>NW_006159915.1:325646-363029 GCF_000334495.1 Tupaia belangeri chinensis
GTGTGAAATTCCTCTTTTAGATCTTGCATGAATTTCCTCACCTCCTGGAACTCATCAACTCCTTTCTCCTTCCTCTTCAGTAGTTCCTTGTCTCTCTTCTCTTCCATCTCTGTAAGCTTTGCCATTATGAATGTTCTGAATTCTTTATCAGACATTTCCATGACTTCCATTGAACTGTATGCGGATGAAGAGGAGTTATCCTTTTCCCTTGGAGGAGAGGTATTTTCCTGCTTCTCCAAATTTCTTGTGGTCCTGCAGCGATTTCTAGTCATCCCGTGGATGGTCGATTTCGTCCCAAACTTGGAAGTTCAATCATGCGAGTTTTCTATACTGGAGGCTGAATTATCAGTGGGACCTCTTTATTCCTCCGTTTTCCCCAAAATGGCTAGATTGCAGGAGCCATGGAGCTGGTTCTTGAAGAAGGGCTGTTCTGTTCCCTTCCGCCTCTCCACGCGGGTTTTCTATACTGGAGGCTGAATTATCAGTGGGACCTCTTTATTCCTCCGTTTCCCCCAAAATGGCTAGATCGCAGGAGCCATGGAGCTGGTTCTTGAAGAAGGGCTGTTCTGTTCCCTTCCACCTCTCCATGTGAGTTTTCTGTACTGGAGACTGAATTAGCAGTGGGACCTCTTCATTCCACCGTTTCTCCCATAATGGCTAGATCACAGGAGCCATGGAGCTGGTTCTTGAAGAAGGGCTGTTCTGTTCCCTTCCACCTCTCCTGAGTGGGGCAAAACGTTATAGATTTCTATATTTTATGGTTTTCAAATTCATTCTATGCTATCAAGACTGAATCTTACTGAACCCAAACAGAAATTCTTGACAGGGAAAGACTATATGGGTTTCTGTAAAGTAAATTGAGCAGAACAATTATAAATAAACAACCTAGTGCTCTGCTGTGACTGACATTTACAACTCAAATTTTTTGATAGACTTTGGAAAATAAACAGAGGTTCTGAGAGAAAAGTAAAAAAATGTGGAATGTAAGAGAAAAATAAATTAGTAGCACTCTTTGTGTGGAGAAGCCTATTGGCTGTAGGAGAGAGTAACAGAATCAGAGAAATAAAATAAAGCAAAAAGTTTATGTGTGTGTAGGCGTGCGTGTGTACACCTCATACACACTCATGTGTCTTTCAGAAACACATGGACTGTGCAGGCAGAAAAAATGTGGAACCCCAGCCATTCAGTTAAATGCTAGACACTATTATCACATTGATTTTAGAATGCAGAGCCTGACTTCGTTCTGAAACAGAATGATCCTATTATAAAAATTTGTGGTAGTCGGGACCAGCAGTTGGTGTAATGGCTATGTTGCTGGACTCCGGTGTAGTTGACTATAGTTCGAGTCTCGGACCTGGTGGCTTAAAAATCACGCTGGGTGCGTGTGCATGTGTGCCCAAGATCCCGAGAGGAGAATGGAGGAGAAGGAATTGTGGCATTGCCATCCCCCCGGGGGGGTGATTTCTCGCTTTATATCTCTCTGTCTCTCTCTATCTGTCTGGCGAGCACATGTACCATATAGCAAAAACCTCTCAAAAAAATTTGTGGTAGTTAAACAAAAATCTGTTATGCAATGATGAAATAAATAATTGATCATTTTAGATTAAATGATAAAAAGGGAAATGTCAATGGAAATGTTTCTTGTAAAATTTAAGGTATCTTAAATATTTTGATTACATTTTTTAAAAGACAAAAAACGCTCAAGACAAATATAATGCTCAGAAGATTTCAATTATTTCGAATATTGTAACCTACTAGAGTGTAACATTGGCACCTGATTATGTTGGCAATGATGTTACACTATCTGCTATTTGATAATAGGATTTTTATTTTTTGTTATGTAAAAATAACATTTAAATCAATACTAAGCAAAACAACTCTTTTTAAAAATCATCTTACTTTTCACTCTGAAGGTCAGTTTCACTGCATTTCATTACATTACTGTTAGGTGATTTATTTTCCATACACTTTTGGAAGAAATGTATTTTCTTAGTGCTAGCCAGTGGCACATTGTTTAAGGCAGCTGGATCCCAATGGCTGACTACACAGTCCCAGACCTGGCAGCATGGAAAACATGCAGTGTGCATGTGCATGTGTGCCCAGAATCCCAGGAGGAGGAGAATGGAGAAGGGATTGTGGTGTGACTATCCCCCATGAAAGTGTGACTTCTTCCTCTTTTTTTTCTTGCTCACTTGTATTTGTGTACAAATGTACATGTTCCATAGCAAATTAATAAAAGGAAAGAAAAGAAATTATTTTCTCACTGAACTTTTGTTCCTCAATCAACCAAAACCAAATCCTGTGTGATTTGTTTCGGTTTACATTGAGAACTTAATTAGTACCATCTTACCATGAGAATTAAGTGGAAATTATGCAATTTTAGAAGAGTAGTCTTTTGACTGAAAAATGGCTCCCTTCGCACATTTATTGCTTAAAAAGTGCAGGTAGGGGCTGGCGAAGGATTTATACAACTAGGGTTCGGATACATGTACTTTTTTTGTCTTATTAAGTAAAGGAAAAAAATTAGAGTTTATTAAAAATATTATGATATTAAATGTACTTAAACTAATATGATTTTAGTCATGTATGAAATCAATACTAGCGTCCATGTAGGAGTGCCTCAGTGCCTGATAGTGCCAGGCATTCTGCTGAGCCTGTTACCTGAATGGTTTCATTCAGTCCTTTCGAGTGTTACAGTAGAATGAGAAAACATGACCCTGAGAAGTTGAACAATGTGCTCACGGTCACTAAATTAGTAAACGATACTGTTTGCTGTAAGTACTTATATCATTTAATCCTGTTACCTTTAATTAATTATCAATCGCAGGGTTTGAAACTTACAGTCTTAACATTTTAAAAAGAATGGCTGGAAATTACAAATCTGCCATCTAAAAATATCTCTAAACCTTTCAAGTAATGATGCTATCACACGTCCATTTCCATAGCTGCCTCCCACTATCTGCAAAATTCTCTCATCAATGCGTTATTGTGTGTTGTAGGCTCTTCTTTTCTGTGTCCAGGCTTCCTGTTCTCATCCATTCTTTATATGACTGCATCGCAATATTGCTCAGGTACTGGGTCTGTAATGTTACTCTGTTTTAGAAAAATGCTGTTGGCAGTTGGGGGCCTCTCTTTTTAACTCAGGTGAAACACACCTATTTAAAAACGCTCAATGGGAACCAGCAGTTAGTGTAATAGCTATGTTGCTGGACTCCCACGTAGTCAACCGCCATTCGCGTCCTGGACCCGGTGGCTCACGCCGGGCGCGTGTGTGTGCATGCCCAAGATCCCGAGAGGAGAATGGAGGAGAAGAGATTGTGGCGTGACCATCCCCCTGGGGGGTGATTTCTCGCTTTCTGTCTCTATGTCTCTCTCTGTCTGGCGAGCACACAGAGAGAGCCTATAGTGAAAAACCTCTCCAAAAAAAAAAAAATAAATAAAATAAAAACGCTCAATGAACGTATTCTAGTTATTAACCCCCAGATGAAGATACGGAATAATGCCAGCCTGTTAGGATTATTGTGATCAGGTCCTCACCCAACCTCTTATTCTCCAAAGGTAGTCTATTTTGATTTTTATTAATGTCATTTCATAGTGCCTGGTTTTATGCTACACATAAATGTCATCATACTGTAAATATTTTTTTGTGACCGGCTTTTTCACTCTAAGTTTATGAGACTGATTCATGGCGTAGTTTACAACTTTAGTTTGTTGATTTTCGCCACTTTATAGTATTCATTTCATGACTATATAGCAGTTTATTTACCATTTTACTGCTTATGAGTATTTAGGTGTCTCTGGTTTTAACTAATTATGAACAGTGCTCTTATCTGTGTGTTTTTTATATGAATTGCCATTGCATACCATACAAATGTCAAATTTAATACTCAATATCAGTTTTCCAAGATGGTTTTGCCAAATTCCAGTACCACCAACACTGATCATTCCACTAACTCTGACAATACGTGCTATTCCAAGTTCTTTTAATTTTAGCCTTGCCACTGAGTACGCAGTTTTGAATGGAATTAAAATTTCCCTGAAGATACCTATATATGAAAAAATTGAAGCCATCCTTTCAGTTTATCTCTGGGTTTGATTTCTTACATTTGATTCAGATTTTGACTTCTCTATTCTTAAATGAGATCAGTCTGTAATTTTCATGTCTTGAAATTCTCCTTTTAGAGTTCATACTGAGGTACATCTATGTAATGATTTGTTCAATGTTCTTTTTCTACTACTTGAAAGAATTTGGTCTTATTTCTTCCTTAAAGTTTTGGTACAGTTTATTGATCAACTTATCTGGGCCTGGAGTTTTCTTTGAGAGAAGAATTTTTCATTTTAGATTTTATTTTTTTAAATGGTTTTAAAAATGGTGTTCACTGTGTAAGTGTTGACCTTTTGTAGCAGGCCAGCTTAAGGTTTAGCAGTACTGCAGCCATTATTAAATTAAGAAAAGCCTCTAATGAAAACAATCTGATCAAATGCTGAGTCATAGGGAACTCTCTTTGAGGAATGGTTAAATGAGAAACCAGAAAAAAGGTATTTGAGAGGATGAGAATGAATGAGGATAATACTCAGGAGAAAGCAAATGACTCTGGTTGGTTGTAGTGAGAAATGATTTGCACATGTTTGTGTCTCAGACCTAAATATATCGAAAACATGTTGAGCTTTTCGAGACAGTTTGGTGGTACTTGATGACTATCTTCCTGTAGCAGATTACAGAAGAAATTCCCTTTCCTTCCTCTGCAGCCTGCTTCTCATTTCATTGACCTACTAGAAGAAGTAACTTGACTTATTAAAAGCTTGGCTGGTAACACTTTTATCTGATATACCATTAATAGAAACAGAATTCTCAATTTAAAGGTTTTGTTTTGTTTTTTAGTTTTTTTGCTATAGGGCACATGCACTTGCTAGAGACAGAGAAAATGAGAGGGGAAAGTGAGAAATCACCTCCCAGGAGAATGGCCGTGCCAAAGTCCCTAATCCTCCATTCTCAGGACACTGGACATACACACACAAGCACCTGTCATGTTTTTCAAGCCACTATATCTTTTATTCAAACTGCAGTTGGCTATGTGGAAGTCCAGCAACTTAACCACCACATCACCTGCTGACCTCTATTTTAATAACCTTTAAGAAAATGTTTGGCAGGGACCAGCAGTTAGCGTAATGGCTATGTTGCTGGACTCCTACGTAGTTGATCACAGTTCAAGTCCTGAACCTGGGGGATTGAAACTCACGCCG
The DNA here is from genome assembly GCF_000334495.1 of Tupaia belangeri chinensis. NCBI lineage: Eukaryota > Metazoa > Chordata > Mammalia > Scandentia > Tupaiidae > Tupaia > Tupaia belangeri. Next base: position 330,891 of record NW_006159915.1, read on the forward strand.
GGTGTGTGTGCGCATGTGCCCAAGATCCCGAGAGGAGAGTGGAGGAGAAGGGATTTCAGCATGGCCATCCCTCCTGGGGGGTGATTTCTCGCTTTCTGTCTCTCTCTCTGTCTGGCGAGTGCATGCGCCCTATAGCAAAAACCTCCCCCCCCAAAAAAAAAAGAAAGAAAGAAAGAAGAAGAAAAGAAAATGTTTGGCAATAATATATTTAACTTCCTGAAGTTTTCTGCTCCATGTTGGTTAATTTTATATTGTTGCTTCTATGGATGCAATCTATACATATAATTCTGCAAAGATCTCTTCCATTTTCTAATTTTTCTAATTAAAAAAAAATATGCAGGTCCGCAATTGGTATGGAGGTGAAGAAGCTAGGTCTCACATGACTGACTATCTGATTCAAGTCCTGGACACAACAACTTGAAAAACAGCCAGGCATGTGTGCATGCCTGCCCAAAATCTTTAGAGGAGAATCAAGAAGAAATTGTGATGTGACTATCCCATCCCCCAGGGGGCTGATTTCTCATTTTTCCCCCTTTCTCTGTCTCTCTCCCTGAAGTGCACATGCCCTGTAGCCAAAATAGAATAAATAAATTAAATTAAATTAAAAATGCCAGAGGACATGTGTGCTCACTGACCAAAGATTGGGGGGGAAGGGTGTAGAGAAAGCCCTGCCCTCATGGGGAATAGTTATTCTGCATTCCCTTTTATTCCATCTCTCCCTCCTTTCAGAATTTTGGGCACTCACACACACACACACACACACACACACACACACACACATGAGTTTAGCATGTTTCTCTAGCTTCCAGGTCCTGGAATTGAATGGTACAGTTGTCCATGTAGATCCAGCTCATGTAACCACTGGCCATGGGCTGACCTTCACCACTTTCTATTTCTAGCCTTGTAAACTTATTAAAATGCCTACCCATGAATGGACCTTTTTCTTTTTCTGTTACGGAGCTATATCAGTTTAGATTTCGCATTCTTTTTCTATTACTACCATAACAGATTTACATAAATTTAGCAGCTTGAAACAACCAAAATGTTCTTACTTGAAAGTTCAATAAAGGTCCTGCCAGCTTAAAATCAGCATCATCAGGGCTGCGTTCCTTACTATAGGTTGTTTGGGGGAAATTTTGTTGCTCATGCAAGTTGGTGGCAGAATTCATTTCCGTGTGATTGTAAGACTAAGGTGCTATGTCCTTGCTATTAGAGTGCCATTCCAAACTTCTAGAGGCCACCAACCTCCTTGGCTGATGGCCCTTTTATTCTACCTTCAAAGCCAGAAATAGTAGGTGTTCCCACACTTCAGATTGCTCCTGGCTCTTCTCTTCAGGTATCTCATTGACCAGCTCTTCAGACACTCTCTTCTACTTTTTTTCTTTTTTAACCAGGTTTTTAAAAAAAGTTTTAATTAATTACTTTGATTACACCGGGTCTGCCCAGATAACCCAGAGTGATCTCCCTATGTGAAATTTAGCAGATGGCAACTTTAACTCCCTCTTGCCACGTAGTGTACCATGTTCACGGGAGGAAGACCAAGGGTGAAGATCCTGAAGACTGCATTCCTACTTCCCACAGACTGTTCAGCTCACCATCATGCACGAAATGTTCCCACTACCTCTGTGCCCGAGATTCTTCTTTTTGTTTCAGGGTAACTTGGTTATTCTAAATCTCCTTATTTTCACTATTTATATTCTCCCTTTCTCCTTTAGTCAATATCCTTTGATTTTCTTGAAATAGACTATTTTCTTTCTCATCTCCATCTACCCCTAGGTGTTATTCTTTCAAGTAGCTTCAGTTACCAGCTATACACCGGTGACCTTCAAATATCTTCTGTGAATACCAAAGCAATCCAAAAAGTTCCTACTTTAGATTCTTGCTTGGATGTGTTACAAGTAAAGTGAAATTTTAATAAATCCCCAAATAGCTCACTATCTTCTTTCTTACCCACCCAACCTCAAGCTGCTGGTCTTCCATTCTTTTTCTGTCTGAGCAGTCCCCAAATCTTCATAAATACCGCAGACCAGAAACCTAATAATTGTCTTTGACATTTCCCTCTTCCTCATATGCCACCAGCAACAGTCGTATTAACCTATCGATTTTCATTGAACTATTCCTTAAATGTTTCCACTTTGTCTCACTCATGTACACTGGCCTCCAGCTCTCTCCGGACCTCTGCTGCTTTCTCCCTCCAGACCTCTGACTGCCTTGTTTTGCCTATGTTACTCTTACCTCTTAAGATGTCGTACAAATAATTTCTCAGGAAAGCTCGTCATGAATCCCAGGGATGTCAGACATCCTATACTTGTCATTCACATAAGTTACCACAACACAAAGTGACTGGTAAATTATGTATCTTTATAAAGTAAGCTTTTTATCATGGAAAATTTTAGATTTACAGAAAAGTAGCCAAGAAACTGTAGTGACCCCGTCTATTCCTCACTCTTTTTGCCCTATTTATTGTTTTGTTTTTAACATCTATTTATTTATTTGTTGTGATTTTCAAGCTGCTGGGTCCAAGACTTGAACCACAGTCATCCAGGTGGAAATCCAGCATCTTAACCACTAAGCCACCTGCTGGCCCTGCCCTATGTATTAACATTTCACATTAGTGAAATTACATTACAACCAAGGAACACCCACTGGTACATTAGTGTTATTAAGCTCTATAGCTTTGGATTTTAATGGTTGGTCCCTTTTGTCTTTTTTTTATTCCAGTATTCCACCAAGATGCCATATTACACTTACCCATCATATCTCCTGTGTCTCCTTGTATTTGATGACCTTAACAATTGAGAGAAGTACCAGACAGTTATTTTAAGGAATTCTATCAACTTGGATTCATCTGATTTTCTTTTTTCTCAGTTAGCCTGAAGTTCTGGGTTTGTGAAAGACCACAGAGTTGAAATGTCCTTTCCCTCACATGCTATCAGGAGGTACCTATCTGTGTGATTCATTCTTGATGATTTTAACCTTGGCCACCTGGCTGAGGCCAGGTATCCTAGACTTGTCCAATTTAAAGTGACTTTTTCCCTTCCCCATCCTGCTATTGTGAAGCAAATCACCAAATGAAGCTCATAATCAAGGATTGAAATTAAAGCTCCTCCTTGACAATCTGTCTACAAAAATGATTTACAATTCTTCTGTATGAAATATTTGACTTGCTCTTCATTTATTTAACTACTTGTTTATATATCATATATATCATTAGATATACATAGATATTTCTTTTATTATCTGTGTTATAACCCAATACTTTATTTTGTTGTTCAAATTACTACAGCTTTAACCTTAGGAACTGTAATTTTTTTGAATATCTTTTTTCTTGGTTATAATATAAACTCTTGGAGGATGACTGTCATGCCTGTTTTTAAATCTAATTGAACAGCATAGCATTTGGTAGAAATCCTTTTTTTTTTTTAAGGTTTTTGCCACATGGTACAGTGCACTGCCAGAGACAGGCAGGGAGAAGCAAAGTAAGACATCATCCCCAGGGGGATGGCCATGACGCAGTCCATTCTCCTCCTCTTCTTGGGATTTTGAGTATGCGTGCACATGCACCCAGCGTGAATTTCAAGCTGCCAGGTATGGGACTCAAATCGTGGTCAGCCATTTGGGAGTCCAGCACCTTACCCATCATGCCACTTCTGGCTCTGGTAGAAGTCAGTTTTTATTTTGTGAAAATATTAAATCATGAATGACTATATGAAACCTGTAAAGATGAAAAAATACCATAATGCTTATGTAGTATTAAATGATTTCTGAATTGTCTTTAATTTCTAAACACTTGGCTATTTTTCATTGTCTCTGAGCCTCCAGACTACTGTATAGGTTAAAATCAGATAAAAATGAATCTAAAAGACAAACAAATCTTGGGCCAGGTGGTGTGGTGGTTAGGGTGGCAGGATGCCACCTGGGTGAGTGTATAGTTTGAATTGCAGACCTTGCTTCTTGGAAAATACACCGAGCTCCAGCACCCAAAATCTTGAGTGGAGAATGGAGAAGGAATTGTGATATGGCCATCTCCTCTTGCAGGGAGGGGGGTGATTTCTCACTTTCTCTCTCTCTCTCTCTCTCTCTCTCTCTTTCTCTTTCTATATATATCTCTGGCAAGCATACACACTCTATAGCAAAAACAAACAAAAACAAACAAACATATCTCTGTACTGTGAGACTTGTATTTAGAAGGATGAAGTCATCCTTACCTTGGGCATCTGTCTCATTCTAGACTTTCATTTGTGCTTCTTAGTCATCCTGCCCTTTCTTCAGTCTTATAATCACCTAGTTTATATTGATTCAGACCCAAGCATAATTGCATTGGCCTCTGTATTTTCCCATACATAGCCAGTAAGTTTTTATAACTTCTAATTTTATTTAGTGGCCAGTGTGATTAAATCAAACTTAGGAGAAAGATTTTGTTGCTTTATTTGTTTGGGTATTTTTTTGCCATGTGCTGAGAGAAAAATGGTGTTAGATTATTTATAATATTCTGCCACTTCTGTTTGGGGAACAGCAGTACATTTTCATGTTCAAATTTGGGAAATTCTATTACTCACCATCAAGTACATATCTCATAAATCAAAGAGCAGTATTAAATGTCATATTTGTATATGCTATTTCTGGGAAATACCAGATCTGATGTTATTTTAGGAAACTGTGGGTTGACCTCACAAAACTCACATTAATAAGAAAAAAGAGCACATTTTAAATGGTGACACATATAACACGGAGCTTAAAAGAACAAGAGAAAGTGTGTAGGTGTTCAATAGTAGCAACCTAATGGTACCACATTGTGTTTCATGAATGAGAATAATTCACACAGTTCCCGCAAATAAGACCTCATGCAAGAATCTAACTGTCTAGTAGCTTTCTGTATTATTCATTCTATCAACATTTTATGAAGTCCCTACTAAGTAACAGGCAGGATCCTGGTTGCTATGAGAATAAGTGAGTTACAATTCCTTTCTGCATGTAGCTCAGTCAGTGTGTGTGTATGTGTGTTTGTGTGTGTGTGTGTGTGTGTGTGTGTGTGTGTAGTTCAGTTCTTATAAATAAATTACTTATTTATTATATAGCTAATTAATCGTAGCTAAGATGAACACTGAGAGTAAAATCATGTCACCCAGAATATGTATCTTCTTGCATGAATTACACCAAATACAGGGAGAACTATAAGGAGCTGTGTCAGAAACTTATTAGACGTGATCTCTGTGTGTTGCTAATTAGTCATAATTTTATATATGTTCTGTGATTTCTAAAACTAGTGTATATTTCTTTAAATGTAAGAAACAGAAACAGAATAAAACTCCACTTATGATACTATAATTTGCAAGGATAACCTCATTTCCTTGTGTTGACTTTTATATGCATAGCCAGCTGTAGAAATTATTTTTGTTTAGTATTAAATAAATTATTGTGCTTTTAAAGTTTGATTTTTTTTCTTTCTTGAGCGAGAGAGAAACACAAGCAGCCTCAGCAGGGTCTCATGCTGTAATCCCTCTCCCTCTCCAGGAGCCTTTCCCAGCCAGCCATGTTTGGCATGTCCAGGCTGACCTGCGAACCAAACCCTAATCCTCCACGTGGACTTCAGCACTTCCTCTCTGCAGCTGGGCCAAAGTGTTTTTTAATGATTAAATTAAATAAAATGTACATTAAATCATTAAAACTTTTTCTATAAAGCCCTGATAGTAAATATTTTAGGCTTTGTGGGCCATATGATCTTTATCATAGCAACTCAATTCTGCTTTTCAACAGGAAATGACGTTAGACAATATATCAACAAATAGAGGAACCAGCATTTGGCATAATGGCTATGTCACTGGACTCCCATGTAGTTGACCGCAGTTTGAGTCCCAGACCCGGGTGGCTTAAACTCACACAGGGCGCGTGTGCATGCATGCCCAAGATCCCAAGAGGAGAATGGAGGAGAAGGGATTGTGGCAGGGCCATCCCCTTTGGGAGTGATTTCTCACTTTCTATCTCTCTCTTTCTGGCAAGCGCACATGCCCTATAGCAAAAACTTCTACAAAAAAAAAAAAAAAGTCAACAAATGGGTATGGCTATGTTACAATAACATTTTATCAAGAAAAACAAAAAGTTGAATTTGCCACTGTGTGCCCAACCCCTGATGGTATTCATTATGGTTTGAGTCCGGTCTGGACCTAACAACTTGCTTTCTCATTTTCCCACTGTCTTTCTCTGATCAAATAATAATAATAATACCGGGACCAGCAGTTAGCGTAATGGCTATGTCACTGGACTCCCATGTAGTCGACCACGATTTGAGTCCTGGACCAAGTGGCTTAAACTTACGCCAGGCATGTGTGCGCGCGTGCCCAAGATCCCGAGCAAAGAATGGAGGAGAAGGGATTGTGGCGTGGCCACCCCCCTGGGGGGGTGATTTCTCAATTTCTGTCTCTCTGTTTCTCTCTGTCTCTCTGGTGAGCACATGCACCCTATAGCAAAAACCTCTCAAAAAAAATAATAATGATGATGATAAAGTTAAATATTTTTTTTTTAAATCATGGATCAAATTGTTACACTTCTCTGAACCACATTCCAGAGAGATAAGCCCCTGAATCAATATGTTTAACTAGCTCCTGAAGTATTATTACTTACATTTGAGACTTCCATTTCATTTACCTACTTGGCTTGCCAAGGCAGAGATTTGTCTTTAAAGTTGTCCTAAGGAATTTCCATTTACTATTTACTTTGAAGTTCATAGTATATACTCCTATCAGGTGGAACTTCTATTCCAAATAATTGACAGAAAAAAAATGAAGGTAAATTTCTATTTAGTGGAAGTCCCAAAGTGGAAACACTAGGAGAACAAACACCTTTTCTCCCGTTTGCTACTGTATTTCCGGCATCCCGAACTGTGGCCAACACAGGGTAGCCATTTTGATAAATGTTTGCTTAGTAACTGAGTGCATGTCCCCATTGCTTCACTCTCAGCACACAGTGAGCCTGCTGTGACAGTCGCTGTCTAGCCAGAGCCGTCCTGCGTTACCATTGTGTCTTCCAGGTTTTATCTGATGTCCCATCTCTCTTGAGTAATTTGGGGGTTATAAATGTTGCCCTTTAAGTGTGTTGCTCCAAATTCATGGTTTCAAAGCAACATTTGTGTTGATGATTATATTAGCTAAAGATCTTTTGTCTATAATAGAAGCAGTCAATGTGGCCGACTTAAACAAAAGGTGTCTATTAGGAAGATAGGTTATATGAGATGGGTTATATGTGCAGGTTTTCTTTGGAATACCACCTGACATAATTCCACTCCCTTTTCTCACCTCCACATCTTTGCATGTGTTGTGCTCTATGGCAGGTTTTCATTTTTGGACCGAGATTGAGATTAGCCCAGCTAAGGTTAAGTGTCTGTTCAGTTTAGTTTTTTGGTTAGTGGGTCAGGAGTACCATTATGCATCCACTCTTGCAGAGAGAAAAATCAGAGACTGTTTACCAGAAAGATGTGTGAGAAAGAGATGCTAGATGACGCATGTTAAGTTTGGTGTCTTGTCTTGTCTTTTCTTTTTAACCTTCTGAAGAACCATAAGCACTCTGATTTTCCAAGCCCATTCTCATTTTAAAAATTCTGCTATTAATGCACACCAGCCTGCAGACCTCTAAGAGGCTCATGTCAATCGTTCTCCTCATGCCTCTGCTCTGCTATGCTCTGCTCTGCACGGAGCTGTTCCGTAATTGTTATGGACTTCCTCTAAACCTGAAGATTTGATTTGGAACCCTGTTTTAGCTGCCTATAGCTGGAAGATTTGATTTTGAGTCCTGTTTCTGCTTTCAGATTGTATTTATTTATAACATCTATCCCTGCCTATTTCCAAGAAAGGATCGTTACTGACAGGTTCCAAATCAAATTCCATGGTAAGAAATGGCACAGACAATATTCACACTGCTCCCTCTAATCCACTCACCTCTGGTTCTGTCCTCGCTCAGCTGTCACTGAGATAGGCACTGTCTCAGGATGGTCCTGGACCTGCTCTACAGGTGAAGAGCCCTTACAATTAAGGTTATCTTTAAATTTTCCGAAGTAATCTCTCTATGTATTGTTAATGGTGGCTTTCGCGACTTACGCTATGGCTTGACTTCTGCCAATACTTCTCAGAAATCAGTCACTGAATATTGTCTGTCAGCAAGGATTGACAGGTTCTGACTGCTGTCCCTTCAAAAACACCCCGTACACCTTTGCCCACTGCTTTGCTTGGTGCCGTTCCCCCACCTACTCTCTGCTGCAGACACATACGGATCTGAATTTCTTCTGCCTAGATTGAGCTTTTCCCATTTATTTACAAAGATAGTTCCTTTATGTGTTTCAGATCTTAGCTCAAGTATTGCCAACTTAGCAAGGGATGTCTTCTCCCCGACTCTCTAAATAATCCATGCCTTTTAATTCCCTCTCTATCCCATTCCTCTGTTTCCTTTCATTGTCTAGAATTTCACTTCTTTGCATACGTGTTTATTGTTCACTTCCCCCACTAGAATATAAGTCCCATGAGAGCAGGGATGTTTCTGATACATCCTAGGTGTTGAGAACAATGCCTGGTGTTGTAAAATAATGAGAGACTTTACTCACCAGTGTCCATAGCATCACTGATGCACACACAAAAACAGTAAGCACAGCAATCTAGATAGGCTCACCTATCTGAGTGTATCCAAGCCAGGGAGAATAAATTTCAGCAATTAGCATCTTTCTGACTGTGGGGGCAGAGATCACGGAACCTACTAAGTCAGAGAAAGGGAATCTCAGGTCTCAGGAACAAATACAGACAGAGATCACCAATGCTACTTAACACGCATGCAAAGAAAAGTGTTGAGGATTTGCAGCAATTCTTGCACTCATATTCTTGTGTTGCCCTTCTAGGTATTCGTGAAAGCTTGTTTGTAGGGCTCAGCAAAGAATTTTGTCAGGCTGGGATTAAGTAATACGGTAGGTGTGATGGAACCTTAGCAGAAGGCGTGCCTCTAACATTAACTCAGGGGCCTTATTTTTGTTTGTCTTTTTACAATGCCTTGCATTTCTATTTTCTGCCCAATCAACAGGACCGATATCCACATCAGCCTTAAAGTCTCTAAGAGACAGTATTTATTTTCCACTCATTTGTGCATATCTTCATGTATACATAGATTAGTCCCTGTATTTCTAAGAAGTCTTAGCACAGACCAAGCCACATTGCAAGCACTAAAAGAACTGTCAACAGAATAAAGACAGATTGTTTTGGAAACGTTTAAGCTGAATGTAAAAGACAAAGGTATATTGAGTTGTCTTCAGCAACCTTGACTCTTTTCCTTTAGTAGCTCTTCTTGGGTGACATGCTTAATTATTCATAGCTATAGAATATATAACTGGCTTACTTCTCATTGACTATAGTCACATTATGTTTTACTGAGAGCTTCAAGCTGATGGATCAATCTGCTGGTGAAATACTTTTAAATGGTCTTAAAATACTTTATAAATCATACCCTTTGACCTCTTTGAATAGAGTGTAATAGTATAGGAAATAATGCTAGGTAAGATTCCTGTATGAATTTATGGTGCTCTACACACATCTTATATAACGTAGAAATAAAATAACTGGTTCTTGGGACCAGCAGATGGCATAATGGTTACATTGCTGGACTCCCATGTAGTTGACCTTGGTTCAAGTCCAGGATCCAGTGACTTAAAACACACGCTGGGTACATGTGCATGAAAGGAGAATGGAGGAGAAGGGATTTTGGTGTGGCCATCCCCCTGGGGGGTGATTTTTTTGCTTTCTGTCTCTCTAGCAAGCATATGCACCCAAGCACAAAAACCTCTTTTAGGGTCAGGAGGTGGCATGGAGGTTAAGCCTCTGAATCTCACATGGCTGATAGCACCACTCAAGTCCTGGAACCAGTGGCTTGAAAATCGCACCATGTGCATGTGTATGCATGCCCAAAATCCCAAGAGGACAATGTAGGAGAAGGGACTGTGGCGTGGTCATCCCCCACTGGGAGGTGATTTCTCACTTTCCCTCTCTTTCTCTGTAAGCAACCAAGCTGAACTGCACCAAGTGCCATGTCATTGTATAGCAAACAAACAAACAGACAAAAAGTAGAATCACCACCACCAAAAAGACTTAAACTGAGTGTCAGTAACGTCCAGGGTTGTCAGATTTCTGCTTTCCCGTCTCAGCCGTGCCATTGTAAGCTGCTCCTATGGCATGTTTTCCCTGGGAGGCTATAGCCACAGTACTCTCTAGGATAGCCTCCGCTAAGCTGATGAAATCAGAGATTTAGGAGAATGTAATTCGAAGAAATAAAATCTGTTTCTGATTTTTAGAATGCATCAAAATGGTCCTGACGAAGCAACATTTTAAAGCAAATTTCAATGTATTTCTCTATTTAGATATATTTTGTTATCTTTGTACTACAGTATTGTTTTCCTCTGGGAAAGTAAGGCAGATTCACGACTAAATTTTAATAATCCTTTACATTCCCAGATAATATAAAAGAACATTTTAAATAATGATTTATTTTTTATGTTTCTCATGAGCTGAAATTCATATTCTCTGATTTCAGGATCTTAAGGAATTACTTCTTAATAAACTGAGCACTAGAAATCTGAAAGCCAGAGCCATAAAAACAGTGATATTTAAAACCATCCATAGCAAGAATTTGGGATACCTTAAGGAGAAGTAAATATAAAAGCTACTGTGGAAGAGAGAGAGGAAGGGAGAGTAGAGAAGAAGAAAAGAGAAGGGGTGGGGGCGGGGGAGAAAGAAAGGAGAGAAGGCATGACCAGGAAGAAAGAAATCTTAAAGACAGATGGTTTGGATGTTGCTTTTTTACTTATTGGGAAGTATGTAATGTAACCAAAAGACAACAAAAGTAAGTGTTGATAGAATTTTAAACTAAAGTTTATCATATGGCTTGAATTTACTGTGTGGATTTCATGGAAGCACAGGCTACAAAGGAGGCCTGACATAGTGTCATGGTCGGATAGAGCTCTTTGCCCAATCAAGCTCAGAAGGATCTTGATCTTTGCATCCAAGTGAACTGTTGTCTTAGTACCAGGTCTCAAAAAATGGAACAGGAGGCCCAGCCGGGGGCAAGGTGGTTGAGGCACTGTACTCCCACATGGCCAACTGTAGTTCGAGTCCAGACCAGGTGACTTGAAAATAACACTGGGCATGTGTGTGTACATGCCCTAGATTGCAGGAAGAGGATGGAGGAGAAGGGTTTGTGGTGTGGCCATCCCCCATGGAGGATGATTTCTCCCTCTCACTATCTCTCTCTGTCTCTTTTGAGCTAGAGTGAAAATCATTAAATACAAAACAAAGCAAAGAACAGGAGCCATTCTTACGGCAGTTACCGCTGAACCTGCACCAAGTGCCATGTCTCCAAATGTCCTGTTCCTTTAACTATTGATAGTGCAGAATTATGGGGCCTATGGAATGAGTGAATTAAATGCTCTAAGGCGTATTTTATGAAGATGTAAGATTTAATTTTATAGAAGGCATCACGAAACTTCTTAGAAGCAAGAATCTGGATAAATATTTGTTACCATCCCCTCTGTCTCTGCAAGTATCATTATTAGACATGTATTTTTTTTTTATTGTAGGAAGAAGTTCATTCTGTAGTCCCAAACAAGGCAACAGTGGCAATTGGATAATAAATCAGTACTTTAACTGTCAGCATGGAGATGCATTTTTTTTTCTAATTTTACGAACACTCTAGCCAGTTACCACGCTCCCTCAGTCCATGCAGCTGCATAATTATACATCAGATCTCCAAAATGAATTAGTTTATTTTTAAAATAGCTAATTGCCTTAGTGGAGTCATGTTTTACCAGAAGCACAAAAGGGCTTTGTTCATTGCAGTGAAAGTGTCTTCTGGAATGATTGCATTAGGCTCTAATGTCAATCACAAACAGCAAAATATTAGCAAAATCCACTAAGATCACTAATATTCCGGAGTATGCCAATGTGATTTTAGCATTATTTACTCTGCACAAAGCTGTATGTGATCTTAAAATTAAAATGGCACACTTCTGAATGCTTCAGTGCAATATAATGGTAGGTAATTGGGCCCCTTTTAATGTGTATTTTCTGTAGAGCAGCTTAGAGTACTTCTTGACATCCAGCTATGTATTTACAAGGCAAACCTCCCATTGCACATTTGGTCTTCATTAAGGATGACAGAACAATTCTTTGAAATCAAGACTTCTCTCTACTATAGTCTTAAACTTTTAAATTTTGTTTATGGATGTCTTTAATAAAAAGTAGCAGGCATAATATTTATACTATAGTACTCTGCAGCAGTAATTATACAATGGTCTCAGAAAACACTGATTAAAGAATAATTGGAATAACTCCCTGCAGGAAGCATTACCTTGATAAATTCGTATCACCAATGCCCAGAAAAAACGAAGGGACTCTTCCCTCATGTCAAATGAATGCTCACAGTGAAGAGTATTACTCCAAGGGACAGTATCCTCATGACCTTTGACCAGGAAATTCTGGGAAACCAGATTATAATTAGAAGGATGATGACAGAATTTTGACTCAAACCTATGCTTGTTAGTTATATGGTTTGAATGTTTAATAGCATGAGGTTAAGATGCTGATGGATCTGCCTCTAGGGGATCCAGATGTGGCAGGACCTCCACAGAGAATCTCAAATCTGGCCTCAAAGCCATCGTGAAGTATGTCTTTATTTTGTTCTACCTCCCAAGGCAAATTTAACTCCTCAAACTTTAAGGCTTAAAGCCTTAGTATTTCAAACTACTGTAGAATATGAAAAGGCAAAGGATTAGGACACAAGGAAGCTTCATTTAAATACTCCCTATGAGGCCCAGCCCTGGTCACAACAGCAGAGCAATGTTCTGCCAAGCTGGAAGCCAAGGGGAAGGTCCCGGTTCTGTTCCCAGGTCACTCATTCACAATGGGTGCCCTGTGATTCTGGCTGACTGGGAAGGGCTGGGAGAACGGATGCCAGTGTGAGATGTTGAGGATACTTCTCTCTTTTTCTCTCATAAAAGAAAGGAAGAAACTTTAAAAAATAATTAAATATCTTGTTTCCTCCTCTAGCTATTCCCTCTCCCAATCAATGATCTTATCTCAGTATCTCTTTGTTTTGTTTTGTGGTTGTGTGTGTGGGTGTGTGTGTGTGTGTGTGTCTCGCTCTGTCGAGGTACTTTGGAGTCTCTCGCTGTGTTGAGATCCTCCTGCCTCACCCCTCTGAATCGCTGGTACTAGAAGTGTACATTGCTTTGCCCAACTTTTAGGGTGGCAGGAATTAAACCCAGGTCTCCCATGCGGCCTTAGTCTGCCCAGTAGCAGTGTCAACCAGTGCATTCTACCTGGATCTGAATCTCTGTTTTGTTTTATTTTCATTGTAGGTTCACATGCCCTTCAAACATAGTGTATTGTCTTGGCTAATTAAATTCTGACTCCAGTTTTGTATTCACACCCAGAAAAGCAAAGCCTGCAGTTAGCTAAACCTTACCTTTTGTTTTCAAAGTTTTGCTATTTCAGTTTGTCCCCTGGAGATCTCACCCAGATAGGTTTCCAAAGTATTCACCTAACAATCTCTAAGAAAATATTTTGTTGCTAAGAAAAATAAGACTACTTATTTATAATTATATGAATGTGCCTGTCTCTTGAGCTGAATACCCTCGCCCCAGAGCAGAGCTTAGAGCTTAGGTGGGCCTTGTTGATATTCACCTGCATGCCTTGTACTTTCTGACTCCAAAGCTACCCAGCAGTTGGTCTGATGCAGCTTCCATTCTGTACATGAAATCATTAATTATATCCCAGTCAACAATGGCTAATCTGAAATCTGTTATGTTTATTCTAATTTAAATTAATTTTCCAGGAACTTGAATATGATGGAAATAATAGTAGACTCTGAATCCTAACTTGGCTTCCGTAAAGTGACAGTTTCATAACTGATAAGACATGGTTTAAACCTCTCTAGAGAAGTTCAATATCCAGCCTGTCATCATTTTTAAACCAAGGCTGAAAGAGAAGGTAATTAATTATACATACATATATACATAAAAAAATGAATACACACATATGCATTTCTTTATTTCAGGAACCAGAACTTCTGTTTACAAAATATATTTGAGAAAGAGGTATTTATTAAATTAAGGCCAAATTGTATCCATATGGAGAAAATACTTTATTAGTAAAGGATATTTTTTATAATTTAAAAGTTTTAAGATGGTCTCATGGGACCAGCGGAAGGAGTAATGGTTACGTTGCTGAACTCCCACATAGCCAGCTGAAGTTCGAGTCCCAGACCCAGGGGCTTAAAACTCATGCTGAGAGTGTGCTTGTGTGCCCAAAATCCTGAGAGGAGACTGGAGGAGAAGTAATTGCAACATGGCCATCCCCCGAGGGGTGATTTCTTGCTGTCTCTTTCTCTCCTGTGAGCACACGTGTCCTCTAGCAAAAAAAGAGAACCAGCAGTTAGCGTAATGGCTATGTCGCTGCACATAGTCGACCGCGGTTCTCGTCCTGAACCAGGTGGCTTAAAACTCACGCCGAGTGCGTGTGCGTGCGTGCCCAAGATCCTGAGATGAGAATGTAGGAGAAGGGATTGAGGCGTGGCCATCCCCCCTGGGGGGTGATTTCTCGCTTTCTGTCTCTATGTCTCTCTCTATCTGGCGAGCGCACGCGCCCTATAGCGAAAACCTCTCAAAAAAAAAAAAATCTCTCTAAAGAAAAAACAAGGAAAAAGAAAAGGATGGTCTCAAAATTCACTTCTGTTACATTTCCTAGTACTTATGAGTCTTTGAAACTGGTGAGGAGTTTTATCACTTGACAGATTGTACAAGTGAGATTACCAGCATTTAATGTTATGTTAATTCTTAAAACTTGTCATTATTAACAAATTATATTTATCACATACATTTATGAAAATTGAGAGAAGTTTAGATAATTATACATTTTTCTTTGGTCTAATAATAACCTTTCATAGGTTGTAACTACCTTTTGCCCTTCTGCCAGTGGTGTATTTAAGATATTTTAATAACAGCTCCTGAAGTTTGCATTTTAGGTTAAAATGTGTTTGCCTATCACATCTGTATCTGCATTTGACAATTTCTGCATTTGACAAGAGCAAACAAAGATCAGGCAGTGCTTTAATTGCCTGAGGGCTATAAACAGACATGAAGTATTCCTTAAAGCAGTAATCATATTTAAAAAAGAAACTGTACTTTTAGGTGCAATTTATGCATTTACTAATTCTGTACCACACTCTAGATGATGGGCTGCACATTAGCTTTTCCTTTTATGTTACATTACTTCATTTGAAAATCAACTTTTATTTCAGGTGCCATAGTCATTTCTCATTGTCGATAGAATTACAATGAGAAAATCTTGAAAAGAATACATTTAGTTCAAATTAGGAAAAAAAAAAAAAAAGAGAGAGAGAGAAAAGAGGAAGGTAAACTTAGCCAAGACTCAATTTAGTATTTTACCCAGAATATTTAGTTGCTTTAGAAAATACAAAATGTTGCCACCTCAAATGGAAACTTCTTGAGAAAAACTAGCCTTCCTTAAATGAAATGTTGCAACAAAATAAACTTTGGCTATCAACATGTTAGAATCCTTATTACTTGACATTTATATGTTCTGAGTACTAATTATTGATCAAATGCAATGTAAATGTTTTCTCCCAATCTGTCAATAATTCTTTTCTTTTTTTTAATAATTATTTATTTTATTTTATTTATTTATTCATTTTTAAATTTTTACCAGAGAGAGACAGAGGTTGAGAATGAGAGAGAGAGGAAGAGAGAAAGCAAGCCACTAGATTCAGGACTCGAACCCTGGTCAGCCATGTGGGAGTGTCCAGCGCCTTAACCACCACGCCACCTGCTGGTCCCCGATTCTTTTCTTTTTTTAAAGGCATCTTTGAACACAAATTGTATTATGTAATATTTGCCAAACTTTTCCTAGATAATTTGCATTCTGTGTCTCATTTAAATCTATCCCTAATCTGAGGAAACATAGTCTTATTAAATTTTTTTGGGGCCGGCAGGTGGCATGGTGGTTAAAGGCGCTGGATTCCCACATGGCCGACCGTGGTTCGAGTCCTGGACCTGGTGGCTTGCTTTCTCACTCTCTCCCTCTCTCTCTCTCTCACTCTGTCCCTCTCTGGTCAAATTGAAATAAACAAATGAATAAATAATAAATAAAAAGTTAAATAAAATAATTATTAAAAAAAATTTCTTCTAAAACTTAAAGTTTGCTCCTTTTATACAGATGTTGAATCTACTTGGAATTGATCTTTGATTGAGTATGTGTGTGAATTTGTGGTGTTCGTAGTTTAACACATGAATCTAAGGGTCTAACATGAAGAATCATCTACTTTAGTACCACTCGTAGAACATCTTCACTTCTCTCTGTGTTAACATATGCAAAGTTTTCACATACATGTGGGCCTAAGCTTTGTGAGCCTGTTCTGTCTCACCTGTTTGTCTATGTTTGAATCAATAATATATTCTCTTTGTTTTTTAAAATTATTTTATTTTTTATATACATTCAATGACATTGTTTAGCTTATGAAGTGAACATTTCAATATGTGAACATTTCTCCCAGTCCAGTTGATCAAAATATCTTCAACAGATTACACCACACTTCCCCGTCCCATCAATGCTCTGCCTCTGTATCCCTCCTCCAAATGTCCTTCCCTAGGCCCCCCTCCTCCACACTCATCACATGTGACATTCACACCCATCTCTTGTGTTTGTATATCTTTTAGTCAATCAGTTTTGGTCATAGAGTGCAGATACTCGGTATATATTAAGTGGGGACATACAGTGTCTTTCCTTCATAGCCTGGCTTGCTTCACTAGGCAGTAAATCTTCCATATTCTTCCACTTTCTGTCAAAAGCCAGGGTTTTGTTGGTTTTTATGGCTCAATAGTATTCCATAGAGTATATGTGCCACAGTTTTTCAATCCATTCACCCATACAGGGGCGTTTGAGTTGGTTCCATGTCTTAGCAATCGTGAATAGTGCTGCAATAAATATCGATGTGCAAGCACTTTTCCAATGAAGAATTCTCTTTGTTTTAATTGAACAGATAACAGCTGACATCCAATATGACACACACTCGCATTAGGAGATCCTTTAAAATTGTCATGTCTTTTTTGGGAAGCTTTGCTATTCCGTGTAATTTTGGAATTAGCTTGTCAAGTTAAGAATATTAATATAAAATATGAATTTTTTTTCCTATGGACACAATCTATATCATTAAGTTTTTTTCTACATTGTTTCTCATCTGTGACTACCTAACTGCAGGGCACTTGGTTTAGCCGTTATTCATGGCTATCTTTATTAACATAATTTTAACATTATGCAGTATACTAATTTATTACTATATTACATAACATTAAGGTTTGAAAGTAGGCCTGTGTGTGCCAACAGTCAGTTATCCTAGATTGCAGGGTTTAGAGAGGTCTAAAATCTGCTAATTTTAACTTTTCCTCCTCTTTACTTCACAAATTCATCTCTGATTTTTTTTTTCCTGGAAGATTGCCTGTTTTTAGTAGTACCCTTTCTTCCTTTCTGTTTCTTTTTCTTAATCTATTTCCAACCAACTTTTAAAAAATGTTGTCTGTGATTAAAAGTACATCGATTTTGAGTATAGGATGAAAACATACTAATTAGCTACTATTCATTGATCAAATACGATGCACCAGTGTTTGTATTCGATGTCATCACAGCAATACTACTACTAGGGACATATGATGATAGCCGATATGTAGATAAAACTGAGGATAACAGGCCCAGATCATGAAGCTGGAATGCCCTAATTAGGGTTGAGCCCCAGTCTTTGCTTTTCTCTCCAGGCTTTCCTACCTCTAGTAACTACCGAGATGTTGAGATGGAAGATTATCCAGGGTCATTGTAATATAAAATCCTAAACCCAGATAACCTCATTCTAAGGAGTGATGATTATCTTCCCCTACCTTGTGGACTATGGAGCTACAATTTGCCAGACAGTTTCTGGGAAGGAGGAGTGAATGGGTGGGTAAAAAAGATAGGTACCTAGGAGCTAAATCCCAGGAACCTTTCCTTTGTTCTTTTCTTTTTTTAAGAGATTTTAGATTTAGGGTGTGTGTGCTTGCCAGAGGAAGAGAGAGAGACAAAGATAGTGAGAGGGAAAGTGAGAGATAACCACACAGGGGGCTCACCACACCACCATAATCCCCTCTTCTCCATTCTCCTCCCAGGATCTTGGCACACACCCTCATGTGCCCAGTGTGAGTTTCAAGCCACCAGGTCTGGGACTCAGCCATGGTTGGCCAGGTGGGAGTTCAGTGACATAACCACTATGCCATCTGCTGGCTCCCAGGGACCTTTCAAAGGTACTTTTGGTGAGCTGATAATCAAGAGTTGCAGATGGAAGAAAGGAAATACAAGGTTTTTTAGATACTTCATCTGTTCTAACACATGATCTTATAACAAGAAAAAAATATGGTCATAAATGGGATAATAAGAATATAAAGTGAAGTTGGTTCATGTGTGAATGAGGAGAGTAGAAATACAATCATACCTTTCAGAAACAGAACGAAAATGCCATCAATTGAACTGATGAATTGCCAACAGGAGGAATTTTGAGTGTATTTATGAAACTAAAAACGAATGCCTACATCCTGCTAGTCTCTCGTGCAGATGCATGTGCCCAGCCTTGCCGAGCTGTGGGCTCATGGCAGGAGGCACTTCTTCCCCCAGAGATGCAGCCCCCAGCTGTGAGTTCCACTCTCCTCAGCATCCTCTCAGCCCCACCCTTCCTCCTCAGGTCCTCTGTTGTTTTGTGCATTTGTCCCTTCACTCCTGCAGCCTCTGGCTCAACTGTGCTGCTTTTATTTTGTTTCTGTTTTTTCCTCTTTTCTTTTGGAGGGTATGATGAGGAAGAGCCCATTTATTTCCCACAATTAACCATTTTTAATATTAATGTTAGATAATTAGGATAATAGACCTAGTGCTACAGTTATAAGACAGCCCTGATAGCCCTGTCACTCCACAGATTTGTAACAAGGTGAATTTTCTCTGGAATGCCATGATCGTGGTATTGCCAAATGCATGTATTATGAAGAACCTATTATTTCCTTAATGGTGTTCAGAAATGATAAATAATAGCTATGAATTACTTAGATACTACTTTTGGGTTACCCAAATGGGTATGCTTCAATACAGCACTACAATTAACTACTGAGCACCATGGGTGTATTTTATTCTGTGTTCTTCGAGTGCTAGAGTTTTTGTCTCCAGTAGGCCGTGGGTTGTGTCACCCCACTGCAATTAGAATATCTACAGAATTTCTTTCTAACTCATTACTTGAGGAAGATGATAAAATAATTTGATGTGAATTTATAAACCATACAGTGGGGTATTTTCATGCAGTGAAAGTAAGCAAAATTATGAGATATTGGTAAGTCCTGATATGAACCTCCAGTCCCTACCACTTGTGGATCTAGTATGTTCCTTTGTTGTTTGATGCTCCGTCCAGTCTCAATTTCTCATCTTATATAATCTGAACACTAGAATTTCTCATCTGTGTGGGCTGCACTACTGTCTGGCTGTTCCTTCCTCCTGTCCGGAGTCTTACTATTTGCAGAAAGACAATTATTATCCATGTCTGTAAATGCCTTTGGTTCACTTTATGTGCCAAGTCTTTATTACTAGTATTTCTAAAGGGGTTTTGTTTTCCTCGAATACATTCATCTAATCTTGTCATAAGTTGTGTATTTTCAAGGCATAATTCTCCTACCAGCAGCTTCTGATTTTGCTGTGTGTTTTTTCTGTAGAGATCAGAAGCTGGGGCCAGCAGATGGAGTAAGGGCTGCCTTGCTGGACTCCCGTGTAGTTGACTGTGGTTAGAATTCTGGCGGCTTAAAACTCATGCCAGGCACGTGTGTGTGCGTGCCCAAAATCCTAAGAGGAGAATGAACGAGAAGGGATTAAGGCATAGTCATCTGCTGTAGGGGGTGATTTCTCACTTTTTGTCTCTGTCTCTCCAAAGAGTACACACACCCTATAACAAAAATCTCACTACACACACACACACACACACACACACCAAAAAAAAAAAAAAAAGGAAAAGAAAGAAAAAGAAAAAAACGATAATCAGATTCTACTTTTTCTTGCAAGAAGAGTAGTAGTTTGAACTGAAATAGGGCAGAACCATGCCTGGTATGCCCCCATGACACTATGAACAGATCTCCCTGTTGCCCTATTTCCGGGATTTTGTTTTAAAGCTGTTTCTCCTATGTGTGGGTATTATTTGTAGCTTTTTTTTCTTTTAAAATATGTATATCTATTTTTTTTTCCCATGAGAAGTGAGACTGGGAGGGGGGGCAAAGAAATAGCTCCCAACAGAGTTTTAATGTCATAACACACTCCAACTCTCAGCCAGCCAAAGATTATGGATAGCATATACAGACAGAGAGGTCTACAGACATGAGCAAGAACCTCCCATATAGGCCAGCCTCACACAACGTCCCACTTTACCACTGTGCCACTATTTGGCCCCTGTCCTTTTGTCTCTTCCAGCAACATTTTCTTGTGTTTTTATTGTAGTAATCAAATCTTAGAAATGAATATGACAAAAGGATTAACTACTACTATTGAAGTATTGAAAACATGAGTTTGGAAGGAAGATTATAACTGAGCAATGCCCTTTTTTATTTTGCTTTTTAAGTTTTCTGGAGCAGCATGGCACATTATCAAAAGCACGACTTTGGAAATCAAAGTACATGATTTCTCCTCCTGGGTCATAAGATCAAAGCCTTGCAGAAGGAGCTGTAATTCCCGGGTGTGCTTGGCTCTGCTGCTCATGGACTTCCCATCCAGCCACGCGCTTCCCCTTCCGGTCATTCTCACTTTGCTTGAACAACAAAGGATTCCTTCCCAGAAGCCTTTAAAACAACCAACATTTGTCAAATATTTGTTGTCTAAATACAAGGCATATTCAAAAAGTTCATGAGAAATGCTTATTATGAAAAAAATTCATGAATTTCACAATTTCTTGTCATCAAAATTACCTCATACTTTAATTTGCATTTTCCATGAATTTTGTGAAGTATCTTATATGAGGAATCCCTTAAAAATAAAATCAGAACAAAGATTAATGTCTTGTTCTGTAGGCTACATGTATTTTAAGGTATCGGTCAGAAGTGTTACTTTGCCACTGCTACAATTTTCACAGTAAGAAAATTAGCCAAAGAAAAAGACACTGAATTATTCATTTGATATATGCTACAAAGAAAGATGAAAGGATAAAAAGAGTATGGAAACTAATGAGTGAGAAATAATATGGTTAGTTTGGGGGCAAGAAGTGGACTTCGGATTTCTCTGTGAGAAAACAAAGATATCAATGGGTGGTGCGTGAATGAGTGTCTCAAAGAGCAGGTAATGATTACTGAAATGAGTGAGATCACGTTGTAAAAAACTATAAAGGACATTTTAAAAAGCATTAATATCCAGTCAGCATACAGTGATTTTAAACAACCTAATGAAAAATGAGGACGAGGTTTTTTAAAAAATGAAATAAAAGCAAAACCTGCAAAGACAATTTGGAGAGAACTTCGACCAATAATCTATTTGATAGTGGATTTGTTTTGATGATTATTTATGCAGTGTGTCAGCAGACATTATTGTCAGGAATATAGAAAGTCCTGGGCAAGAGTGTGCTTAGAATGAAGAGTGGTCTTCTTGTCTAAGGCGGCTTCTTATTCAACTCACTTCATGCTAAGAAGCTTTAATTCTGGAAAATGTATAATTGCTTCTGGATACACATAGCAACTTCTGAAGGAATTCCCCCCACCCATACATAGTCATTTAAAATTTTTACAAATGAGTCATTTTTATCTAACATTTTCTAAAACTGGTATTATATTGGTGATTATGTTAAAGTTCAAATTTAACATATTTTATTATCAGAAAACCTTATATCACAATTGCCTATATACTGCGTTAGTGACACAGATTGGAAATTTCAAGTATCATCTTAATTTTCTTTTCTGTCGACTGATTTGAATCACATGTATTTGAATGTCTGATACCAAAATACCTTATATTATGAGTCATACATTTTTGAGATATGATTCACTTGAACATAAAATAAAGAATACTTTGAGTTTACTCTAAGGACTGGATATTAAAAACATGGTTTGTCTTATAACATGAACTACCAAGGTAGCCCTCTTATCAATGACCTTGAAAGGAATATGGACTCTCATTCATTAGCTCCCATATATGTTTATGTTTACCTTTTTTTTTTCACTCCCATTACCCATTTAATGTTTTTATGTACTGCTACCTGAATGGTTGATCCTGTTGTCAGTGAAGTACAGATTTGCGCTGTAATCAAATCCCTGAGGATTATTTTTAAAGGTTTCTGCCATAGGGCATGTGTGCTCACTGGAGAGAGACAGAAAGAACCAGAGACAGGGAAAGTGAAAAATCATACCCCCTACCCCCAGCCAGGCAGGATGGCCATGTTGCAGTCCCTTTTCCTCCATCCACTTCTTGGGATTTCAGGCACATACACACATGCACCTGGCATAATTTTCAAGCCACCAGATCCAGGACTTGAACCATGGTCAGACATGTGGGAGTCCAGTGCCCCAACCATTGTACCACCTGCTGACCCCTGCCTAAGTTTTTGAGCATTACTTCTTAGTCATATTTTCCCATTATATTATAAAATCAATGGCATTTACTTATTTTTGTAGTTTTTCTACCATTTAGCCCTCAAAACATTAATTATTCCTAGATTTTAGTTTCCCTTAACTAGGGTTGAGTTCTGCAAGTCAATACAGTTATTCATAATTCAAATAATGAAAAAGTAATAAATTTTAATCCGACTAAGCTTTGGAATTTAAAATAACTGAATTTGGCTTCCAAAGGGTCCCTTCTGCTTGTAGCAAGTACCGTTGAGAATTCCCTTCAGATAAAGCTAAAATAGGAAGACAGCAGTCCCCTCTTATTACAAAACACAGGTTGTTACAGCTTCAGGTGAAATAGCTAATGTTAGCTTATTGATTTTTAAATAGACTGTCCCTGCCATCTGGAAAGAAAACATGAGCTGTGGGGAGCGCATTGTATATTGAAGATATTCCTAGGCTGCGATTAAATTACAAACACAGATGTATTTCAGTGTACCCAGTGAAGGTTCTGTGTTTCATGTGAGTGTTATTAATCTCTGCTTCTTGTATTAAAATGCCAGATTTGGCCTTACAAAGAGAATATAGAAAATAACCCAGCATAAACCATCTCTTTCTTCATTATTTCTATATTTTATTTTATAGTTAGAAATCAGTGAGTTGTTGAATAAACATGGTTTGTTTGGCACCCTGGAAATTGATATCACTATGATAAGAATTTACATTCTAAAATTTTTTAAGAGGTTTTTGCTATAGGGTACATGTACTCGCCAGAAAGAGAGAGAGAGAGAGACAGAAAGCGAGAAATCAGCCCCCCTCAACGGAGATGGTCATGCCGCAATCCCTTCTCTTCTATTCTCCTCTTGGGATCTTGGGCACGCACACATACGAGCCTGGCATGAGGCTAAGCCACTGGGTTCAGGACTTGAACTACGGTCGCCTACATGGGAGTCCAGTGACAGCCATTATGCCAACTGCTGGTCCCCATTCTAAGGTCGCCTACATGGGAGTCCAGTGCCAGCCATTATGCCAACTGCTGGTCCCCATTCTAAATTTTTTAAATATAACTTATGTATACTTATTTTTTAAGAGAAGAACCTAATAATCTTTATATTCTATTTTACAATGTTTATAGCTGATCTCGAGAAATAGGAGTTAGTTTACAGAAATATAAGTAGGCCTTCAATCATTTAGTTATTAACTTTTATATTAAAACTGTATTATAGGGGCCAGTAGTGGTATGGTGATTAGCGTGCTGGGCTCTCACTCAAACCGACTGCGGTTTGAGTCCTGGACCTGACAGATTGCCTTCTAGCTTTTCTTCTCTCTCTGGTCAAATAAAATAATAATAATAATAATAATGATAAATAAAATTAATTACTCACTGTTTTATAATAATGACAATGAGAACTATTATGTTCTCATTATAATTTTAGGAACTTCATATGCACTGCTTCTGAATATTAAAATTACGCTGCAAGGTATATGTTAATATCCCCATTTATAAGATGAGAGAATTGTGACTCAGAAACGTTAAATAACCTATCCAAGTTGTGCAGATCAAATCTGGGTAGCAAGAAAAAATTAAAATAAATTCATGTCTGAATCTAGAGCTTCTTCTCCATACAACAAACTACCTTATTTGGAATATTATGTAGTTGTCCCTCTCATAAAAGAGAGTATGGTTCTTATGATTGACTTTAAATTAATGGCTAAAACTTGCCTATTTTCTAGACTGTATCTCTCTTTGATGTAGAAAATATAAGAACAGAAGGCTTCTTCTTCAAAAGGCTTAGACCATGTGTTGGATCTCTTGAAAGCTGAAAAGACACCCTTCAAGTCAATGAGAATGTAAGGTGGAACTTCTTTTTACTAGAGCTTTGATGCTGTCAGAGCAGTCATATCAATGTGTCCTACAGAGGAATTGCAATAGGAACCAGCATGTCCATCAGGCAGAGCTAGGGAGACCCTTGAAAACACAGGAGCAATTGTTAACATTTCCAAAAATCTTTTTCAGTAAAAATGCTTTCAATGTAGACATGAAAGTATTTGAAATAAATTCTCTAGGGGCTTTAATTTCTGATTTTTAAACTTTTTATTCAAGGAAAATAAAGCATAATAGAATTTATTATTGTCATGTTTTTTATTAATGATAAAAACTTGAGTATCATTATAATATTGTCCTGAAAATAATTGTATGTCGTACTATGACCAGGGTAGTGTTGGTGTTGGGTTTAGGAGGTGAACTATTTTTGGAAGACAAAAACCAAGTCCAGAGATTACAGGTGGGAACGGGTGGTAGGTGGATTGGGGAGGGATAACGCAGAAAATGGTTGAAACTACGTGTCTGACATTTATTTGTGGGGGAAAAAATGTATGAATGGAAGTGTATACATATCAAATGCACTATGTTCAAGACTTCAAAACATTCATGGAAAATGGCATAAAGTATAAGTATGTTTTAAATACAACAGAAATTTGAAATCCATGCATAGTTTTTTCATAACACTCCTCTTCTCTGAACTTTTTAAAGATCCCCTTGTACATTTACATAGATTCACATGTGTTTATTCAGTCAACGTGCGTTGAGTGCTTTCTGTCTCTTGGGCAATGTGAAATAGTCACAGATGAATACAGTTCTCTGTCCTTGACTTGCTGAGGTCTAGTGTGGAGAACAGACATGGAGTCACATCGTTCAGATATCCATGATTCATTTCATGATAGGAGAAGAGTCAGGTTCTCTCAGACATGACTACTCAGGCCAGGAAGGCTTTGTCAAAGAGAGAACTTTGAGCAGATTTTTGAAGGGTGAAAAGGATTTACTGCTTTTAGTTTCTGAGAAGATAGTGTTTACCAGTAAGGGCTGGTGCACTTATCAAGTGTAAGAGACTTTTATAGTGGATAAAAGGAATTTAAAAATTCAGAAATATGCTGCCTGTAAGAGATAGCCATTGCCAAAATAAAGGATTATAAATAGGATGAAAATAAAGAAAAAATACTCCCAGGCAAAAAGAACAAAAAGAAAGTGTGGTTTACTAAATTTGAGGCAAAAACATCAAAAGGGACAAATAAGGACACTATTTACTGATAAAATGAAGAACAGTTTATCAGATGGGAAAGTAGAAGAGCATGCTACATTATAAGAATAGTGTGGGATGGGGCTGGCAGGTGGCATGGTGGTCGAGGGTGCTGGACTCCTATATGACTGACCACAGTTTGAGTCCTGGCAGCTTTCTCTCTCTCTCTCACTTTGTCCCTCTGGTCAAGTTAAAATAAATAAATGAAGTTAAATAAGAATAATTAAAAAAAAAAAAGAATAGTGTAGGGAGCCACTTGGTGGTGCAATAGCAGCACAGCTGGACCATGTGAGAAGGTCTCAAGTTCATGTCCTTGGCCCTCCATGTGCATGCCAGGTACATGCATGAGCGCCTCTAACCTGGGACTGGATGAGGTGATGGGGGGTTGGGGTGAATCTCAGCACGAAGATCCTGTTGAAATGCTTCTCTCTCTCTCTCTTTATCTCCTGGAAGAAATAAATTTTAAAGTAGAAAAGAACAGCATGAGCAGTGTCACAGAATGTAGAATTTTATGGGTAATATCAAGGAATTGAATAATATCTGTTGTATGACTTTTTTTTTATTTTATTTTTTTTAAGTTTTTTGCCATAAGGGTATGTGCACTCTCTGGAGAAAGATAGTGAGAGGGAAAATGAGAAGTCGCCTCCCAGGGCAGCCACACTGTAACCCTTTCTCCTCCCTTCTTCTTCTGAGATTCTGGGCATGCCTGCATATGCACCCGGCATGATTTTCTAGCTGCTTGGTCTAGGACCAATGGGATCCAGCACCTCAACTACCACACCACCTGCTGGCGCTATTACGTGACTTTTGAAAAAGAAAGTAAGGGATTAAGCTCCTAAATCAAGTTGTAGACAGACATGAATGGTCTGAGAGGCTCCTTCTCTCTGTTCTTACACTGAATAATCGTCCTGATGTAGGAACGATTCACTATGCATGGGATGTCTGATAAATTTAGTGATATGGCCAATTGCAAATGTTTATACTTCAGTTATGTGCATTGCTATAAATATTTTTCATGTGTCAAAAATAAGGAAAGTATGTTTTAGGTGCTTGCTGTTTCTTAAATTTGGTACTTGGCACCCAACTGGATTGAATTACGAAGTCAGAATTTAATTGCAACATTAGAAAATGTTGTTGCTATTTTCAGAGGCAAGCATTCTAAAATTCCCAGGATTTAACTTGGAGATAGGTCATGCTGTGGTATGGTGAACATCAACTTGACCTTTATAGTAACAAACAATGTGAAAAGCTCTAGGTTAATTTTGATATCTGCTATACCTATATTACCATGTAGAAAATTACTCTTATCACAGATCTCAAAAGTAATATTTATCCAGATGCTACATTATTACTGAATTATTTTTTGGTATTCAGAACCCCATTTTTTCCCCAAGTTGATGAATATTAAAGGTACAATAACAAAATAAGACTTTGTACAATAATGTAAAATTAAACATTCAATTCATACCAAGGAGTGAAGATCAGAATGCCGATACTGTAGTACTGCTAATATAACTGTACTTCTCCTAGACTTTGAGTTTTCATAGCTCTGTAACCAAAAATGCTGTGTTGTCTTGAAACAGATTTCTATGAAGAGTTTCTGATCTCATGAATACTTTGTACATAATAGTTTAGTCAACATAGGATAGATAGTCATGGCTAATTTGTATTTTAGATGCTGTTGAATAGAGAAAATGATGCTTCGTTATTAGTGCGAACCATTACATACTGTTTAAAGCAAAACAAGGGTGCTGGATGGTGCCACAGCAGTAAAATATGATGCTCTATGGGGCTGACCTCAGATGGAAGGAGTTCTAGCTTCATGTCTGAGAGCTCACTGAGTTCGCTGGGCACATTTATGCCTGTAATTTGGTGCTAGCTGGGGCTAAAGGTAGATTGCAGCATTGGAAGTGCTCTCTCTCTCCGTGTTTCTGTCTCTCTCACTCATGGAGAAAATAAACTTAAAACATAAAACAAGAGAGTAAAGCAGATGGCATAATGGCTACATTGCTGGACTCCCACATAGTTGAGTACAGCTTGATTCTTAGACCTGGTAGCATAAAATTAAGGCCAGGCACATGTGTGTGCATGCCCAAAATCCAGACAGGAGAATAGAGAAGGGATTGTGATATGGCCATCTCCCTTGGGGGGGGGGGTGATTTCTCGCTTTCTGTCTGTCTCTGTCTCTCTGGTGAGCGCACATATCCTATAGCAAAACATCTCTCTAAAAAAATGATAATAAGGGAACCAGCAGTTAGTGTAATGGCTATGTCGCTGGATTCCCACGTAGTCAACCGCGGTTTGCGTCGCGGACCCGGTGGCTTAGAACTCACACCGGGCACGTGTGCGTGCATGCCCAAGATAAATAATAATAATAATAATAATAATAATAATAATAATAATAATAATAATAGATCAGCAGATGGTGTAATGGTTACATTGCTGGACTTCTATATGACTGACAGCAGTTTGAGTCCCAGACCTGGTGGCTTGAAACATGCTGGGCGTGTGTACATGAGTGCTGAAAATCCTGAAAGGAGAAGAGTGAAGGGATTGTGGTATGGCAATCCCCCCAGGGGGTGATTTCTCACTTTCTATCTCTGTCTCACCCTGTCTCTCCAAGCATATACACCCTATAGGAAAAAAAAATCTCTCTTTAAAAATAAATAAATAAATAAATAAAATAAAGCAAGTGCAAGCATTTCTGGCTGCTGTGTACTGATATTTATATTCAGATATATTTAGTGCATATACTAAAGCAAAATGGTGTTTACTTCCCTCCCTCCCTCCCTCCACTTTCTTCCTTCTGTCCCTTCCTCAAGACATGTGCACTCACCAGAGAGAAGCAGAGGTACAGACAGAGAGAGAAGCACTTTTAATAGAGAATGGTCATGCCACAGTTCCTTCTCCATGTCTCCATTAGAATTTTGGGCACATTCACACACAGTCCCAGGTGTTTATCAAGCCATGAGGGCCAGGATTCAACCTGTGGTTGTCCATGTGGCATCCAGTTCTCTTACTACAAGACTCCAGGGTCAGCCTACTTGGTTTTCTTACATGAAGTAGTTTCAGAGTTGGACTAGGTCCATGACACAGCTATAGTGCACTGCTCAAGAGAATCCCCATCCCACATGGTGACATTCACTATTCCAATCACTGGCCTGATTAATCTGTAACATGCTGGATCATCATGGAGTGTCCACCATCCCATGGCCTGAAGGACTGGAAGAAGGGGATTGGGTAGGACTACACCCTGTGGATGGTGTTCATCTCTCTCTCTCACACATGCATGCAATACATGCAATCTATCATGAATAAGGGAAAAACTAATTTCACAGTCACAGAAATACCATATATACAAAGTGTGAGGGATCTTTGCAATATTCATGGGAAATATGTTTTATGAAAAAATTTCATGCAGTTCAAAAATTTTTACCCCCAAATAAATCATACTTTAATTACATTTTGCCATGAACTTCTGAAGTACCTTTCTATAATACATCGTACTATAAAAATAAGTTTTGGAAATGAACTTCACAGGGAGTCTGGCCCTGAAAATTAGGTCTGAAGCTGTAATGCATTTCTTCCAGGATTTTGAGTGGAAATGGCATATTAGATGGAATTCACCAATTCAGAAAAAAGCATGTGGTCACTAGCCAATGCAGTTGGCTAGTAAGTTTTCTAGAAGTTCTCCCATTACTGCAGTTACCAAATCCCTTTCCATAAAGTGGAGATACCTATACTTTTTTCATATTCATTTCTTAGTGTCGATGTAGTGTAAATGCTTCACAAGAAATTGTACTAGCTGATGGTATCACATTAAGAAGTACATGTAAGACCATCTTCACTCCAGTCTGGTGGCTGGCCTTTTTTATTATCTTGTAGGACAAAAAGGCAAGAGGAATGCAAAAGGTGAAAGTGTGATTAAACTGCACTTGATTTCAATGAAGATTCTTTTTTTTTAAGATATGCCCGTAACTCTTTATTATGGTTAATTATTAAGTTGCTATTTTAATAATAATAAATTATGATAAACTAACCATGAAATATTGGAGACTGAGTTGTATATTAGTGATTTACTTTGGTTCCATAATCACTTAATTGAAGCTTTTGGAAATGCAATCATTTCTTCATTGCAGAAATATTTATTGAATGACATACCATGTGTCAGACATTATGCTAACCTCTGGTAACAAAGGAAGCAAAATAGACTATCCTTTCAAGTTGATGAATGAAGCTTTTAAAACCGTGCTTACAGAGCTCAATATTTAATCAATTATATACTTCCTTTTAAATTTACAGTTCCCTAGGAAAACAGATGAGTAACACCTTCTCAAATATTTTGATAGCCATGAATTAAAATTCCATATAAGGATATTTTTATTATTACTACTAGTAGTAGTAATAGTTATCACTTACTAAGTGCCTATTGGACAGATCTGATATAATTTTCTCTTATCCTCATAACAGTCCTGAAAGGTTTATTATTTTGAATCCATAGTTATAAATTAAAATTTGAGGAAGATTGATATGAAATCTAGAGTTACAAGTTTTTTTTTAAATCAAACTCTATAGCAAAAATCTTGACTGTGTTTCTTCTAAAACTGAAAATTCTATGAACGTAGAGGCTGTGTCATTCCTGTATACATTTATGTCTTTAGGGCTTGTACTGTGGTTGTGAAATAATTCATGTTCAATACAGGAGTGACTATCATAGAAAGAAAAATTCCCTAGATTCTGTCAAAAGACATGTTTTACTTGTCCCTCTAACTACAGTCCTCTGCATGACTATATGCATTTCTTCTCCTGTGTTGACTGCTTTGAGCTCTGTGTAGAGGGGCTGATGTGTTGTCCCTAGCAAATAGAAAAATAGAACCTAGAACCAAATGGCTCAGCAGGGAAACACAACACACACATGCCCATCACCTTACACATGCAGTGCGAGCTAGAAGATTCTTTTCTAGATAATCCTTCCCAGTCTGTTCATATTTGAATACTAATGACTGTGTTTCTCAGTCTTTTACCTAGTTTAATTATTTTCATTTTTAAAAATTGTCCTCTAATAATACTGACTAATTTGAAATTGAACCAAAAAGATATTTTATCCATTTATATTTTTAGCCTTCTAATTGCTGCTTTGGAAAGGATGATCTAATCTTGTGTTTCTCAGTCTTTGTCATGCATCAAAATCACTTGTAATGCTTGTTAAAATACAGACTCCTTCCAGAGATTCTGATTTAGTTGTTCTGGGGTGGGGCCCATCAAATTGCATTTCTTACAAGTTCCCAGCTGACCCTGATCCTCTGTAATCCCCTAAAAATAGAATAAATCATGGATCAACACATTACATTTGAAAGGAAGAGCTAGGAAAGAAATTATTTTCAGTCAAACCAAGGCCAACAGTTTTAGACTTTATGTTGTTGTTTTATTTTCATGTAAAGTAATCTCCTCAGAATTTAATTGCAGATGTTTTTCAAATCCTTTCCCTGCTCTTGAGTCCTGGTGAAATATCCTCACCTGAAGACCACTTGGAGAACAATTAGGTGTTTTGTTTTTGTTTTTGTATTTTTTGTAGTGGTTCTTATTTTCTTTTTCCTTTGTTAATGAGAAGCAATCATTTGTAATTTGAGTATCCTGTATGCAGTAAAGGTTGTTCTGGCTGGACCACAGTGGTACAGGTGTAGGGCAAACTCTGATGCTGGAGCCCATAAAAGACAGTGGTTAGAGTCCCAGGTGGACCTGAAACCTGCAGAGCAGGCATGCACTGCCGATGATCCTGGCTTACTGGGGTAGATGGAGGGTTGAGTATTGCAGCATGGCGAGACTATGGTGCCTACTTCTTCCTTCTTCCTGGGTCTCTCTCATGAAATAAATAAAAATAAAACCAAAGAAACCAAAAACCAAGAAGTGGTACTGTTCTTCTAAGAGAGAAAATCCTAGGCCATCTCTATGGCTTGGTGGTTAAGATGGCTGGATCCCACATGGTCAACAGTACAGTAGAATCCAGGACCTGGTGATTTGAGAAACATGCCAGGCACGTTTGTGTGCATGTCTGAAATGCTGAATGGAGGGACAGATGGAGGAGAAGGTATTGTGGCATGACTGTTACCCATGGAGCATGCATTCTCCTCTCTCTCTCTCCTGGTGAGTGCAAATGCCCTCTAGCAAAAATTGTGCCCCCTCAAGAGAAAAAAAAAAAAAAAAAAAAAAAAAAAAAAAAAAAAAAAAAAAAAGCGAGAGAGAAAAAGGAAAATTCAAATCAATAAATGATTTTGTTAAAAATTATTACACTGTATTTCACCTCTCCATCCTGTTTCTTGGAGGTCTAAGTGAACCAGACCTATCGATGGCAGGCAGAAGTGTTTAATTTTATGTGTAACAATAGTTTGAGGTGAG
>NW_006159915.1:363047-421594 GCF_000334495.1 Tupaia belangeri chinensis
AGGCAATGTCAGAGAATGAATGAGTGAATGGGTAGAGAAAGCCAGTTTAGGGTGAGTAATTGTAGCATTCTTGTATAGTTTAGTGTTTCAGGTAAACAAATTTGCAATATTACTTCATCCAGATTCCAGAATCATAGGAATTGGCACTACATGATAAGTGTCAGCTTAATTATAGATAAACAGGATATATTATTGGGGTAGAATAAATTGCATTTTAGTACCTTCTTTGCTTATCTTCAGTGGGGTCTTTCATCATCAACCAAGATGGGTATGAGAAAAGATCATGGTAAGCTGGAGATCTGAGACTATTTTTGAAATATTTTGGTGGTATATAGGCTTTATAATACTTTTTTTATTCTTCTATCTATATAATTGGAAAAAATAATTGGAGTTTTCATAACATCTGTATAAAATTTTGTATTATTATTATTTTTTTTTTTGGAGAGCTTTTTACTACAGGGCGTGTGCGCTTGTCAGACAGAGACAGACAGAGAGACAGAAAGCAAGAAATCACCACCCAGGGGGGGATGGCCATGCCGCAATCCCTTCTCCTCTGTTCTCCTCTTGGGATCTTGGGCATGCACACACATGCGCCCTGTGTGAGTTTTAAGCCACTGGGTCCAGGAAGCGAACTGCAGTTGACTACATGGGAGTCCAGCAACATAGCCATTACGCTAACTGCTGGTCCCAACATTTTATATTAGGTTTTGATTTCTACCATTTTGTATTAAGTTGGGAACCTGGACATTTTTTGCCTTTATTCTTTTTTAGCTTTTTCTTTGATTTGTGTATGTTTACAATATAATATTTAGGTCAATTTCAAACATGCTTATTAAATTGAATTAAAATGTATTATATTGAGATTTTTCAAGCTATCTATTTATTCTAGCCTGACATTTGTATTGGCATGTTATGGTTCCTATAATAGAAAATATATTATTTTCCAAAAGTAATGAAATTTGATTTTATGGGACCAACAGATGGTGTAAAGGCTATGTCGCTGGACTCCCATGTATTAGGCTGCAGTTCGGTATTAGGCTGCAGTTCGAGTCCCGGACCCGGTGGCTTAAACTCGTGCCAGGCACGTGCACGTGCGTGCCCAAGATCCTGAGAGGAGAATGGAGGAGAGGAGATTGTGGTGTGGCCATCTCCCCGGGGGATGATTTCTCGCTTTCTGTCTCTCTGTCTCTCTCTCTGTCTTTCTGGCAAGTGCACATGCCCTATAGCAAAGACTCTCCAAAAATAAATAAATAAATAAATAAATAAATAAATAAATAAATAAATAAATAAATTTGATAAGATTCCCGAAAGAAACCTAGTAACATTTTTTTAACCAACATTTTTAATGTGATGTGAGAAGAATAAACTCATATTTAATATTTAAGCTTTTGGATATTAAAACTGTGGTAATTGATATACTTGGTTGTTTTGATCATGTTTAAATGTTATGGATTATATTATGTTTCCAATGTCTTTTCCCTCTAAAATAATTTTTATTTTAAAGAGTTAAGTGAAAGACTGGGAAAAAATGCTGCAAGAATACAGGAATGAAATGTAAATAAACCTTGTGTTAAATAACTTGGTCAAAATGAAGAAGACATATTATTTATACCATTTCATGAGAAATGTGCTTTCCTGGAACCTCAGAGAAATAGGATAATTGCTATTCTTCTGGAGTTTTATGTTTTGTTGATGCTTGTGAAAGTTTCGAGATGCTTGTTGTCAATAGTGGTTTCAGGATGTAATTTGAACTTAAAATGACAAAAGATGAGTAGGTATGTTATGTCAATATGGTCACTTGGTTATCCTTATTTGTTTATTGTAATTTTTATATATTTTGTTAAAAACTACTCTGAAGCAATTAGACAATGGTTACATTTTTTCAAATCAGCAGATCATATGAAAGGTATTCTAAATAGCGCAGATAATATTTGGCATCATTTTGGTAAGAAACAAAATGGCAAGAGTGGCGAACATGAATGCTAGACCTACTTGGTTAGTAATTATGTTACCTTAGGCCAATCTCATTAGACCTGACTCCATTAGAGAGTGCTTCTTTGTAACCTTTAGCACGTCTCCTTAGTTTCCTCATACATAAGATAGGTTACTGCCTTACACTAGATGTGTGTATATTAATATTTATTGTAAAATAAAAAGTTATTGTTCTGGGCCCAATGGTGGTGGCATAGGTGGTAGCGTGCTGTTTCATGCTAGTAGAGCCACAGAAGGGGCCTGGGTTTGGAGACCAGGTCAACCTGAACATACTGGGCATGCCATACAATCCTATGATCCTGGCTGGCTGGGAAGCCTGGGGGGAAATCTCAAAATGATGAAATCCTGTTGAGTGTGTTCTCTCTCTCTCTCTCTCACATACACATATGAAATAAATAAATAAATAAAATTTAATACAAAAAGTCATTATTTTTTGCTTACCACACCGAAAGAAAAAAAAGTAGTAACTGAGGTTATGAATATGAAGATTGACTGTGGTGATTATTTTACAGTGTATATCAAATCATCAGATTACACAATTTAAATATATTCAGTCTTGATTTATTGAATATACCCAAATTTAGACAAAATTCTTTAAATTAAATAAACATATGGTCAAGGCCATTATTTAAAAGTAATCTTATATTCCCAAATGTTTCAGTCTTGATTTATTGAATATACCCAAATTTAGACAAAATTCTTTAAATTAAATAAACATATGGTCAAAAAAGGCCATTATTTAAAAGTAATCTTATATCCCCAAATGTAAACACATAAAGGTGGAGCTGCCCTGGTTTTGGGGAAGACCTCTACAGGAAACTGAGGCAACTTTGAATACCATTGGACAATCTCTAAATGCCTTCCCAGGTCTGAGGTACTGGAAGTAGTTACTATATAAATGTATCATCATTCACCTAAATTTTTAGATGACACTTTAATTCTGTCCCTTGAACTTCACATACCAATTTCTTAAAATTATTTATGATAGTAAATGGAATTAAATATTTTCTTTCCACTAATAGGAATGTAAACTTTTCTTTTTTTTTTTTTAACTTAAGTCAAATGTAGTTTGGACTAAATACTTTATAAGGAAAATCATATAACTTATTGTCCAGATATGATTTGTCAAGAAAAAGATATTTGCTTAATATGATATCCTCCTGGCTCATCCATGTAATCACAAATGATAGAACTTCATTCTTGGTTATGGCTGAATGGTATTTCATCATGTATACATATATGCCCCATTTTATTTATTCATTTGTCCTTTGATGGACTTTTAGGTTGATTTTTTATTGTGACTATTATGAATAATGCTGTAGTAACCACAGGAGTTCAGATATCGCTTTAATATATTGCTTTTGTTTCCTGTGGATATGTACCCAGTAGTGGCACTGTTGGGTCATGTGGCAGTTCAGTTATTAACTCTATGAAGAATATCCATACTGTTTTCCATAGTGTCTGTAGTAATTTATATTTCCAGCCGCATTATATAAGAATTCCCCTTTTGTTATATGTGTGGTGGCATTTGTTATTTTTTGTCTTTTGGATAGTAGCCATTTTAATTGGGATGATGTCTTATCTTACTGTGGTTTTCATTTGCATTTCTGTGATGATTAGTGATGTTGTGTTTTTCATGTTTGTTGATAATTTATATACATATGGGTATATATATGTATATGTAAATAATATATACGGTCCATATACTAGTATAATAGTCTTCTTTTGAAGCCTATTCTTTTGTCCATTTTCAAATGGGATGATACGATTATTATTTTGCTGTTTAATTGTTTGAGATCTCTATGTATATGGATAGCAACTTCTTCTCAGATGCATAATTGGCAAATATTTTTTCCCATACTGTAGGTTGTCTTTTTATTGTGTTGATGATTTCCTTTGCTGTGCCGAGCTTTTTGGTTTGGTTTAATCCAATAACTATCTTCACTTTTGTTGCTTGTGCTTTGGGATCCAAAAAAATTATTTGTCCTAATCAATGTCATGAAGTTTTTTCCCTATATATTTTCAGTAGTTTTATTAGTTCAGACTTTACGTTCAAGTCTTTGATCCACTTAGAATTGTTTTTTGTTATGTGGTGAGAGGTTGGGCATTTAGCACCTTTTTTCTGCATGTGGATATTTAGTTTTCCCAGAACAATTTCTTGAAGAGACTGTCTTTTCCCCATTGTATGTTCTTGTCACTTTTGTCAAAAAATCAGCTGGCTTTGGGTGTGTGGGTTTATTTCTGTATTCTCTGTTCTGATCCATTGGCCTATGTGTCTATTTTTATATCAGTACCATGCTGTTTTGGCTATTATATAGCTTATAGTATAATCAAAGTCTAATAGTATGATACCTGACTTCAAAATACACTGCAAAAGAAATAAACCAGGCATAGAAGAACAAATCCTGCATGATCTTACTCATACATGAAATCTAAAGAAGTTTATCTCATAGAAGTAGAAAGAATAGTGGTTACCAGAGCCTGGGAGGAGTGAGTAGAACTGGAGATATAGAGAGATATTGGACATGGGTACAAACTTATAGTTAGTTAGATAGAATAAATCTCGATTCTGTTGCACAGTAGGGTAACTATGGTTCTAGTTTGTATAATTCAAAATAACTAAAAGAGATGATTTTGAATATTTTCACTACAAAGAAATGGTGTTTGAGGTAGTGAATATTCTAAATACTCTGACTTAATTATTATACAGTATATACATGTTTTTAAAAAGTTATCTAAATTATGAATCATTTAATTAGATCATTTTAACTGAATATGTTTAATTTAATTTAAAATTACTTTTTTAAAATTACTTTTTGAATTATTAAATTTTTTTAGTGTATTTTCCTACTCCATCACTGAGACAAAGAGACACAGAGAGAGAAGAGAAAAGATAGGATACCCTCAAGAGAGTCTTGACCCTGCAGTCCAGCCACAGTCCAGCCTCAGACAGCCTGGAACATAGGCACATATCAGGGAGGTCTCTGATTTGAACTGGTAACTCTATGTATGTCTGCCTCACAGAGCATTAAGTTTTATGCCTGTGCTATCCTCTGGTCCCAAATATGTATTAATAAAAGTAATATGGGTGGGACCAGCAGTTAGCATAATGGCTATGTCGCTGGACTGCCATGTGGTCGACCACAGTTTGCGTCCTGGACGTGGTGGCTTAAAACTCACGCTGGGTGCATGTGTGTGCGTGCCCAAGATCCCGAGAGGAGAATGGAGGAGAAGGGATTGCAGCATGGCCATCCCCCCGGGGGGTTGATTTCTCGCTTTCTGTCTCTATGTCTGTCTGTCTGGCGAGTGCACGTGCCCTGTAGCAAAAAACCTCTCAAAAAAAAAAAAAAAAGTAATATGGATCAGTTTAAAACTAAGCAAAGAAAGGAAGGATATTCTATAAAAGTTAATCTATGAAATAAGATCAATTCAGTAGTGGGTTATCTGATGAAAGGTTTCACAGGTTTCTTCATTTCCACTGAAACTCTGTGTTCCTCTGTTGACTTCTCTCCACCCAATACTCGGGTTTACCAAGAATCCTCCATCAATCTAGTTGTTATGTGAACCTTGAAATGATCTTTTTGTTTGTTTGTTTGTTTTTTAATTCTTCTGTGTTGTTACTGATACCTTAGGAATGACATGTTCCTTGCTGTTCTAGTTTATCAAAGGTAGGAGAGCTTCTGTGACTAGTTGATTATCACTTCTGGGTTTGTATTTGTGCATAGTTAGATGCTAGCTAGCATCCCAACTTGAGATACAGAATTTCTCATATAGAAATGATGTCATAAATGTATACTGGAGACCACACGACTTTTATACTATCTACTGTAGTTCATTTACTTTGTAGGTGAATGGCACCGTGTCCAGGGATCCATCAACTGTTACAATTGCTATTTCTGTAGAAAAGTCAGGTCAGGTCTGTATTTCAGGCAGTTGATGTATCAATGAATGTAACACGTTCGTAGTTCAGTACTGACCACTTTTATTGATTGATCGACAGGTGCATATATTCAATAGTTCTGCAACTATAAGGAAGCACCAATATTTTATTTTTTTGAAATGAAGTTGGAATTAGCCTGAAAGACTGAAAGAGAAGACAAATGGCTTTGTGTGTGTGTTTTTTATTTTTTGACTTTTGGACATAGTCAGAACTGGATGTGATAAAATTGATAGGTGGTACTAAGATCACATTTGGAATAGTGAAATGGACAATTACTTGATATAAATAGCAAATAAAAAAATCAAGCCAGTCCTTCATAAAAATTTTATTCTGGGGTGTGCTTGTTTTCCGAAACTACCTCTACTAAATCTCCTGTCAGTCCTGAAACTAGAAGGCAGAAAAGCTTCTAGTGCTACAGCCAACTGCAGTGTAGCCAAAGAAACAGGCAACAAAAATAGAACACCAGGATTGCTGTGCGTGGGAGAGGCAGAAACCACATTATGAGCAAAAGCTTCCAGTATTATTTTAGAACCAATACAGAGCTCTGCACTTCGCTCTTCTCTCTTCCAAAAACACATACTACAAAAATAAAATGAAATTAAATGTATGTGCATTTGCCCTCTTAGAATTATGATTCTTATTTTTTTTTTCTTTTCTTCCTTTCTTTGGAAGCAAATCACCAGGATAAAAACAGTGTGTAGAGCAAGCTTGGAGAGAGGAAAGAGTTAATTGCTTTTAAGGCCCTTGCAATAGAGAATTATGGTTTGAAAGATAGAGGCTGGACAGCTGGGTTTGCTGGGGTATTTTTAAATGCATTAATGCAGGCTCCAATCACTCGGCCATGCTTGACCTATTTTTGGCTCAGGCCGACCATTGTTCTATTTCTGTGCCTGTGGGCCATGCTGTTGTTGATTCATATGCAAATGGATTATCACTAGCTTTAGCCAACTTGAGCTGAGAGAGACTGAGAAAGGGGGAAGAAAGACACACAAACAGATAGGAGAAGGGTACCGGCTAGAGCCACTTGCAAGACGAAGCGATCTTGCAGGGAAACCCTAGCAGCCTGAAGAACTATAAGCCAGGTTTAATTGGTTTCTTTTTCTCGTGGGTAGAATTAATATTTTTCTACTTCTTCTGACAAAGAAATAACCCCGAAGCACATTCCTATTTCCCACCTGCTTTTAGTTTCCGGGATAACCTAAACTCCAGAGAGCTATAGCATCCACTCTGTCCTTTCTGCTTTGCACACAGGTTGGTAATGTGGGGAAGGTGTCCAGGTCTTTTGAAAAAGTGTATGTCCATCTGAGCAGAAAGGACATCGTTGTCGAAGTTGATCCTCTGTTGCTTCTCCTCCGGGTGGCGGGAGGACTAGCCGGGGTAGCTCCTGGGGCCGGTGCACTGAGCAGTGATGAATCTTTCATGGAGCTGAAGTAAGAGTGATTGGAATATGCTGCAGACAATTTACGAGAGTGACTCCTGTTTTTCCTCAGATGGGGTGGCTGGACGGGAGCAGCTCTTGGCTCAGCAAAGAATGCACAGTATGATCAGCTCAGGTAAGATCTTCT
Organism: Tupaia belangeri chinensis; assembly: GCF_000334495.1. Lineage (NCBI taxonomy): Eukaryota > Metazoa > Chordata > Mammalia > Scandentia > Tupaiidae > Tupaia > Tupaia belangeri. Next base: position 370,545 of record NW_006159915.1, read on the forward strand.
CTTATCACGGAGATGTTTTATGTCTGAAAGGGGCTGGTATGGGAAATACAGCTAAGAAAAGCACCTCTCTTAAGGAATTACTGCTTTTTCGTGTTGATGTTGCTATTTTCTTGGTGCGTCTGTAGGGTTTAACTTAGATCCCTTCCATTACTGTTTCTGTGCATATTCAGAGTCTGTTCAGGGACGGCTGCTACTGAATGAAATTGCAAACTATTGCTTCTGATGGAAGATGAGACAGAGATAAGTAAAATGTAGTTATGGGTGTTTTTCTGCCTTGCTATACAGCTAGAAATAAAAGAGATCTGTCCTGATCATTAAGAGTATTCTAATAGGACTTTAAAAATCAGGTAAGTTCATACTGGGGCTTCAGTTTAAATTGCAGTCCCGGCTCGCCTGATGATTTTGTATTTACAGTGTGCATACAGAAGCGCATCTATTTATAGACCTACCTTCTGAAATGTGTTTGCTGCAGAGTTGTAAAGGTAGTTTTATTCTTTTCCTAATGTGGCTTTTTTCATCAGCCCCCAAATGAAACTGTTTAGGGTGAAACAAAATTATTATTAGCAGATACTTATTTTCATTTTCTTCAAAAACATTTGGGAAGTCTAGCCTTGTCAGGCAGATGCGACAGCATGACACACATATAAATGTGTTAAAAGCAGGTGCAGTGTTTTAACGGATAGCAGAACAGATCCCAGTTTCTCGTTTCTCTGTGTTCTCTGTGTACGTGCTCATGCCCTCAAGGAGCTGTGCCGATGGGAGATGGAGATTGTCAGCTTTATCAGTTTGTATTTGTTCAAAAGGTGCTCTCCGGGCAATGTCATCCTTGAATGATTGCTTTTCATTTTTATTTCCTATCAGTTCCTAAAGCTTTTGGGACTCTGTCTTCTTCTGAAGGTATCAGTTTAAATTGGCTTAAAGTTCTCCCTTAGATCTTCTAAGTTTCCACCTAGGCTAAATGGTAATTATAGTTTACTGCCTAGATTTCCATGATAAGACGGCAACATAAGCAGTGTTTACTTAGGAGAGCTAGGTGCGAAAGAAATATTCCACAGGTTGGCATGATGTCTGTTTTGGTGTTGATACACCTTCCCATCTGTGAATCTATGAAGCAAGTTTTCCTGAAACCTCGGTTGGTTATGATGATTTTAATAAGATCCTTCTGTTGACCCAATCTTTTCATGAAATCAGAATAAAATATCAATCTTGTACAACTTGGTGTTTATATACTTGACTGACAGGAATTATATTAATTGGTAGGATATACTTAACAAAAGCAAACCTACCAGAATTTCAGTGAGGTTTATTTATTAGCGTGGCTGTTAAGCTGAGAAGAGCTTGGAGAGGGGTCCCCTTGTATGTCTCTGATGAAACTGGTCCCTTAAATTAGCATTTTATTTTTAAAATATGGGCAAATTCTTTGCAAATAGATATCTTTTCAGTACTAAGCTTTCTCCTTGTTCTCGTCTCTGCATTGCATGTTAGATATGTCTCTCCCAGGGTAACGGCATAGCTGTGCCTTACAACCCATAACTGTTTGGGGACCCCAATCAGGCTACAGGTGTTTGCAGGCTTTGCTGTTTCTCCACGCCTTTGATAATCACACACAACTTTACTCCCATTTCAGTTGAGATAGTCATTTCGACATTTAATGATGTTTATACAAAGCAATAGGATTTTCAAACAGCAACATGCTTGAGACTGCCAGTTCTAGAGGAAGCAATATTTAAGCAATAGCTATTAAATGAAAATTGATATAGGTTAACATCAACTCCCAAACCTGTTCAGTCTAAATAATGAAACCCTAAGTTCTAATTATTTTTTAAAATTTGAGACATCAAAACAGTTGTGTCCTTCCTCCTATCTCATGTAATATCTGATTATATTTAAGGTAATATGTTAAATTTATTTCATCCAGTCTTTTCTGTGTACTTTCTATGAGACGCTGGATCTCAAACTTGGAGTCACCAGGAATATTTTACAAAATATGACGCCTGGATTTCACCCCAGAGTTTCTGATTTAATTGTCGTGGCACACAGCATGGACACTGGGGTTTTAAAAATCTCAGCTATTCTAACCTTCTACAAACTGAGAACTGCTGCGGGGGTGGGGAATGGGAATGGTGGCAAACCCCGTCATTGGTAGTTTGTCTTTTGGGCTCTGTTCAGAGTGCATTTGCCTTCATTTATCTACAAATCTTGTTCAGCGCCCTTTTAGATCAGTGGCCTGGATGTGATGAATGGGCATCCAAGAAGAGGGACTCATTGGACTGAAAGGGAGAAAAGATGTCGGGCGGCTGTGCAGCCTGGTGGAGAGAGCGCTGTTCCAGGAGTCAGGAGTTCTGTGTTCTAGGCTGCGCTCTGCAGCCAACGGTTGTATAACTGCTCCACTCACGTTCAAACTAGAATGAGGATGTCCACCTGCTTAACTCCTGGCATTCTTGTGAAGTTCAAATGTCGCAACATGTCTTTCAAGTGTAGTAAAGAATAGTATTATTTTTGCTATTTCTAGTGAATGAAGCTGGGATTCTCACTCTTCGATACTTTGTTCTATCTTATTTAACAAGTCAGATAAATTAGATTTTAGGTCATCAGGGGAAATGATTGTTCGTTAATCAGTTTTCTTTTGTTATCCTATACATAAGCTATTTCTTTGATTATCTTGATCTGCTAAGAATTATGTTCTTTCCTTGTGCAAATTATGACTGCATATCAGAGTAGCTAGTGTGTGTGTGTTCTGTGAAATAATCTCACTACCTAATAATCATAGGAAAAGAAGTTGCAGAATTTCTGATAGAATAGTGAAACTCCAATGGCAGATTCCTGGAGTTAAATTACTTTTTAAAAAAGCTTGATTTTACGTGTAATTGTCTTTAGTGATTGCTTTAGAGTTGCCTTTTGATATACTAGTTATATTGGATATTATGCTTTAGGCAGCATATTTTGCTCAGAGTTCTTCATATATTAAAGGGTTGTAAAAGTTTTATATCATTTCATGTTTTTCTACTGTTACCTTAGCCAAGCTAGACATCTTTGGTAGAACTAGGTTCTACAAGGGGTCATCATCAAGTTTATGGAAAATGAATATTATGAAAAAAAATACTATACATTATATTTTGGTATTAACATAAACTCGTACTTTAAGTCCAGTTTTCCATAAGCTCTTTGAAGTTCCCTAATATAATGTAGTTTTCTAATGAATTTTTAGTTAAGAGTTGCTATCATATTGAATTTTGGAGTTCAGTGTGAGTGACACACTTAGCCAAGTACCTCTCCCCTTTTGAGGCGTGTGTAAGTGCTCGCTGTGGCAGAAACTGAACCATGTGCAAACATTGACTTGGGTCACTCAGCAAGAGCTGGCAGAGGTAGAGTTCTTCTGTTGGCAGGAGATGTTGGTGTTTCATACACTGGACAACAGAGCTGTCCAGACAGTATTAGAACAATTATTATGAAGAAATTTCTTAGAGTTTGTACAGAATTAAGGTAAAATACATTTCCAGTAAGGGAAATTCATATTTTTACCCCGTATTTTTCTTACTTTAGGGCTTAAAAGAAAAACATTTACATCTAAATCCTTTTTTTTTTTTTAATATATAATATGTATCTTCACCCTTGCCGAATCCTTTTGTTCCTTGGTGTGTCGTGTTGAGAGGAAGGGAGCATTTTAGATTCAGTAGTCACTTATGTCTTCTTGAAAAGCAGAATCTAATTATGAAAATGTAAGTCTGTGAAATGCTCCTGTCATGTCAAGAATCACTTCTAGTATTCTCCATAATTACTGTTTTGCCATTTTCTAACTTAGGTTATCTTTACGTGTAAGTCTGTTATCAATTGGGATGATTAATAGGTATCAATCAAATTGCTAGTTATAAATAAGCCCATTGAGAATGTGGACAAAGATGAGTATTTTAGGTTTCTGAAGTTGACACAGTTGGCATAATTATGACTATGTCCAGTAAGATACTTCAATGAAACACCTCAAAAGACTGAAATGAACCCAAATTTTACATTAAAAATAAGTGTACTAAATGGTGATTTATATTTTGGAGATAAATTCAAAAATGTGTCACATAATTTCTCACCTCTTATAGATAATGAAGTTAGCCAGAATAGTGTAAGCCAGCAAATAAACATCCCCTCCCTCTTTACCACAGTATCCGATAGTATAACTGAGCAAAGAAAATATCACCTAATGAAATATAACTCAGAAACAAATAGCTTAGGAAAAAAAAAATGTAAGGAGGGTTCTTTGATGGGAAGGGAGAGATTTGTCTCCTGGACCTTCTTACAGTTTTACTGGCACATGGACAACTTCCTGAGAATTCTCATTAACATTCCCAAAACTGGAGAGAAGCAAATTGAACAGGCACATTCCACCCTTTTTGGTTGGTATTGTTTTCTCTTATGACTGAGGAATAGTAGAATGGATTCTGGGAGAGAAACTGGCAAAATGGAGAATAATAAACATTACCTCTCTGGAGAAATAAAAGCTCCAGAGCAACATGCTAAATTGGAAAAATGATTTATAGCAATGTGGAACGAGGTACCTTACTTTAAGTAATCTCAGAGACCCTACCAGGAAGGAAAACTTAAATTAACGAACCGATGGAATTATCTAATAATTGCCTGTCATAAATATGGAACCTTAATAAGAATACAAGTTCCATAAAACAAAAAACTCAAAGGTGGGGTGATAGAACAAGAGAATACGATGAAAAAGATTTTAGATAGAAGGAAATGAAATGATAACAAACATGATGATTATAAGACAAAAATATTCATAGAAATAACAAGAAAAAGGATAAACTCTACTGAAACATTTTACCAACAAAGAGGAGAGACTTGAAAAAATCCGAGTGAATAAGAAAGGAAAATGGATTAATGCAATTATAGAAAAGGCAGTAAGTTTGAAAGACAAAGGTAATCTAACACAAAGAGTAGTGTTCTGTGAGTTCATATTCTAAAAAAAGGAGACAAGATATAATTTACAAAAATCAAGAAAGTTTTAAAAATAAATCTACAGAGATAAAGACTCATATAGTAATTGTGCTATCAAATAATAAATAATGCTTCTAGAGTTCTAGGAGGTAGAGCAGAACCTATCTTGGGGCAGATCGGAGAGGAAGGATTCTGTAGGACCCATGAAAGCTTCTCAAGCGTATCCCATACTCAATGTCAGAAGACAATGAAGAAAAATCTCTAACATTCTATAAAAAATTGCGACCAGTGTTACACTCAGCCAAGATGTTACCAAAATCTAGAGAAAATAGGTAGTTAATATAGAAATTCTCAAACGTGAATGAGACTGCTTGTCAATGAAACCTGTACAATGAAACGATATACTTAAAAACAACTAAATCAGATGTAAAGAAAACAGAACTAGCAATGAGGCAAGCACTGAATCTGTTTAAACAATCATGGGATTGTGGTTATAGGACAGAAAACAATTGTCGTAAAGTAGGGCAATATACAAATATTAATAAAGTGAAGTAATAGGTGTTGGGAAGAGATGAGATGCAAACTTGTGGGGAAGTGGTAATATTCTTGCCTTTCCCTTTCTGAGCAGGACAGATTACCTGCTGCTTTTTTTTTTTTTTTTTTTTTCTCTTAAGGTGTTGTGTTTATTTTTTTTATTTTTTATTTTTTTTCCATATGGTGTTTGCACAGAGACAGACAGGGAGAGAAACTGAGAAATCACCTCTAGGATGAGGGGAGAGCCATGCTGCAATCCTTTCTCCTCCAGTCTTCTCTTAGGATTTTGGGCACGCACGCACATGCACCAGACTTTTTTTTTTAAGCTACTAGATCATGACTTGAACTGCAGAGTTGGCAGTGTGGGATCCAGCACCTTAACCACCACACCAGTTACTGCTCCCCTCCCTGCTTCTTAATATAGAACACATAGTTTCAAAAAGAAACATATCAAAAACTGATTTTTAAAAATATTTTAAGCTTTAGAAATATCTCTTTGGAAATAGTATATCTCTTATGGCAGGGAAACATTTAGTATGTTTCATTCCCATTTATCATGTAATGTTAAATCTGCTAAATTCAGCTAGTTTAAATTCAGGTTTTTAAAAGCTAAAAATAACACCTCGGAAATACTTATCTTATTTGTATACATTTTTATCTATCTGTTCATCTCTCTGAGAAAGTCATACATAGATTTTAAAAAAATAGCAAAAGATTTTGTGGGTATATTTGGAGAAGGGGAGGGTTTTTTTGTTTTTATAATACCTTTTTGGATTGAATGAATTTTTATAATAGGTATATATCTCCTAAAATTTTTTAATCCACCCCCACAAAAAGCTACGAGGCCAAAATACTAATGGTGATTAATTGTAACTAGTAGGTAAATTTGGTAGATTGTTTGTACTGTAACTAAAAGAAAACTAACTGAAATGACTATACCACCAGGTTATCTACCATTTAGCAAAGCAGCTAAGTGGTCAGGCAGCACCAGTGCTCAATGATGTTGGTCAGCATTAGTGTCCTTTGTACGGCTCCACTCTGCTGGCCTTAGCCTCGGTTGATGTGATCACAAGATTGGTTTCTCCAACGGTCCAAAGTTGACTGTAGCAGTTCCAGGTATCCTGCCTATGTATGCACAGCATACTCAAAAAAACAAAGAAGGGAATCATTGCTGTCTTGTAGTCTCTTTTAAAGGAAGGAAATCTTACCCAGAACTTCCTCAGCAAGTCATCCATTTTAATTTATTGACCAGAATAGCATCACCTGCCCATTCATGGACCAGCTGTTAAGAAGAATGGGGTTAGGGGTTACCAGTTGGTGTAATGGCTATGTTGCTGGACTCCCATGTGGTCTACTGTGGTTTGAGTCCCGTATCTGGTGGCTTAAACTCAAGCTGGGTTTGTGTGGGTGCGTGTCCAGGATCCTGAGAGAAGAATGGAGGAGAACGGATTGTGGCGTGGCTATTTCCTCTGGGGGGGTGATTTCTCACTTACTGTCTCTTTGTCTCTCTCTGTCTTTCTGGCAAGTACACACGCCCTATAGCAAAAACTTCTCCAAAAAATAAATAATAAATAAATAAATAAATAAATAAGAGTGGGGGTCAAGGAACCAAATCTGGTTCCTATTGGGAAGAAGAAAGGGGAAGAAGCAGTAGATGTTAGCTAGGCACCAGCAATATTTCTTATACTGTTTATGTTAATGACTGGAATTTACTTCTTTGCTTCTTTTTATTAAAAATTTTTTTAGCTATTAGTTTCTAGAATATTAGAAAAATAAATGGAATATGTTTTTAATTTTCCTTTGAATCAAACTGTGGGTATTACTTTATCTTGTTGAAGATAATACATCAGCTTAAATGCTGATAGAATTTTTTATAAGTATTGGATTGATTGTCCTTCTTAGAACTATCTGTTGTAAAAAGGAGCCCCTCCATAAAGAGACTGAAGTAATTCTATGGAAGAAAACTGGATCTCTGTAGGTTGTAAATAATTTTTAGAAAGGAGGAACATTAACATTATAATGTGATGCATTATAATTATTTATTATAAATATAATAGACATTCCTTTAATGTTGGCTTTGAGGGATACAAAAAATAATAAGAAATTTCAGTATATGCAAAGAAGGTTATCTTAAATACTCAGAGAATATTTTTGCCAGTAGGCTGTCCTAATTATTGCATTTTAAAAATAGTGAACAATTTTTATAATATGGAATAACTATATTTTCACAGTTTTTAAAAATTGAAATACTTTGAAAATAGTTGAATTGGAATCAGCAGATAGCGTTATGGTTACGTCACTGGACTCCTATGTAGGTGACCATGTGGTTGGAGTCCCAGAACCTGAGGTTTGAAAATAACACTGGGCGTGTGTACGTGTGTGCCCAGGATCCCAGGAGGAGAATGGAGAAGAAGGGATTGTGGTGTGGCCATCCCCCATGGAGGGTGATTTCTCACTTTCCCTCTCACTGTCTTTGTCTCTTTCTCTCTGTCCCCCAGACAACCACACATGCCCTAAGGCAAAACCCTCTTAAAAAATAAATAAAACAATGTTTCAAGACAAAATTAAAAGATATTTTGATTTATGCTTCAAATCAAATGGCCATGGCATGGTTTATTGTTCTTGAAAGGAAGTGCTGGTAGTTTACTTGGGATGTGCAGTACTCTTACTATTGGAAGTTTTTCCCCTTTTTAATCTCATTAAGTTGGCAATAAAGAGGTGGAAGGATAAGAAAATATCTTGTGTTCCTAGTTCAATTCTTCTCTAGTGAAGTCAGTCACAAAACAAATTTAATTTAAGCAACAATTTTTCCAACACTAAATCACCAACCCTTTTAAGTGTTATCTGAAAACATTATGTTTAGAATTACTCTAAGCTGCTATTGTTCATGAATAGAAAAGTAAGAAAGTTTTATAGAATATATTTTTCTTTAAATTATCATAATGTTAAATTTTTCATAGTAAAATAAGTGATGAGCTTTTTATGCATAATGTTTTTAAAGTACCTAGTAATTAAATCCCATGAAAACCACTTTTAAGGAAGAAAGAAATTTACCAAACCACAAAGTATAAGTAGTCATTTACTTATGATTAAACTCTTTGCATGCTAATAGTGTTGGAAATGCCCACAGCCATATTTTTCTACTTCTCCTCATCGTCCACCACTTACATTACAAATTTTTAAATTCATAATTTATGTTCATTATTCACCAAGACGTGGCCATATGGATGTTATTTTTAATTTGCTTGAGGTAAATTTTGGCAAGACATGACATTTCTAAACTGGGTTCAAATACAAGAATGTTGTGAAGTTGTTTCAAAATTTAAAACTTAAAATTTAAAATTATTCAACACCTCCCCCCAGAAAACCAACAAAAGTACAGGAAAATTTCACTAAATTTTTATTAAATGACATCATAGCTTGGGAGTTCTTGCCTCAGTCAAAACATATTTACTCAGAGTTTTGAGGAAACTTCATGTAAGGTGAACTAGAAAAGACGTGTGGTGAGTTGAATAGTTTTGACCTAATTCTTGACTGTACTTTTAAACTCTGCTTACAATTAAAATTTAAGTGTGTCTTTTCTGTGGTCAAAACTATGGGGTTAATTTTACTTTAGGAACTATTCATTTTAGATTAGAAAAAATAATTATTACCATCAATGCTTTTCATTTGTTATTTCTGCAAAACTCTAGTCTTCTGCTTAGTTGGTCAATTTTTTCATCATTATCATTCTTATTATTCATGTTTCAAGAGTTTCTCTGTACAGGCTTTACTTTATCATTTAATCCTTACCATAATTTAATACTCAGTAAATGCACCAGTATTCGTATCTTATTGTTGAAGCAATAGATTCAGGGAGATAAGGAACTTACCAGGGTTACCATGGGTAGGAAATGGTAAATTTCTGCCATTTTTCCTGAAAGAGAAAAATATTTAACTTAAGTTATAGTCTTATTCATATGTGTTTGGTGTTAAAACATGTGAAATCTTCTCTATTTATAAACAAATGACTAGGCAGACTTCTTAATTCTGGAAAGTTTATGGTACAGATAGGCAACTATGTTGAAAGGCTTGGTGGAAGATCCTTACTTCACATTCTTAATACTTGATCATTGAATTGGAGAAAGTTAACACTATCCAGAACTAAGATGAACTTAAAAAAAAAAAAAAAAACAGAATTCTATGAGTGGGTTTCTATTCTGGAGTAGATATTCTGGACAGAGCCAGTATTCCCAACACAGTTGGTATCTGTTTGGCAATTTTCAAACTACACAGATCATAAGGGTAAAGTTAGCAGCACTCCATTATTACTAATGTATTTTAGCAGGGGAAAGTTTTTGTTGTTGGTTTATTTAAATTTTTGCACTAGGGCACATGCACTTGTCCATGAGGAAAAAGAGAGAGAGGGAAAGTGAGAAATCACTCCTCTGTGTGGATGACCATGCTGTGTTCCCTTCTCTTCCATTCTTGTCTCAGGATTTTGGGTATGCACGCACTCGCGCCTGGTATGTTTTTCAAGCCACTAGGTCTGGGACTCGAACTGCAGAGTCAGCTATATGGGATCCAGCACCTTAACTACCACACCACCTGTTGGCCTGAGTTCATTTCTTTTGTGCCAAATGTTTGCATTATGCCCACCTCGATCTTTATCTAACAATGTGGGACTAATAACATACATGTCTGTGCCCAAATGTTGACTTCAACATGCAGTGTGAAATTTTTGAGCTAAAATGAAGATCTAGCTAATAAGATTACGATTATTGTTAGTTTGAATATATATAGGTCCAGGTTAGATCCAGTTTGAACATGTTGGGTGAAAACTGGACAGCTGTGTTTTTATGAACTGTCGTGATGTTACATTTTACTTTATCTTGAGTTAAATTTTACTTTATTAGGAGAATAGTGTACTGTGCATAAAATTCACCAATTACATACTAATCCAATTATGGAAGGGCCAACTCTGGTTTCCATCTAACTTTTATAATCTTATTTGCTGTGAGAATCTTAAGTATTCTTTATGAATCAATGCACTGTAAAAGCATTATTGATTATCATGTTAATGACCAATGTAATTTATTGTCTTCCCAGGAGAAAGCTGCTTTCAGGAGATCATTAAATGCATTAAAACCTGCAGATGCCCACATGTCTGTGCTTCTCTTTAGCAGGCTGACTCCTTTGGGTCAGTTATTCTTAGCCTTGGTATTTCTATCGTATGGCATCGCAGGTCTAAGATTAGCTTGTTAGGCGTTATCATGCCATCTGAGTTAACTCCTAATATAACTCTACACTGGAATGATTATTTATAGAAGGAGCATTCTGTCATTTTTGGGTTATTTCTAGTAGTTTAAATAAAGAAGAATAACATTCAAGTGAAACCACAGATTCCTTCCTGCTGCCAACACAACATGATAAGTGTCTGGTTAAGGGGCAGTAATGTTGTTCTAGTGTGTGTGCTTGGGGTGATTGCAGTATTCTTTTTATCTCCTCCACCTTGAAAGAAAGCAGAGGCCTTTGGGTAGTGATGTATAATGTTGTGGAAAGGCAAGGAGGCAGTCTGAATGCTTTCTGTCACAGAACACATAAGACTCTGGTTGATGATGACAAGAGACTGCACAGGGTTTATTTTTAGAAACAGACATTGCAAAGCTCTCTGTTTGGTGTTAATATTCCTCATAAACAGGGCTCCTTAGAGCTGTTGACCCTTCCAGTAAACATGGCGTTACACATACACACATTTTCTTTTTTTATTTTGTAAGAATAATTGTATTATTATAAAATAAGTGATAACTTTAAAACTAATCTAAATTCTATTCAGTTTCTTCAAAGAATTTAGAATATTTTATTTTAAATCCCATGAAGATTGCATTTACAAACTGGGTTTATGGGGACCAGCAGATGACAGAATGATTACGTCACTGAACTCCCACATAGTCCACCGCTATTAAAGTCCTGGACCCGACAGCTTAGAACTCACGCTGGGCACGTTTGTGTGTGTGCCCAAAATCCCGGGAGGAGAATGGAGGAGAAGGAATTGCACAGTGGCCATCCTCCCTGGGGAGTGATTTCTTGCTTTCTGTCTGTCTCTCTGGCAAGTTTACAGCCCTATAGCAAAAATCTCTCTTAAAAAAAAAAAAAAAAAGGAGATGGTTAATGAAAAACAGCAGAATGTTATATTCTAAGTACATTGAATACAAAGGTTGACCAGAAGGTATGGAAAAACAGACAAATACATATCATAACTGACTTTTTGTTTGTTTGTTTGTTTTTGTTTTTTAATTGTGCCAAAGGGTGGCTGTGCTGGCCCGAGAAAAACAGAAAGAGAGGAAAATTGAGAAAGTACCCACTGTGGGAAATGGTCACGCCATAATCCTTTCTCCTCCCTTTCTCCCTCCTTTCAGAAATTCGGGCACACATGCACATACACCCAGTGTGTTTCTCAGACCTGTGGGAAATGGTCATGCCATAATCCTTTCTCCTCCCTTTCTCCTTCCTTTCAGAAATTTGGGCATGCATGCACATACACGCAGTGTGTTTCTCAGACCTGTGTCTGGTATTTAAACCATGCAGTTAGCCTTATGGGGTCCAGCTACCTTAACCACCATGCCAAAAGCTGGTTCTGTGACTTCTAATAATAAATTAAAGTAATATTATCTATCCTTCCAGCTTTATTATCAGAATATATAAAATATTGCTATGAATTATATTGTGTTTATGGTACATTAATGTATGTTGCTGATTTAAATAGATGAGATTAAATTCTCAGCATATGAAAAAGTAAGGGGGGAACCAGCAGTTAGCGTAATGGCTATGTCGCTGGACTCCCACGTTGTCGACCGCGGTTCGTGTCCCGGACCCGGTGGCTTAAAACTCACGCCGGGCGTGTGTGCGTGCGTGCCCAAGATCCCGAGAGGAGAATGGAGGAGAAGGGATTGCGGCGTGACCATCCCCCCTGGGGGGTGATTTCTCGCTTTCTGTCTCTCTGTCTCTCTCTGTCTGTCTGGCGAGCGCACGCGCCCTACAGTGAAAATCTCTCAAAAAAAAAAAAAAAAAAGTAAGGGTAAGTCTCTGCTTGTTGTTCTGACAAAAAATAACTCTTGATGAACCCAACGAGTTTGATATACAATAAAATGTGTAGTTTTACATTTGAAAAATGTTAATTACTTAATTCAGATCTTAGTAATTGATATTTTGCTCTAAAATTCGTTGTGATTTTAATCTGTTAAATTTGCATTTCATGTTTCTCTTTTATTTACTTACTGTTAGATGATAAAAATGTTAAAATGACATGTTAATACATTTCAAGTTACACATTGGTCAGAATGCTTTAGAATGGATACCTTATAGAAGGTATTTAAAAATATTCAAAATCATGCTATTAATTACATAAAGAATACTTATGAAAATATTATCTTTTTAAAAGATAAATACTTTTGTGTTTATGTTCCATAGAAAGAATCCACTGACCATTTAGAATATTCAAAATGAAAGATGAAAATACAGAAAATGCATAGCAATTAAAGGGAACTTATTTTTTTTTTTTAGAGAGAGATTTTTTGCTGTAAGGCATGTTGCTTGCTGAAGAGGCAGAGATAGAAAGCAAGAAAGTCCCCTTCAGGGGGTATGGCCGTGCTGCAATCCTTCCTCTTCCATTCTCCTCTCAGGATTTTGGGCATGCATACACATATACCCGATGTGAGTTTCAGTCCACCGGGTCTGGGACTCGAACCACAGTTGGCCATGTGGGAGTCCAGTGACGTAGCCATTACACCACGTGATGGTCCCCTAAACTGTATTTTAAACATGTGAATACATTCAGAGTTAGAGATAGAAGCAATTAGATGGTATCATATAACAGGTTGCATCCGGACCACTCTTAATAATCAAGCTGAAGGTTTTGGATAGTGATAAAATTGCTTGTGGCTTTGGGAGCTGAGGTGAAGTAGTCATTCAACTGTTCACTTTTTCATTAAAAAATATTTGAGTTCCAACTGTGTGCCAGATATTATTGTATGCATGGAGTATACAACTATGAGGGACACAAGGAGACACCTGATTTGAATTGAGTGATGGATGGATAAGGCTCCTTTAGGTAGTAATAACTACTAGGGAAAGCTAAAATAAGACAGCGGGATAGAAAGTGACGGATGGTAGCAGAAGCAATGTTAACTGGGGAAGGAAAGTGAAGCCTTTTAGGGAGGCTAAGCCATGAAGAATATCTTTCCAGAATAAGTTGGTTTTCCCTCAACATTGCAAATGGTCTCAGATAGAATGAAGCCACAATTGGAATAGAGTAGGAAATGTTCTAGAGCTATTTTAAGCTAGTTACCTCTGCCTTGTGGAAGGGATGGGAAGCCTTTACAGTAGGTAGGTCAGGGAGCCAGGCGAAGGCTGTTAGCCATGGTTTCTCTGTTTTCCCTAACAAGAGGCTAAGGAATCAAGTGCTTTGTCTAGCATTAATGTTAGCATAATGTTACTGACTAGGAGTGAAGGCCCTTTCAAAACCCCTGAACGTTCCTCATTCCTACCGATTTTTACCTTTGCTCATCTTTCTAAGACTGACTTCCAATGTGCTAAAACTTCTTACCCAAGCAGTGTGAGCCATTGAAAGGAGTTAAGTGAAGTGAACGGAGTCTTCCTGCTGTGGACCAAAAAGGAGGAAAGCAGTATATCCTCATGAGCTGACGTTAGAAGAGAGCGCATCTTCTCATTAATACAAGGTTACACGTGTTTAAAAGGTATAGGGACTAGTTGGTAGGGTAGTGACTAAAGCAATTAGATCCCACATGGCTGACTCTGCAGTTCAAGTCCCAGAGCTGGTCTTTTGGCAAACATATGGGGTGTGTGTGAGTGCTTACCCAAAATCTCAAAAGAAGAGATGGTGGTATGGGCGGGTCATTTCATACTTTCTCTCTCTGTCTCTCTGTCTCTCTGTAGTGAGTGCACAAATCCTGTAGCAAAATTTTCATTTTTAATTGGAGGGAAATTAAATACAGTACTCATCACATAAGCATTTACTATGTACCTACAGTGTACCAGGTATTTAATTCAGATAAATCATGGATCAAATAGCACCTTCATTAGATGGCTGACCTATAACTTCCATACTAAATGCTTAGAACACATAGTCTTTGTTGTGTTGATGAGTGTCTAGATTTGTGACAAATTTTTATAATTGTTAAGAAGTATTTCATGGAAGTGATGGATTTTTTAAAAACGTTGAAACAGCATGTGTTCTAAAAGCTATTTTCCCAACTGTATGCTTTTTTGTAGATAGGGAAAAATGATGGATTTGCGCAGTAGGTTGGACAAACATTTTTGCAGGACTGACACATTATCTCACATGTTTGATGCCTCATGGGATTTTCCCTCCACATTCCAATTGGTCTAAGTCAAATGGAATGAAAACCTAGCCAGAATAGAGCAGGAAGTGTTCTGGAGCTATTTTAATCTCCACTCACTTCTGCCTTCTGGAAGGACTAAGGGGAAGTCTTTAGCAGCCGGTAGGTGAGGGAACCAGAGGCAGGCTTTCAGCCACAATTTTCTCTGGCCTCCAGAAGACTGGGACTGAGCCAGACTCCTGACCAACACTCTTTAAGATTCAGTGTAGTTTGAGGAAGAGAGTTAATAGCAATGTGTTTCTTCCTTCACAGCCATTTCTCATTAAATTAATAGCTGAATATTTGACAGTTGTATTTTTAAGTTAGGTTTTATGTTTGTTTAGCTGTTATTATTTCTTCATTCATTTTGCTTTTCAAAATTTATTTATTTATTTATTTATTTACTTATTTATTTTCTGAATGAGAGAAATGGAGAAATACAGACAGAATCCCTAACAGGGTCTTGACACCATGATCTACCCCAGCCTTAGCCAGCTGTGATTTATGGGTATACACATAACTGGCATACTCGGGGGTGGGGGGGGATACCATACAGAGAAAGAAAGAGAAAGGAGGAGAGAGGAAAAAAATACATATAACTGGGGAACTGTTGCACAGGAGAAGGGAAGAAAATCAGTGGTGCTCTCAGTATTAGGAGACATTTGAACTAGGTTCATAAGAGTGTACATAATAAACACTCACTCACATGTACACTACATATAAACATGTGCACACACACATACATATATACATACACATTCACATTTTCCTCGTAGTTATTACTGTCTTAGAAGATTTCCATATTCTGTCTTACACTGTGGTTATTTATGTACTTGTGCCGCATCCCCCCAGTTAGTTATATTACAAGCTCCAAAAGGAAAAGGATCATGTTTTACTTCTATTTTTATTCTCTACAGTGCCTAGCGCATAATTGATCCCTGAGACTATTTTTAGATGAGTGAATGAATGATTAAAGAGTTATTACTTCACAATCTTTTAAAATAATTTGTGTGGTATTTTAGAAATGATTCCTACTTTTATGTAGAAAATAACGCCTCAGTTACTTTGTAAATTTGAAAATTAGAGACATTTTGGGGTATTAGAGCCTTTCACTCAAAAATTATTATTATTATTTTTTAATAGAACAGTCAAGAATGACCTTTAGTGCTTTAGTGAGATGTATGTGACCCTTGGAATGTTTCATCTATTATTAACAAAGGGAACTTTGGAATATTCTTATTTCATTTGATTTTTTCAATGAATAATGCCAGTAGAAATTTCATGAGATATGTGTCTGCATTCAAAATGTGAAGTGTGAAATAGCTAATTTAAGACTGCCTGAATATAAATGCATACTTTTTTATACAAGAAGAATAAATTTAGTTGTGAAAATGATTACAGGTGTACTTTTATGTTATTCAAATACCACTTCACATTTAAAACTATTTTTAACATCTGTGATATTTTTATGTAGAGATAATTTTCTTAGATAAAAGACAAAAACGGATGAATGTTTCTGTTAACAATAGTATAGATTTGAAATAGTTCTGTCCCTAGGATTGCTATTTAGAGCTTGTCTGCATTTATTCAAGCATCGTTAACTGTCCATATTCTTTGACCAGGCAGCAAGGAAAGAGATTTTTTTTTTTTTTGGTAAACAATTCAGTCATCAAATTTTGAATGCCAAGTATATCAGTAATTTTAGAAATTATCTAATGGAAAATGTCAGAACAGGGAATTCACATAAGATATTAAGGGATGACCGATGGAAGGGGTGAATCAATCACTATACACAACCATTCAAAGAGAAGACAGGAAAAACATATTTTTGTCTAAGTGGGAGAGGAATAGTGAAGGGAATAAACTGTAATCTAAGTAGGGAAATATAATTTTTTTCAGGGTAGACTTTGACTTTGCTTTAGCCTTAAAATTCAACACAAATTAAGATAATGGAATTAAGACTCAGAAAAATTGAATTAGTTGACAATATAGGCATGGGCCAAGAAGGAAGTTGGATAATGAAGCCAAATTTTAAAATACAGGTATTTCACTTAGCTTAGTAGAGCATAGTGAACAAAAACGGGCCAGTTTCCTTTCATCAGCTTTGCAAATGCTGCCGACTGTGTTTCTTTTTGTTGTATGTATGTATGTATGTATGTATTTACTTACTATCATTGTAGATCTAATGTCAGGAGTCTTTGGAAGTTCTAACCAATGTTTCAAGGCATGAACATTCAATAAGATATATAAGAATCTGAAAGGGAAATAAATTAATTGAATTGGGAGAGTTCATTTACATTGCCCAGCACAAGATTTAAAAAATGAAAGATTGCTTTATACCAAAAAGCCAAACACAAAACGCAATTTAAAAAAGATAGCATTTACAGTAGCAATTGAACATTTTGTGAAGTTTACAAAATTCTCGAAGGATATGTAAGACTTGATCAGATTTTTGAGCTGCTGTGTTCATGAATAGAAAGACTACATGTTTAAAAAGTCATCTCTTGTCAAATTATTCTATACAGGTGGGAACCAGCAGTTAGCGTAATGGCTATGTCGCTGGACTCCCACATAGTCGACCGTGGTTCGCGTCCCAGACCCGGTGGCTTAAAACACACGCCGGGTGTGTGTGCGTGCGTGCCCAAGATCCCGAGAGGAGAATGGAGGAGAAGGGATTGTGGCGTGACCATCCCCCCGGGGGGTGATTTCTCGCTTTCTGTCTCTATGTCTCTCTTTGTCTGTCTGGAGAGCGCACATGCCCTGTTTGTGAAACTCTCTCCAAAAAAAAAAAAAATTATTCTATACAGGGACCAGCAGGTGGCATGGTGGTTAAGGTGCTGGACACTCCCACATGGCTGACCATGGTTCAAGTCCCGGACCTGGTGGCTTCTTTCTCATTTTCCCTCTCTCTCTTTCCTCCTCTGTGTCTCTCTCTGGTCAAATTAAAATAAATGAGTGAATAAATAAAATTAAATAAATAATTATTAAAAAATTATTCTATGCATCCCTTTATCTTTAAAATAGATAGTAAAATAGATGCTTGGTACATAATAATATAACGGCCAAATGTGCTAAATTGTATTACATAGTAAAAAGTAAATCTTACTTCTACCTCATCACTACCAGCCATTCAATTATTTGCTTTATAGATTGTCAGATATCAATATTTTGATACTTTATAGATGTATGATAGGTCAGTAATATTTCAGCTAAAAGTGTATCAGGATCTATTAGGGAATAGGGTGTACTCATTCTAAAACTCAAATGTAAGAGGAAGTATGCACTTGTGGCAATTTTATAAAGCAAGGAATGAGAAGATGATAGATATCAAGTCACAAAAGTGTTCCTAATTACTGTTTGCATTACGCAGCCCAAGAGATCACAATGAATAACAGAGTTACTTTTGATAACTTCATATATACATGGCAGAGTTATTTTAATAACTATAATATATATATACACACATACACATATATATTATATATATATATGTCAGTGTTTATATTACACACGAATTGATAGCAGGAGGACTATTAAGTGATTTGAAAAAATTAGTATATTCAGTTTGCACACTCATAGCCAAATGTTGTACTCAAGTGTCTGTTTTTGTAATACTGCGGATATCCAATGGGGCAGGTTACAACTTAAACTTTTGCAAAGCTGAAATGTTATATAATGCATGGGTCTTGCCTTTGATGAAGGGATGGAATACAATTGTTTTTTTTTTTTTAACTCCAGAGGGCATGTTCTCTTGCCAGAAAGAGAGAGAAGGAAAAACCACCCCAAATGGGATATGGCCACGCCACTATTTTCTCCTCCACTTCTCTATCCTGTTGGGATTTGGGGCTTATGTCATACATGCCTAGTATGAATTTCTAGCTACTGGGGCTGGGATTTGAGCTGAAGTGGGTCATGTGGGATCCAGCTCCCTTAACTATGAAGCCACAGAGCCAGCCTGAGATAAGGTAGAATTTTATGAAAGTATGGAAAGAATATTATTTAAGTAAAACTAAACAAGATGGAATAAGTACTCAATATTTATATAGCTCATTAGTTTCAAAAGATATTTTGAGACAAATTTAAATAAGATTAAGATTTAAGAGTACCTCTGGAGACCAGCAGGTGGCATAGTGGTTAAGGCACTGGCATCCTATGTGGGTGACAGTTGTTCAAGTCCTGGACCTGGTGGCTTGAAAATCTTGCTGGGCATGTGTGTGCATGCCCAAAATCCCAGAAGGAGTATGGAATAGAAAGGATTGCAGCATGATTTCTCACTTTCTCTCTTACTACCTCTCTCTGTCTCTTTCCTCTTAGGCAAGCACATGTGCTTTATGGCAGAAACCTAAAAAACAGAAAAGAATAAGTGTGAGCAAAGTAGAGGAGTGGCAATTCAGTCAAGGAGGAAAGGTAGCAGCTTTATCCTAAAGCTTCACCAAATGTTAATTGCCGAGTCGTACCTAAAAGGCCAATGATGAACTTCATTTTAAGCTGAGGCCTGAGTGACCAGAAGAGTACAGTAGTCCACTGACTACATTTGAATTTTCTAGATTTCATTTAAAATTGCCATTTCACTTTTAATAACTGGAACTCACGACCAGGTCATGGTGACATAGACAGTAGGGTGTGGTTGCAAGACATGGAAGCCATATTGGAAGCCTGCATTTGGATCTTGGGTCTACCTGAAGATAGGGGTGCAAGAGTGTACCTGTAGGTAGGGCTGGGAAATTGAGGGAAGAATTGCTGTGTGTTGACATCCTTTTGAGGGCACCTCTTGGGAGAAAGAAAAGAAAGAAGCAAGAATATAAACTTTTTTAAACGTTGCTTATTTTGGACTAATATACATAGAGCACAAAATCAATTTAAAGAGTACTATAAAAATTATGGTAAAGAAGAAATTTAAGCCAACACCTTAGTGAATACTGTACATAAAATGAGTTGCTACAGGTCAGTTGCTACTACTTAATAGATAAGGGAAGATTCCAGCTCATCTTTTTTCCTTCTAATTTATGTAATCAAATAATTTTCTTCATTACAACAGTATTTTGGAATAAGTACTACACAATCTTTAGAAATTTTTTTATTCATAACTTTTCAAACTTAAAAGAGAGACTATGTTGGTTATTGGTTCTAAAGTTGTATTTTATTGGGTTTTACACCTACTATGGGTGATATTTAAGTGATGCCAACGCTACATGTTGCGATCAGGATAACAACAGCATTTTTTCCTTCTTTCCCATTCCAATCTTTTGAAATGTAATGCATGGAAATTTTTCTTTCATATGTTAAGTGTATCTCATTGCTGAATATAGTGTGCCTCACTGAAGTGCTCACTTCTTTGCCAAAAACACATCAGTCATTCACAAATATTCCGTACTCTGAGAATGAATTCTTTTTTTCTAGCTGCTTGGGTAGTTGATGAAAGCCAGTTTGCAAGGATTTCTAACTCCCACAGTGTTAGACATATTATGTGAAATCGAGGGCTAAGTGTTAGCTCCCAGCACACGAGAAAGAGGTCTAAATACATTAGACTCTGTGACCTGAAGTATCCTTCACCATGATTTATAGCTAGTTAACAGAATGATGGATTAAATCTTCTGTTTTGTGGATGACAGTAAAAAGCATTACTATTTTGGACGACATATGCTCATGGTCTGAACTGGCTGAGACGGACTGGATTGTCATGTGAGGATCCTATTGAGAGTGCCTCCTTCTCTCTCTCTCTCTCTGTCTCTGTCTCTCTATCTCTGTCTAAAAAAGTAAATAAACTTAAAGCATTATAGTTTTGAAGAACAAAATGGTATACATCCCCAAACCATTTAAACACATTTATAACATTTACAGAAAAATATATAAATTAAAAATAAAATCCCTGAATTAATGAAATCATGAAACTCCAACAACTGAAGACCTAGAAGAATGCCTGGCCTACAATAAATATTTGTGGGATCAGTAAATAAGTAAGTAAATAAATGAGTGAACTGAATATCATCCATTTCTAGAAGTTGATTCTTCAATTGCACATGTATGTTTGCACTTTGAATGTTCTATACCCCTTGTGCTGGGTTTTTTAAATGTAAGATATATGAAGAATACATTTTAAAAGCCAATTTTTAATTTGTAAATTAAGGAAGAGATTCTTTTTCTTCTCCATGATGCTTTTATTAAAGGCACATTATTTTTATGAATATTAACTATGTCATACTTCAAATATGGAGAGCTTTCTGCAACACTCACTTTTGGGGGGCTATTTTCTTCAGACAAAAGTGGTTTTTCAGTTGTTTACAGTAAAATTCTTTATTGTAATTTGTTATATATAATACAGTTAGAGAATGAAATGTCAGATGATAAACTTGTTTCTTTGGCTTTAAAGTAAAATGAAGAATTTCTTACGAAAGATTTCTTTTGAGTTAAGTATGTTTGGTTAAGTTTATATCCATTGAAAATACAATTTGGTCAATAAGAGGCAAAATGCTTGAGTTTTATGGGCTGGCTAGCCGAGGTTATCAGTGTAGCGACCTCCAGGGAGGAGAATGTCGCCTTGTTGTTTATTGAATATCCTGTTGACCTGAAAACACTAACAAGAAGAGTCTACCTCAGCCTTCCTCTCTTCCCTTCAAAAGAGAGCCCCAGGGAATGTTCTGATGTGTATGGAGTCAAATTCTAGCAAAATAATACATTGAAAATCATATGAAAAATCAAACATCTGGCATAGTAGTAAAAAGTTATATAGAAAGATTATTTTAAAAGATCAACATCTGTGATGTGCGTGTGTATGGGTGTGTATTTAAATTTGGCAGGAGGCACAGGCGATTGCTAGAGAGAGGGAGACAGGGAGAGGGAGAAAGCACTCCTCAGTGGACTGTTGACATGCTCTAATACTTTTCTCTATTTTTTTTTTTCATCCTATCAGGATTTGGAGCACACATGCAAATGTACCTAGATGTCTTTCAAGCCACCAGGGCCAAAATTGAACTATGCAGTTGGCCTATGTTGGTCCAGTTCATTTAAGCACTAGGTCACAAGGCTGATCTGGCATCTGATTTTAAACTGCCTTTTTTTTTTTCTGGAAAAACAAAAATAAAAACAAACCCCAAAACAACCCTCCTACCAACCCCCTCTCCCCCCAAAACCTGATTCAACCAGTATTGTCTATATTTCTGGTTTCTCTTTAAATAGATATGAATATTTAGTACAATGTCTCATTTTTTTTTGGCTCAAAACTGACACATTCACGAATACAAAAATTCAGATTTGCATGTTTAAAGACAAATACATTCAGAAAGGTTATGAAGTATATGATGTGAAGGACACAAAAGGATTGGGTTGAATAGGTTTCATCTTTTTTTTTTTTAAAGGTTTTTGCCATAGGGTGCGTGCGCTCAGAGACAGAAAGTGAGAAATCATCCCCCAGGGGGATGGCCACCCCACAATCCCTTCTCTATCCTCCTCTTGGGATCTTGGGCATGCATGCACAGGCGCCTGGCATGAGTTTAAGTCACCGGGATTCGAACCACAGTTGACTACATGGGAGTCCAGCAATACATGGGAGTCCAGCAACATAGTCATTACCCTAAATGATGGTCCCAAATAGGTTTCATCTTTGTGACTATTTTACTGCTTGCATTAGACTTTGTTTCTACAGATGGTAAAAAAGACAGCATTAGGAAAATGAGTTCTGAGGATGTTTTATTTACTTGCCACTCTCCACTTTGAGTTTCATATAAAGCACACTTCCTTGCATATGTTAAGAACTGGTTGGGAATCAATGAACTTCTAGGTAAGACGGTGAGATGAAGGGGCAGGTCTGAGTTGTGTCCTCTCCTCTGTCCCCTCGCTCAAGAGTTTTTAGCACTGCCGCCGTTACAGTTCTTCTATACCTTTGCGCTAAAGGATGAGCTGTTTTCTATTATACATTGTTTTTCCACCTTTCTTGTTCTCTTGTTTTCAGACAAGCTCCCCCCCTCCCCAACACTGATTTGACTGTCCATCTATTAAAATAAGTCTTTGCAGGTAGAAAAGTACAAGTTCAGTCAGAGAGCCTTAATCAAAGGAAAGAACTTTACTCTTCTTTTCTCCCATTCTTACCCCCTCTTTCCTTTAGGATTGTGAGACAGAATAGAAAGAGGACTTTGAAAGCAGAGTTGACATGAAACAGGGGAGTGAGGACAAGAATCTTCTTTTATGTGCTGAGGAACTCCTTCCTGACTATACTTCTGAAGCAGTAATTGGAATGACAGCTCTTCTGGCTGAAGTACAATTTTTTGTTTTAAAAATACAAGTGGTCCCCTTCATTTCCTTTTCTCAGTCTGGCACTCACATGCTCACACTTACTGTGTTATACAGTGTTCACACATATAGTTTCATTGTTTTCCCATTTGAAATAACATCTTACAAGAAATTCTTACATAGACAAAGAATTACTTTTTTTTTTAATGTTCTCATTGAAAGATATTCCTTCTTATGATTTAACACAATATAGCATTTATTGATCTGCTGTCTCAGTGGTTCTGAGATCCGTTTGCTCTAACTAACTGACTTGTATTAATGAGTCACTTATCTGGAAACCTTGTCTGTGTGAACCAAAATGTAAACCAGAAAGGAACGTGGAGAGTCCGGTGGATCCCTGAATGGGACTGAAGTCTATGAATTATATGACATTGTCTGCACACTAACATATCCTTAATTCATGTTCATTTTTTCTCAAAAGATTATCTTTTCTATGTATAATTCTAAAAAAAAAAGAGTGACCCCAGTAACTTAATTGGTCCTTCTTACAAAGAGTGATAATAAATTGTATTATTGGAGTTCTCAAAAGCAACATTCGAGTGCACAGATTAAAGACAGGGGAGGGTCTTAGAGTTAGCCTTTCCCATAGTACATAATAGCAAGCGAGACAGGAACCTTCCATGACCAAATATTGAAAAAATAAAGATAGAGCTAAAAAAGAAAAAAAAAAATCTACCTAACCATATCAGGTCCAACTGTGTGTATATCAGACCCTGAAGGAAATACCATATCAGAATTTAGTAACTTACGGGTCCTAAGATTGCCCTGGTTCCTCCATGTTGTGGGCATTTTTGGAACTGGAGTATATGTAACTATTGGAGTAAGTTCCTTTAAAAAGTAAAATGAAGTAATTTTTAATATTTTAAGAGAAAAAAGGTTCTCTGGGATCAGCAAATGGCATAATGGTTAAGTCGTTGGGCTCCCATGTAGTTGACCACAGTTTTAGTCCTAGACCTGGCGGCCTGAAACTCAAAATGGGTGTATGTGCATGCATGCCAAGATCCTGAGAGGAGAATGGAGGAGAAGGGATTATGATGTGGCCATCCTCCCTGGGGGGGGGGGGTGATTTTTCACTTTCTTTCTCTCTGTCTCTGTCTCTCTGGCCAGCCCACACATACTATACCAAAAATCTCTAAAAAGAAAAGAGAAAAATAGTTCAGATATTTTATGCTGTAGAGCTGCTATTCTTATATAAAATCAGATAGGCGTATGAGCTTGTGGGACTTGCCACTTGCCCCTGAATTCTATACTGTGGTGGGAAGATGAGTCTTTATGTCCAGAAGCCCAGTCTGTATTATAAGTTTTGCAAACATCTTTTTTTTTTTGGAGAGGTTTTCGCTATAGGGCGCATGCGCTCGCCAGACAGACAGAGAGAGACATAGAGACAGAAAGCGAGAAATCACCCCCCAGGGGGGATGGTCACGCCGCAATCCCTTCTCCTCTATTCTCCTCTCGGGATCTTGGGCACGCACGCACACATGCCCGGCGTGAGTTTTAAGCCACCAGGTCCGGGACGCGAACCGTGGTCAACTACGTGGGAGTCCCACGACATAGCCATTATGCTAACTGCTGGTTCCCGAGTTTTGTAAACATCTTTGAGCTTGGTAGGTGATTGTAAACACTGTAAAATGAACCTAAAACCTGGTTTGAAAATCGACTTCACAGATAAATATGAAAATAATGCTAGAAGAAAATATAGTTTTGATATTAGGCCATGGGAAAAGTATTCCTATTTATATTAATGAGCTTGTGAGTAAGGTCATCATAACTCATGCTAGGAGAGATCTAGGTCAGTGTAATCCTGCCTTGAGAAAGTTAAAAAAAGAGTGATGGTTGACTTGGCATTCTAAGTCAGAAAAAAATTAAATGACAAATTATGCCACTATTTTTACTGCATGATAAGTAAATAGAAAATAGTCGCATGTTGAGTATTCAAACGGTTAGTATCTGTAAGCACAAATAACTATAAATCAATAAGAAATACTAGTAAATCACTGGGAAATTAGAAAAGGTTATTAAGAACAAGGAGGAATAACCAAAAATGGCACATAAATATATGAGTAAATAGTCATCATGCCAGAAACATCTCTGAGGTGATGCTGTTGTACCTATTAGATTAGTAAAAATCAAAAGACTGGACCAGCAGGTGGCACAATGATAAGGTAACTGGATCCTACATTGTTGGCTGTGCATTTTGAGCCCTGGATCGAGTGGCTTGAAAATCACACCGGATGTGTGTACATGCATGCCCAAAATCCATAGAGGAGAATGGAGGAGAAGGGATTCGGTCATGGCCATCCCTTCTAGAGTAGGAGTGGGGATGATTTCTCCTTTTCCTGTCTGTTTCTGTCTGTCTCTGGCAAGTACACACGCCCTATAACAAACTAAAAAGAAAAAAAAAAAGACTAGTAATATAAAGTGTTGATTGAGGTTTGAAGGAAATGGACACTCATATGTGATTGTAAGAGCACACTGGTGAAATTTGGGAGGAGCTACGAGAATACTGTGAAATTTAAAAATTTATACATTGTATAATCTAGTCATCCCACATAATTGCTGTATAAAAATACTAGCACAAATGCACAAGAATTGGTACATTAGGATATTTGTTTTCAGCATTATTTATAGTAATGAAAAATGAAGGCAACTAAAGTATTGGTCAATACAGAAATAAATGACCATAGCCCATACTCTGAAACACCATGAGGTCATTGAAATTAATAAGTAATGTCCAAATGTATTAACATAGGAAGGCAGGCTAGATATATTCTCTTGTAACGAACTATAGAAATGATCCCTGAAAGTATAGTCTTGGCAGGCTAGATATATTATTGAGTGAAAAAATGTAGAACTGTATATTCATAGCATGGTAAGCTCAAGTAATAGATCCATGTCATTGGTCATTTTATTGTAGTTGCAGTAAAAAGTAGTAAATAAGAATTTTTTAAAAAGTTTATTTAACTTTATTTATTTGTTTGTTTATTTAAATTTGACCAGAGGAGGATTGTGTGTGTATGTGTGTGTGTGTGTGTGTGTGTGTATGTGTGTGTCTGTCTGTCTGTCTGTCTGAAAGAGAGAGAGAGAGAGAGAAAGAAAGTGAGAGAGAAAGTGAGAAAGCAAGCCTGCAGGTCTTGGACTTGAACTGTGGTTGTGGTCGGCCATGTAGGAGTCCAGAGTCCCCAACCACCATGCCACCTGCCGGCCCCAAGAATGTTTTAACTTAAACAAAAAACAATGTTTGAATGAGAAACAGCAGTTAAAAAATAACTTCTTAAAACCGTAAGACACAAATTTAAAGCAAGAAAGTGTTTCTGTATCAGTATGTGAACTTAAAATTTAAAAAATAATTTATTTCAGTATTAAGATTGATTATATATGCCCATGAGAGCATTTTAGATATAGATCGAATTACTGAAGTAATAATGGTATGTTTTTCTTTCCATTGCAAAGACACCTTTTTCAGATAACTTTATTTACGTTGTATTACACTGTCTCATTTTCCTTTCTTCACTTTAGCTATAGCTCACAATTAGAGAAGTGGGTTACCTGTTACTTGCAGAAATGTTATTCACTATTAATATCACAGTGCAATACAGAAAAATTTTCAGTGTAATTAGAGGCAACCAGCCTTCTTAAATAGAGTTGGTTAATTAAGTTATGAAATTCTAAGGGAGTATGATGAACAAGTAGACATATGTAGTTAGAGCTTTCTGTTCTGCTTTTCTATCAAATGTTTCTGGCACCTGGGTTTTCTCAACTGTCCTTCTGTTGAATACGATTTTTAAATTGATGTTAGGAAGAATAGTACTTTCTGGATAAGTAAGCTTCATTTGTAGAGTAATGATATGTCAACACACATTTTCCAAAATAACAGTCCTACTACCCTCAATGTCTTGGAAAGAGTTACACCTGATACCCCTAGAGTGGAGTACAATAAGCCTAGAGCATTGGTCTGACACCAAAGACGAGGGTTTATGAAAGAAGATAGCCCAGAAAGCTGGAGCCCTGCTCTGCTGTGTCGACATGTCTAGAGCTCAGAATAAAATTGAGTTTCCTGCTTTAGCCATAGCTGGGTCTTAAAATAACCTGAAGAAATTATAGTTCTGATTACATAGAAAGTGAAGGACTTAGAACATTCTCCTAATAAAGCCATGAGAATGACACAAAGCTTAGTCATCCACAGTCCTTCTCTAACAGGCATTTTAGAGAGAAAAATAGAACATTGAAATTGGATAATTTGATTTGAAATCTTGCCTAATTATTTTAAGAATGCAGAAAACCTTTCTTTTTG
Organism: Tupaia belangeri chinensis; assembly: GCF_000334495.1. Classification (NCBI taxonomy): domain Eukaryota; kingdom Metazoa; phylum Chordata; class Mammalia; order Scandentia; family Tupaiidae; genus Tupaia; species Tupaia belangeri. The sequence goes on from NW_006159915.1 coordinate 397,971, forward strand.
GCCAAAAAAATAATGATTTGGAATCCAATTATGAAAGAACAGGCTTTTAAAATGTTTGATATCTCCAGTAATGGAGAAAAATCATGTCTTTAAAATTACATTCTGCTGGAAATCTCATTCTTGGATGTCTTTCTTTTTGCATTTTGAATGGACAAATTTAATGTAATTTCCTTTTGGAAACATGGCATTGGAAAAGTTAGATGAGATGTTTAATTCTGTGTTGGATCCTATCTACCAGGGTACAGATTTTAAGAACAAAAACACTTCTTGTTTCATTTTAATTTCCCCAGGGAGATATCTGACAGAACCAAATGTCTCAGGATTTGTCACAACATATTTCATTTGTACACACTCAGTGCCCAGTTGTCCATCCATTTGATTAGCATACCATGAAGAAAATAAGCCAAGTGGATAAAGCTCCCAATAGCCCCCCATTTAAAAAGGTTACTCCCTATCTGCCTTTTTATCATTGATATGATATTCCAAATGGCATCTATTGCCTTCCTGTCCTACCACATTTATTCATAGACTGTTGTGTTCTCAGGGTACTTTAGCTCACATGATGTTTGAATTGCATCCATATCAATAACATGCGAATAATAAAAAAGAGTGTTGGATTTTCAATGTGTACAAAAAGGATAATAAAGCAAGTTAAAAGAAACCTATATTAATATATTAACTTTTTACTTATAAGTGAAAAAATGTCATTCAACTAATAAAACTTTTTGATTTATGTCTTGAAATGATTCCAGTTATTTGTACTATGACATTAGATGGACTTCCAGAGAATTTTCTATTTTACATGAGATTTAGATTTGACTAAGCCTTAGCACAGTGCCTTGAAACAGGAGGTTGAATGAACATTTGTTGAAAGGAAAAATCAGTTATTGAAATATTGTGTCTTCTGTTATCATTCTTGAGAAATGGTGATGAGACAACTTAGTAGAAGTGACTAACAACTACATATATACAGAAGACAGGATGTAAGTCTCCAAGGTAATCAAGACCATCAGGAGGATGTTAGACCAAAATTAACACTGCAAGAAATGTGTTATGCATATATTACAGCCCACGTATGGAAATCTGTTCATTTATAGAGAAATTGCCTCTGCCTCTCTGTGAATGGCTAAGTTGGATCCGCCAAGTATAACAAACACACTTAGGGCCATTCAGAAGTAACAGCCACACATTCTGAAAGATTTTAAACCCAAAAGTACCTGATCAGTAAACACATCTTTTGATGGAAGAATGGAAGTTTTCACAAAGAAAGGATAGGATGTGAAGGACTCCTGTGATAAGGCTCTAGGCTAAGAAACTCTAGGAAGCCAGAACCTTCTAGCAGTATACTCAGAGCTCATCCCCAACTGTTTGGCCACATTTTCACTTGATGATCCATTTCTACTCAGATTTCTTCCCAGGTCTACAACTGAACAGGGCATGGTATTCCAGCCTTCTTATCAGGTACATCATAAAGCTTATTTGAAAATACTGCATGGAAAAATTAAAAAACACAGACCAACAGTTCCATTTGTGCTAATGCAAGCTAAGTCACTGCTGCACAAGGTTGGGGCCACATGGGAGGCCTGGGCTCAGATCTAGGATCAACCTGAACAGGCTGGGTGTGATAGCGTGCACCTGTCATCCTTGCTTACTGGGAGACCAGGGTAAAGGAGTGCAGTCATAAGGCCTTGTCTAAATTACCCATCTCTCCCTCTCCCACCCACCGCCTCTCACATTATAAAGGAAGGAAGGACAGACAAACAAAACAGGTCTCCTATTTCTCACCCCATCTAATTTAGGCCTTCTAAGTAAGGCAATCAAAATGAGTCATGGATATGGCTTAAAAAGGAAGAGTAACATTCAGTGAACACCTATTAAATGCTATAAACTTTTACTGTGTGATATTTCATTTGTTCCTCCCAAAGTCCCTGTTTGTAGTTGGTAAAAATCTTTAAACAATCAAGGAAACTGAGCTCAAAGAGGCTGCATAACTTCAATCAAGCATTTGTAGATATCCACTGTTTTTAGGCCAAAGTGAATAGTGTAGTTTTTTGTACACTGTCTACAAAGTGGAGGGAAAAGGCAAAGTAAATGTAATGCAGGCCAGCAGGTGGTGTGGTGGTTAAGGTGCTGGATTCCCACATGGCCAACCATGGTTCAAGTCCAAGATCTATCAGCCTGAAAATTATAACAACAAAAAATAAATAGATGAAATAAAAATAAGAATAAACATAATGTAGTAGAGGCTAAAAACTAGACTAGGCAAGATTGAAAAGGCATGGGGAACTTTTCAAAGGAGATAAATGAGGAGAAGTTCTGTGTGTGAAAGGATGGTTAGAGGACTTGCTCTGCAATGTTACCATGTCAGGAGATGAGGCTGCAAACCAGGCTGGAGAAAGGTTAAGAACCTTTAATTCCATCCAAAAATGGAGACTGTGAACCTTTGAGAGATGTTAGGCAGAGAGCTGCATGATCAGAAATCCTTCTTGGAAATAACTTTGGCTGCAGTACAAAGGATGGGGCAGTTCTTAAAATGAGTTATATAATTATTGCATAACTTAACTATTAACTATAACTGCATAAGCCACAATAGTGAAAAGATGATGAGAGGATACTGGATCAGAAAGAGAGAAATCAGGGATTAACACAAAAGACAGGAACAAATTCAGGATGACTGAGATTTCTAGCATTCCTGACTGGGTAGAAATGATATAATTTTTCTTTCATTCTGTGAGTAGGTTATGAGTGTCTTCTGTGCCTAAGTAGGTGAGGGAACAAAACAGCCTTGTACATTTGCCCTCATGGAAACTTGAAATTGTCAGTGTGTTTGTGTGCACACATGGGTATTGAGAGACAGATAATAAATGATACATTAAAGAATAAATTATGCAGTTGATTAGAATGTGGTAAGTGCTATTAAATTTAAAAAGGTGGAGTAGAATAAAGTGGTTTGTGAATAGGGGAGAAGGCTGCATCATTACACAGAGTAGTCAGAGTAGATTTTTTGTGATGATAAGATTTTCAGCATAGACTTAAAGTAGAATTACTGAGATGAGGAATTATAGGAGAAGAAACAGATTGAGAGAATACTCAGTGCTTTCAAGATTCAAATGTAGAAACAAAACTATTTTTTTTCTTCCCATTGCTTGTCTTACTACCAGCTGGACTAGCAGAGGTGAGTGTTGAGTCTGGTGAGAGACGTTGACCGATTTTTATAAAATGAGAGATTGCAGAAGGACGAGGATAAAAAACTTCACACAGTGAAAGCATAGCAGGGAAATAAGCTCTTTAGCATCTGGCTGTTTTAACTATTCTCATTGTAAGGTACTGAAGTATAAAAGGTATGTAGATTTCAACACACGGGAATGGGAAATGATTGGAAGTTTAAAATTTTGTATACTTGGAAAAAACTAACTGTAGTCTTAAAAAATATAGGGATTTTAAACTCACAATTACTGGTCTACCGTGAACTTCAGGTATGGACTATGGCCTCGTTTAGGGGACTGAAATTGCTTGAGCCATCTACCCTGTAATGAGGCCTGCTATCAGAGCGGCAGTTAAGAGGCACTTACTCTCTGCTATTATTAGTGTTTGTCCAAGTACAGGCAAGCAAGCAGCACGTGCACAGGTTAGACTCAGGGCGGCAACATACAGTGCATTGTGGCTTCAAGATATTTGAACCTTAAAGCTAATTGCATATATTTTTAAAAATGTTAATGTAATTGAAAATAAAGTTTAAGATTAGGTGAGGAAGAAGATTCAGAGGATAGGGATGTACATTCTGTCTCCCTCTGTCTCTCTTTTAGCAATTGAGAGTGAATCTGAGTTAGTGGATATGAAATACAGCAATACCTAATAAAATCTCACCACCCTAACACCTGAATCAAAATATATATGGTGAAGTTATGTAAGTTTAGTTAGAAGATTGTAACATGATTTAGTGGTTTAGATATATATGAAATAATGATATGTATACATACGGAAAATTATGTGTACAGAAGAAAAGTTACTGTTCCAACTGTAATCATTTTGATACACTACCCAGGAAATGGTAGGAAACGAAAATCATTTTCAGATTTAGTAATAATAATGCATTCCATTTTTTTACTATGCCATTCATTACAAACTAGAAAAAGGCTAGTAAATCAGTCTGAATAAGTAAAACCTCATAGATTTGCATGCCATAATGTGCTTCCTTATTTTTAAAGGAAAAAAAAAAAGTACTAATTACTTGATAAGTTTCATTTCAGAGCGAGTGTTGACAGCTGAAAAAACATGTAATAAGTTGGAAGGAGACCAGGTATAACATTAGAACAAACAATATTGGAGACTTTCAAAGAAATAATAACTGATGAAAAAGAAAGTCTCACTGGGTTAAATATTTTAAAGTGACTAAAAGGCGTTGTATCTTTGGTTCCTTTCCTACTTGATCACTTTGGTGATCACACACGATAAATCTTTAAAATTACTGAGTTGGAGTAGTCCAAAAATAAATGTAATTCTGTCCATTAAACTCTATTCTTTTAATTAATCTGCAGCCTTTAGTAAAAGAAGTCATATGGATATTAAATAATGTTCATTCTGAATGGTTTTGCTCAATTCTTATTTTTATAAACTAATTACTTTCCTTTTTTTATTATTATTTTAAGAACGCCTTTCTGTGTGATGATGATCTTTCCTCTACCTCCTCAGCATGCTACCATACCCAGCTTTGCTTTGCATATTTAATCTTTTAAAAATATTAATTTATTTCTTTCATGAGAGAGAAAGACGGGCATACCTAACAGGGCGCCCATGCCATGATTCACTCCAGCCTCAGCCAGCCTGGATCACAGGCACTTTTCCCGTATATAGGGAGGACCCAGGATACAAACCTGGGCCTTTCCTGTGGATCAAGTTACATTATTGCTATTCCACTGACCCCTGCCTTGCTTTTTAAAAACTACTGTTTGGATGTAATCTGACCTTCCTGTTTTTCATGTAAATTATAAAGTGTCATTTAGAATGAAAAATTCTGGGCTAGCCCTGTAGTTAGTACAGTGATTAAGCTGTGTGGAGGGAGCTGGTTCCCAACATGGCCAAACATAGTTCAAATCCCACTAGTGTCTTGAAAACAGCTATGCCCAGGATACTAATGGGAAGGAGGAATGAAGAAAAGGGATCGGAGTGTGACCAACCCCCACTGGGGGGACCTTTATCTCCCTTTCTCTGGCAATACACATACATCCTATAGCATTAAAAAATAATTAAATAGAGGTTGGCCAGGTGGCATGGTAGTTAGGGCGGCTGTATCCCACATGGCCAACTCTGCAGTTTGAGTTGTGGACCTAGTGGCTTGAAAAACATGCCAGTCGCATTTATGTGTATGCCCAAAATCCCAAGAGGAGAGTGGAGGTGAAGGGATTGCAGTGTGGACATCACCCTCATGGGGTGATTTCCCACTTTCCATTTCTGTCTCTCTTTTCCTCTCTAATGAGTGCATGTATCCTATAGCAAACAAACAAAAAATCCAAAATTAAATGAATAAATGAATTAGTAATGCTACTAAAACATAAGCTTGATCCAAACAGGACTTCTCTTGGAGGCTAGGACTATTGTTTCTGTCAACTCAGTGTGGTCTTGCAGAGAGGTGTAAAGTAGGACACTCACCATCTGTTCGCTAGAGCTTGACTCCTTTAGCCTTGATTCCATCTCACTCTTGAGAAAACACAACTGGTTTTCTAAAGTGTTTGTCTTATTTTCTGTGCGTGATTTATGGCCCTCCTGACTTTAAGTCCTTGCTACTAGTCTTTTCTCCACAGCAGTTCGTATTCTCTCACCACCTAAGTCAAAATGTCTAGTTCCTTCTTTGTCTCCTTGCCTGTCACTGAATAGTTGTTCTGTGCTAGAATAATCTCATGGTTTTAGCTACTATTTGGGGGCACATAAAATAATCACTTCCCTCAAGAACTCTGCAAACTGCTTGAGGAAGATTCACCAAGCACCTTTAATTTGATATGGTTATATAATGGATTATCACATGAACTCTTTGATATATAATATTTTGTCAGAACTGTATAACAATATTTTTTAGTTGTTACTGAGATTCTTATGCCCTGAATAATTTTTCTTCTAGGCTTATATATAAAGCCTCCCACAGTCCTTCCCCAACACCAAGAAGAAGCATGCTATGAACACTGCAAAGTGCACCATTAGAATCTAGTGGTCATTGCATGTAAATATACTAAGATACTAAAGATATGGTATGCTTTGAACAGTGGAAAATTTTGTTGTAGGTATTTCACCTGACACAATCTTTATTACGACTCTGTTAATACAACTGGAGACCCAGACACTGGTAACTGTAATACAATAGATGTAAAAGGGGGAAAATCCAATCCTTGTCAGTGTGTCACTAAACATATCATCAGAGTTAATCTCATAAGAGTGTCAGAGGAAATTAAAGTTGCCTTTGGCCGCATGTTGTAAGGACTGACTGAAATTTCAAACTACCTCAGTAGCCGACTATATACAGCAGCAGGAAGCCTTCAATTAACTGCACCAGTTCTATTTGTAGTACAAAGGATCTATGGCTTAGGATAGCCTACATAACTTAAAAAGAAAAAAAAAAAACTCAACTAGATCTTAGCAGTATCCTGAAGTACAGCCTGAGAGGAAAGGATATATAGGGTCAGTCAGGAACATGGAGGATAGTAACTAATTCAAAGGCAAAGGGGTCTTAGGTTGAACTTTAAAAAATGTTCTGTCTACTCAATAAGAAATTCAATGAAAATTTCTTTGAAAGAAAGATAAGCCAGAATGTGGAGTAACATTCCACATTTTAGAGATTATCACAATAAAAGTCAGCGATATGGGACGATTTAATAGAAAATAAGATGAACTTCTGGTAGAAAGGGTGAATAGAAAAGAGTTAAAGTTATTAAATAGCAGTTTGATGTATTTCATAGTGTAAAATTATTTCCATATGATTCTCAGTCTGCCCTGTTTATTTGACTATAATTAAGAAAAAAATAGAGGTGCATTCAGAGAAAGGATTAGGGAATAATTCTAATATTATACTTTTACCCTTTAAAACTATACATTATTCTAATTTTTGAGAAAAATTTGGGAGTGAAACTCACATGTCTTTCACATAATGTTAAAGTTGAATGAAATTGGTTTTGGGGAGAGGTTTTAGCTATAGGGTGTGTGCACTCACCAGAAAGACAGAGAGAGACAGAGACAGAAAGTGAGAAATCACCCCCCGGGGGGATGGCCACGCTGCAATCCCTTCTCTTCCATTCTCCTCTTGGGATCTTGGGCATGCACGCACACACGCCCGGCGTGAGTTTAACCCACTGGGTCTGGGACTGGAACTGTGGTCGACTACATGGGAGTCCAGCGACATAGCCATTATGCTAACTGCTGGTCCCAAAGCTGAATGAAATTTTGAAGTACCACTCATAAGATTAATGTTTATCCTACATTTTGCCATCTTTGTTCTTTCCCATTGCCTCTCTCTCTTCCTGAATAAATGTAATTAAGTGAATTAATGGTGTTAGGAAAATGTTTTAAACAGTAAGGAAGTTATTGATTTTTCTGGGTAATGTCACAAAATTGGATATGAAAGTCACTTAAAGTAGTATCGTTGCTCAATGAGGAAGTTGTTAAATTTGTGATAATACTGAAAAAATTTATCTTTTGGTTTTCTCTCAATTAGCACTCATAATATAAAAATGATTCTAATTATTAGGATGAATACTAAACTCAGAATTTTGACAATGAATTTTGGTAAATAATTTTTACAGAAAAATTACCATGACAAATTACCATGTCTAAATTAAATATAAACCTTTAAAGTGTTGATCTATTAATTTCATATATATATATGTATATATATATGAAATTTTAAAGAAGAAACATTTAAATATTTTTTCAGTTCTGAACCCACTAGAATGCTTGTTCTGTATCTGTCTCTATGTAGTTGATAAAAATAAATAATCTTGACATAAAAATTATTTATAAAACAACTTCATGGCAACTACCTTCTATATAGAATATAATTTCCATGAGAAACTTTAAAATCAAAGCTGTAAGTCAAAATTTTTTCCTTATTTTTCAGATAATAGATTCTGAAGTTGGCAAGTAGATGATAAATACTAATATAGCATATCAAAAGGAATAATCTTTTATATAAGAGGAGAGCAAAAATATTATGAAGGTAAAACAATATATTAAAAAAACTCAATAAAGGAAATGGAATACATTCTCTTTGGAGTCTTCAGACCAAATGGAATTTCTGATTCTTGACTTGGAATTTTGAAGTACCACTCATAAGATTAATGTTTCTTTGCTCCATTATTTACTTTTCCTTAGTTGTTAATAGAGCATTAAAAAGTACTTAACAGAACCGAGTCACAGGGGCACAAGTGGTAAGGTACCTCTGTACGGGGCAAGGCCTGGGCCATAGGGATTTCAAGAGGCTGGGCACACCTTAACACTAGCTAACTGGGAGCCTGGGGCCTTTTCAAAAATACCTGTCTCTCTCTCTTATAAAAATAACTAATAAACATAACTAAATACTGAGAGTATTCTCTAGTAGTAATTTTATTATAAGACATTATTTCTAAAAGTGATACAATTTTAGGAATTTAAAAATATTTTTACACTAATAATAGCAATAAATAACACAAGAGCATGGGAATCAATCAGAATGGTCTTTCGTATGAAATGCAACTTAACCATTTTTCGGCATATGAACTATTATTAAAAAGTAATGCTAGGGCCGGAGGGTAGCACAAATTAATGCAATGCATTATGTGAGGCTGACATATGTGGGAAGGTTCTAGGTTCAAGTCCAGAGACCTCTTTGAAAATACTAGACTTGTGGGTACTCATGAGCTGGGCTTGCTGAGTCTGGGAGTAAATTGTGGCATGAGGACCTGTTTTGGGGGTACATGTCTCACTGTCTCAGTATCTTTCAGTTACTTGTTTATTGAAAGAAAGAAAAGCAAATAAAAAAGTGTAACAGGGCCAGCAAGTGGCATGAAGATTAGGGGCTGGATGTCACATGGCCAACTGCGCAGTTAAGTCCTGGATCCAGCAGCTTGAAAATCGCACCAGGCAGTCCTGAGAGAATGGAGAGGGGATTGTGGCGTGATCATCTTCCTAGAGGGTGATTTCTCACTTTCCCACTCTCTGACTATCTCTGGTGAGCACATGCACCCTATAAACAAACTAAAACAAACAAAAACCCGATGTGTTACTATATTAAAAGAAAAAAAAGATAATATTACTTCATCTCCACTATTCTTTTCAACTTCAAAAATTTTCTGCCCAGTTCTAGTGTATGTATATTTGCCCCATTTACTTTTCAATAGGTTTTTTTTTTTTTTTTTTTTTTTAATTGGGGGGTTTTTGTCATTTTAATGGAGAGGTTTTCGCTATAGGGCACATGTGCTCACCAGAAAAGACAGAGAGAGACAGAGAGATAGAAAGCGAGAAATCACCCCCCGGGGGGATGGCCACGCCGCAATCCCTTCTTCTCCATTCTCCTCCAGGATCTTGGGCACGCACGCACGCACACGCGCCCGGCGTGAGTTTAAGCTGCTGGGTCCAGAACTTGAACCGCGGTTGACTACATGGGAGTCCAGCGACATAGCCATTACGCTAACTGCTGGTCCCACTTTTCAATAGTCTTTAATAGAATATTAAAAAGTACTTAGCAGGATCCAGTCACAGGAAGCACATAAGTTAAAAAACGAAAAAAACTGCAGTTAAATAGCTATTTCGGCCCTCAGAGTTTTTCTAGGGTGCTTGCATTAGGTTTCTGTTTCCTCATCTGAAGTCTTTGTTCTGTCATGTGAATGTGCTGATTCCCAAACGTTTGTCTGGGTATAAAACCATTTTCCTTATCTGACTCAATATAATAGAGCCTCAAACAGCTAAACAAAGTATGAGTGCAAAGTTTCTGTAGCCAAGAAAGAAATTAATGAGAATGACCAAAGAGATTGAGAGAAATAAAACTTCTCTGAGTAATGGTGAAATGTGTTCAATGTAACCTTCCAGGAAAAGATACCTCTCATTGTCTCTTTTTTCTTTCTCTCCCCACCTCACCCCATCTTTCTAAATTCGTCAATTGGCATCGGACACAAAAGCAGATCATAAAATAGTATAAAATCAGCTAATAAAAAGAGAGAGTTATAGTCCAGACCAGAATGAGGAAAGAGATATTACTTCTGTTAATTCTGAGTTACACTTAATTTGGAGAAATTGGTAGTTAACACATGGATGTCCCTGTTGATTTCCAAAGTAGATGCCAGAGCAGAATGAGGTAGTGGATCAGTCCCTAGAGTTAGTTTGTTAAAGGAATTTGAAAAGTTTTTGAAATTGACTTTACCATAATAAAAGAGAACTGATGTTTGTGTGCATTTTCTGTAGTTATGCTGATACTTATTATATAGCTTCTTTTATTGGGTCATTAGCAAAGTCATGATGCATTTTTGTATAGAAAAACAGAAAAATAGGTCATGACTTTTCTAATGATCCAATAAATATGGGCTTATTATTTTTTTCTCGTTTAGTTGTTTTTAAAGAAAATGCATTCATGTATTGTTGAAAAAAGAGATTTGAACTAGTCGAATTAATCAATTTTTAAAATCCTCACTGCATTCCATTGCAATAACGTGGCTCATAACTTTTCGTGTCATCAATCCTTTTAATATGCATCATAAAATTCAACATGTTATTCCATTTGTCACATTACTTACCTATAAAATTTTAATTTCTATTTTTTCAAAATACACTTTTAGTCCCTTAAGAATGGCATGATTATAAAATAATGTATATTGTACCTAAAAACAGATTATCAGGGCCAACACGGAGGTTATAAGTGGGCTGGATCCAACATGGCTGACTGTGCAGTCTGAGCCCAGACCCTCTGACCTAAAAGTCACACTGGGCATGTGTGCCCAAAATACCTAGAGGATAAAAGGGATTGTGTTGTGGCCATACTCCTGGAAGTTGATTTCTCACTTTCCCTCTTTCTCTTTGCCTATATCTTTTCAGCAAGTACATATGCCTTATAGACAAAGTATGAGTGCAAAGTTTCTGTAGCCAAGAAAGAAATTAATGAGAATGACCAAAGAGATTGAGAGAAATAAAACTTCTCTGAGTAATGGTGAAATGTGTTCAATGTAACCTTCCAGGAAAAGATACCTCTCATTGTCTCTTTTTTCTTTCTCTCCCCACCTCACCCCATCTTTCTAAATTCGTCAATTGGCATCGGACACAAAAGCAGATCATAAAATAGTATAAAATCAGCTAATAAAAAGAGAGAGTTATAGTCCAGACCAGAATGAGGAAAGAGATATTACTTCTGTTAATTCTGAGTTACACTTAATTTGGAGAAATTGGTAGTTAACACATGGATGTCCCTGTTGATTTCCAAAGTAGATGCCAGAGCAGAATGAGGTAGTGGATCAGTCCCTAGAGTTAGTTTGTTAAAGGAATTTGAAAAGTTTTTGAAATTGACTTTACCATAATAAAAGAGAACTGATGTTTGTGTGCATTTTCTGTAGTTATGCTGATACTTATTATATAGCTTCTTTTATTGGGTCATTAGCAAAGTCATGATGCATTTTTGTATAGAAAAACAGAAAAATAGGTCATGACTTTTCTAATGATCCAATAAATATGGGCTTATTATTTTTTTCTCGTTTAGTTGTTTTTAAAGAAAATGCATTCATGTATTGTTGAAAAAAGAGATTTGAACTAGTCGAATTAATCAATTTTTAAAATCCTCACTGCATTCCATTGCAATAACGTGGCTCATAACTTTTCGTGTCATCAATCCTTTTAATATGCATCATAAAATTCAACATGTTATTCCATTTGTCACATTACTTACCTATAAAATTTTAATTTCTATTTTTTCAAAATACACTTTTAGTCCCTTAAGAATGGCATGATTATAAAATAATGTATATTGTACCTAAAAACAGATTATCAGGGCCAACACGGAGGTTATAAGTGGGCTGGATCCAACATGGCTGACTGTGCAGTCTGAGCCCAGACCCTCTGACCTAAAAGTCACACTGGGCATGTGTGCCCAAAATACCTAGAGGATAAAAGGGATTGTGTTGTGGCCATACTCCTGGAAGTTGATTTCTCACTTTCCCTCTTTCTCTTTGCCTATATCTTTTCAGCAAGTACATATGCCTTATAGAAAAAAAAAAAAAAGTAAAAAGTAAGAGAAAAAATATCAACAACACCCACTGTGGAGGCTGCTTCTAAAATTGAGGGAGACCGGCTGATGTGACATTGGCCAAGTCCATGACAGCTTCAGGACATAACAGTGTTCAACATTGTTGACCAAACACATATATTCTTGCTAAATAAAGCCACTACAAATGCTGTGTGGTTCCAACAAAAGATTTATACTGGTTTTCCATTTACTGAGATGGTGGAGAATATTTTCAGCTAATGCAAAATCTAGAAAAAGAAAAAAGAAACTCTTGTTGAGAAGTCTCTGAAAGGGTGTGAAGTTTCTTATTTTACATTCATTAACTTTTAATTTTATTCCAAGTTCAGAAATAGGCTATTGGCCATGCATTGTGAGCATACCATCTGGCCTCACCCAGCTTCCTGAGGGACTTCCCCTAATGTCACTATCTTCTGAAGATGTGTTTTGTATTCGTAAAAGTATTGGATGCTTTATTTTATATATGTACAGCATAACTTATATATGTGTGAGTACATAAATGCATATATGTAACACTTGTAAAAGTGTTGGGAGCTTAAATATAGATATATAATTTTAAAAAAATCAATCAGTATAGAATGCCTTACAATGGAAAGAAATCATCTTCTGTCTCACTTCAACTTACTCCTCAGTTTTGCTTCCCATATTAGCCAATTTTAACACTTTCTTATGCTTCTAGTGACAACCTCTTTATTTTTAAATAATACCCTGGATTTATTAACTTTAAGCATTGTCTGTGGTCTTACCATATGGTGGTGATGGATAGCTTGCTAATTTTCCTTTACTCTGTCCTGCTTCATAATATAATTACATCACTAGTCTTAGTCTTCACATTTATTATTAATTTTTAATCTTTATTAGTGGTCACTAAACTCAGGAAAAATCAGCTGTTTACTAATTTTCAAATTATTGATGTGTTCAAACCATTGTTTGAATGGTTTGGAATATAAATGAACAGACTAACAAACAGTAAATACCATCTAAATGTGCCTTACTAGGAAATAAGGAACATGGTTATATTCAGATTACTATTTTGGATAGGAAAAATTTAAACTACTTGACAGAGCCTGTAGGAAGTTGTTAAATAATTTATCCTAAGTTAATTTCTTCACTTTTTCCCCCTCAGGTGTGCTAATATGTGCTAATATGTATGTAATTAAGAACCAAGAAATGGACTCCTAAAAAAAACTTTTAAAAAACTTATAAAAACATATAAAATCACCATTTTCTTATGATTAGAAAGTAAACCCTTAAATTGATACATAATCTATTTATTACTTTTTTACAGTCCTTAATAAACAAAGTGATAGATTCTTATGAGTAAGAAAATGGATAGGAAAAAAAGAAAATCCTCTATTCCTTTCATACTTGCTTCCAGATTCATCAGCTATAAAAATGTTCTGCCTTTATGTGCTTGTGTAAGCAAAACACAGTTGCTTCAACCTTCTAGAACCATACTTACATTGTTTGAGTTACATTGAACTTATCATTTCCATACAAACAAGTAAAGAAAATGTTTAAAATGTTCATGTGTGATGACAAATGAACTCCATGTTTTATCATAACGATGATTCTGGAAAAAAAATTCTAAAATAGACTTTGTTTTATCTATAAAGAATTAAAATGCATCCATATTGAGGCATTGATCCAGGAATATTGTTGCCTACAGTGAGACTGTGAGAGCTCCTAAATATTTTTCAAAAGTAGGATAAAGTACTCGAGAGTTTTAGAATACAGGATTGGGAAGAGAAGTAGTTTATCTAACTAATTTGATGGATACATCAGTTCCAAAAATTAATTTATAGTTTTTTATTGACTACTACATTTTTCATAGAACACCACAAACATCCTTTTAATTTATTTTTTATTAAATATGTGTTTAATGCAGCCACCTTAACCACTACACCTCCAGTTGACCTTAAACATTCTTTTTATTCCCCTTCTCTCTCATTTCAAAATTAAATATAGTGAGAACTGTTCAGGCATCTGAATTTTGTTTTCTATCAATCAATTAACAAGTAAAATTTTCAAAATGGGGCCCACCCCATAGCATAGTGGGTTAGGACTGTGCATAGAAAGCAGGATACTGCACGGCAGGCTGTGTGTGTATTTCTGGTCCTTGCATCTTGAAAGCTTGAAAAACATGGAGCTCATGTATGTGCATCCCCCACGTCCTAATGGGATGGTGAGTGCATGCATGCACGGGCAATAATAAAAATGTTATATATTAATTCTATGCAGTTTTCCTTTTAAAGTAAGGCACGCATTTAGTTTAAAAGGGTAAAACTCTTACAATGAAAATAGCCATCATCTGCCCGGCAGTTCTCTAATTCCTCTTTCCAGTTCACAGGGCAACTCCCTTTGGTAATTATTGCTTCTTTTGTTCCCCTTAACACACACGCACATACACATGTACACAAACATACTCACACTCTCACGTATGGACTTACTTTTTCTCTACTCTCCCCAGCAGTTGTATCCAGTCAGCAGTGTTTCTTTGACAAGTCAGTTGCTGTTTAGTGCTCAACTAAGTCATGGACATTTATAAACATGATGCTTTTCTTTTTTCTTTTTCTTTTTTTTTTTTTGGTCAACTCAGCCTTTATCCTGAAGTTCATTGCTAAGTTTTACCTCATCCTTCCCAATTTATCTGGTTTTCTATGCTTGGATGTCGCTGCCCGTGCTTATAAAATACATTTTTCATACATGCAACACTATTTTTTCATGGAATTCCCAACCCTTTGTCTGCTGTGAACTGGTTGCTTTAAGCACTCTTCTCATGCTTTTTCCTTTGCTGTTTTTTTGGTCCCTTTTTTCTTAGATGCTTGTGTCTTTATAGGTTTTCTCCTTGTTTTTACTTGGTGAAGAACATTTTACAGTAGCTTATATTTATTGAGTTCTAACATGGGTAGAAATGTCACTTTTGTATCCTTATCAATGAGAGATTTTGTGTGACTGGGGAATCAAGCACTAGGTGAAAATCAATGTGAATTTCAGTCCCACTTTAATTTTTTTTTTTTTTTTTTTTTTACCATGTGGCTTGCCCATTGCTGTCGGAAACTTTCTAGGACCTTTTCATGATCTCTGCTTTTCTAATGTTTCACAATAATGTGTCTTATTCATTTTTCTGAGAAATCTGTGGGCCCTTTCAGCTTGCAGGCTTAGCTTAGCCACCAGGCCCAGAACCTGAATGACAGCTGGCCATGTGGGAGTCCAGTACCTCAACCCCCATGCCACCTAATGACCCCACTGTCTCATTTTCTTACTCTGATACTGGTATTTTTTAACTCATCTCCCAAGTAAACAACATACACTACAAATTTTGCTTTCGTTTAGGATAGCCCAAACTAAGAAAAGTCTATTTAAATTTGGATAACAATTATATATTCTTTAACCGCACATTACTCAATATAAAAAAAGGAAAACAGTTAATATTCTGGATGATGCACGGTCAGTGAGGAAACTTTCAGTTGTCTTCAGTATGTTCTGTTTGGGAACATGAGAATTATGTTTATATTTAAATGAAAGGCTTCCACTTACGGTAGCTAATATTATCATAGTTCCAATATTTGACCTTTACTTACATGGAAATTTAAGCCATTTTGAGTGATTCATCTGATCTAAATTATGGGTCTCCAAGATAATGGAAACACATGTATGAATGTTAAAGTATTTTAAGGAAATAGATGGTTAACTTGATAGTTTTCCACAAGCCTCTGTGAATTCATGGGAGTATATTAAATGAGGATATTGATAAAAATTAGTCATAGTTACTACCATCACAAAATATGGCATTTTCCAAATGTAAGAAAATAGTCACTCATTTGTGAAATAAATGATTGCATGAAATTCTGTGTGTATATGTATGTGCATTCCATAGCTTCCCCTGGGAATTAGTTTACTAGAACATCCTTACGGCCAACATGTTTTCACATTCTCTTAACTCCCCCAGGAAATACAGGACAAAACTAAGTTCACTCTATTGCAGTATTTAACCAACAGGAATAATTGGAGAGCAAATATTTGAAGTGTAACCCGAATAAAAGTTGCCTCATTCATCTTCTTGCTTCTTCATCTTCTAACTAAAACTGGTGGATGAGACGAAGGACTGAATTTGGGGGCAGGTGTAGGAGAAAGTTGAATTTCTCTGCCAGGAAACTTATTTGGTGCTCTCGTTCTTAGCAAAATGGAACTGAATGAAGAAGGGTGGGATGGGATAGAGGGAGAAGGTTTGGATAAGTCCTAAGAGGGAGGCGCCTATGGATCTAAATAATAGAATTGTCTCTTATTTGTATTTGTTTTATTCACAGAGATCTTGTTTATTTTTTTTAATCAGCAGGTCAAATTGTATGTATTTATCATGTCTGGAATGATGTTTTGAAATAGATATACATTGTGGAATAGTTAGAAAGCCAGTGAACAAAACCTCCCCACACATAGTTAGCATTTTTGTGAAGAGAACACAATATTCACTCTCCTTGCATTGTTGATACTACAGTCCAGCATCATTAACTGTAGTCACCATGGTGATGACTAAGTGTAGTCCTTATCTCCAGCTCTACAGTAAAATAAAATACCCATGAAAAGGCCAAAAGGCCACAAATGAGTTTGTATATTTTTTCTTTTTTTTTTTTGGAGAGGTTTTTGCTATAGGGCGCGTGTGCTCGCCAGACAGACAGAGAGAGACAGAGAGATAGAAAGCGAGAAATCACCCCCCAGAGGGGATGGTCACGCCGCAATCCCTTCTCCTCCATTCTCCTCTTGGGATCTTGGGCACGCACGCACACGCGCCTGGTGTGAGTTTAAGCCACCGGGTCTAGGACTCGAACCGCGGTTGACTACGTGGGAGTCCAGCAATATAGCCATTACGCTAACTGCTGGTCCTGAGTTTGTGTATTTTTATAGGAATCAACAGCAAAACCAGTTTTTATGTTGTTGTTGGTTTTTTTTTTTTTTTAAGTTTTCTCAACAGTAGTATTGGGAACCAGCAGTTAGCATAATGGCTGTCGCTGGACTCCCACATAGTCAACCGCAGTTCACGTCCCGAACCCGGTGGCTTAAAACTCACGCTGGGTGCGTGTGCGTGCATGCCCAAGATCCTGAGAGGAGAATGTAGGAGAAGGGATTGCGGCGTGACCATCCCCCCTGGGGGGTGATTTCTCGCTTTCTGTCTCTATGTCTCTCTCTGTCTGGCGAGTGCACACGCCCTGTAGCAAAAACCTCTGAAAAAAAAAACCAATAGTATTAATGCTATAGGGCATGGATAAAGGTGAAAAATGCAGAGCAGAAAACAATAATATTGTAGAAACACTAAATTAAAGCTAGAAGTAGCCATAGTTTATAGGACTCTGGGACTTCCCTTACATATGGGGAAAGCCATTAGACTTTGCATGTGGCAGAGAACGTGAGTCAAATCCAATCTTACCAGAAAGTTATGAGGGAAAAAACTTAAGGGGTAGGGAGCTGCAGCTAATAATCTGAGCTTTTATTCAGCTCCCAAAGACATTGCAATTTTTGAAAATGTCCACATCCCAAACTTGAGCACCTCAGTTTCAACCACAGAGCAGAGGGCAAAGCATTTTTTCTGTGACTTCAGTTGCTAGGAGGCCTCACCTGAAGTTCCTTCAAAACCTTCAGGCAGTGTTGTTCCCTGTGCCTGGCATGACCTTTGCTCTGTGCTGCTTTATAGGTTATCCTGGACTGACTTCGCAGTGGGCCGCGCTTTCCCCTTTGGTGCTGACTCTGCAGAAGAGGGGAACTGCAGTATTTTCTTTCCTGATAATTGTGTGCTATTATCTTCTCTACACTTCTCTGGTATTTGTTCTCTAAATTTCTTTTCTGGTCTTCTATTCACTTTCATTCTCCCATGGGATTGACTTTCCACTAAATCCTCCTCTTCTCAGACTTGGTGATGTTTATCTGTGTTGTCTGGTATCCCCACTAATGACAGGTCCTGTCTATTGGTTTGCTAATTATCACATAGCTCAACCCCAGCCTTGTGAAATAAACACACTAGTTCAAGTATGTTGGTATGTTAAGGAGTAGAGGTAAACTATGTGAGCTGCATGCTTACAAACGGGCAGGAATGTAGTGTTCGACATTTGCTGACATTTACTTTCAGGTGGGTGAATGAGGAGTCAGGAAGAAGACAGCATGTGCTTGAGAATCAGATAGTCATGGACTAGCATTTTACTTCGACCTCTTGCTAATTGCGCTTGAACTCCCACGAGCATCCATTTCCTTTAAAATCAGATTGATAATATTTGTCTCGTGTTCAGTGACAAGTAAATGTAAAACACCCTTTACATGATGACTTTTACATAACAGGGGTGTGAACATATGTTTGCAATAGTATAGTCATAGTTGTACTTTTAAATTAGTAACTCACTTCCAATAATGATAGTATCGAAAAGGGAAAAATTGTCATGTTTCAGTGGAGAAGCTTAGTGATGTGGTGAGCATCCCCAGTGATTAGTTGCGAGGTTCTGCTGTACCTTGTGTGAGTGTGGGAAGGACCCTTCAGCTCATTTCTATCTTCCCTAGAAGTCAAGCCTCAGTCTAATTATGACAAAACTTAAAATTCAAATTCAGGAACATTTTTTGTTGTTGTTGGAG
Source organism: Tupaia belangeri chinensis (assembly GCF_000334495.1). NCBI lineage: Eukaryota > Metazoa > Chordata > Mammalia > Scandentia > Tupaiidae > Tupaia > Tupaia belangeri. The sequence continues at coordinate 416,827 of NW_006159915.1, forward strand.
AGGTTTTTACTATAGGACCTGTGAGCTCGCCAGAAAGACAGAGAGACAGAAAGCGAGAAATCACCCCCCAGGGGGGATGGCCATGCTGCAATCCCTTCTCCTCCATTCTCCTCTCAGGGTTTTGGGTATGCACGCAAACGCACCCGGAGTGAGTTTAAGCCATTGGGTCCGGGACTCGAACCGCGGTCAACTATGTGGGAGTCCAGTGACATAGCCGTTACACTAACTGCTGTTGCCACGTTAAGTTAATTTTTTAGTGTTTTTCTTTCTTTTTTTAATTGACAGAGGGTGCATGTGCTCATCAGAGGGAGACAGAATGACAGAGCTAGAGAGAGAGGAGAATGTACCCTGAGCAAGGTCAGGTGACAGTTCTTTCTCCTCCCTTTCTCCATCCTATCAGGATTCGAGGCATGCACACACACATACCCAACCTGTGTTTTAAGTCACCAGGGCTGGAATTCAAACTGAAGTCAGCCTTAGGAATCTGGCTCCTTAATTACTAGGATATAGGACTGGCCCTCATGTTGTCGTCATCATCATCATCATTGTCGTCCTTCCTCCTGTCCTGTCCTGTCCTGTCCTGTCGTGTTAAGGAAGAGAACATTCTTAACAGGGGCTGGGTGCTGTGGCTCCCCCATCCCAGCTTCAGCTAGCCTTGGATCATGGAGCACGCATGCCTGGCTCAGGGAGGTCTCTGGATATGAACCTGGAACCTTCCCCCATTGACCAGCCTTTCAGAGCATTGTGTTTTACTGCTGTGTCACTAACTGCCCCCAATGTTTTAGTTCTGATAAATGCCTCATGATTATACAAAATGTTTGTTAACATTATGGGAAACTGGGTGAAAGATATGTAGGAACTTTACAACATTTTTGGCAAATCTGAAAATTGCAAATTTTCGTAAGACAAAGTTAATTATTTTTTGGTTTGTTTAAACTGAGAAAGAAAAAACTTTCAGTGGCAGAGAACAAATCAGTGGTTGCCAGGGAATGGAGCAGGGGGAGCATAAGGAAGACTTTTTGGGTGATGGAACTAGAACTATTTTACATCTCGAGGGTGATTGTGTTTATATGAATCTATACATGTGTTAAAATTCATAGACCTGTACACCAAAAAAGTCAGTTTTACTATATGTAATTAAAAAAATATAAAGTAACATAAAAGAAATTTAAAAATGAATGGGAAGAATAAAGTATCTTTATAATAAACAGGGAAAACAGAAAAAAGTTCATAGCAGAGGGTATAACTGGAGCCTTCCCTCTTGTACGTAGCACCGTCATCATCAAATGGACAACTCCTTACTCAATAGACTTATCATTTCGTTCAACTAATATTGAATCCCAATATGTGTCAGCGCTGAGCTAAGGCTTGGAGGTAGACGAGAATTTGACATGTTCTCAATGTTAAAAGAAGTCCTCGCTTCAAGATAACTAACACATGCTATAAAAAACAAAATTCTTACAAGAAGTCAGGGCATAGACATATGGGGAGTTAAACAGCAGTGAAATATTTACATAATATTTCAAGATAATGTTAACACTGTATGAAATAAAGTGAATAAGTTCAGAGCAGGCACAAGACATCCTTGGATGAATAGGGAATTTTCATAAAGGAGGTATGCAGAATGTAGGAAGACTTTCTGTGACTGAGAGGCTCAAGTACTGTATGGAGAAAGTCAATATTAATATTCAAGCATTACCATTTTTATTTCAAAATTATATTAAGCAGCCAGTATTTTGAACATTTAGCATAGGGAAGGTACTTTTATAAGGACATCATAAATGATTCTTACAAAAATTCCAGGAGATAGGTACTCTTATTTCTCCCATTTTAGAGACAGAGAACCTGAGTAACCAGCACAAAATGGGCCTAAGACGCACAACTAGTAAGTGGGAGAGCCAGGATTAGAATCCAGATGCCTCATTCTGGAGCACATAGCCCACCCCACTGAATACAGGATATATAGTGATGTTAACTCTTCCAGCTGGAAATGAACATCAGGTGTTTAAAATATCTAAGATCCCTGATTGGTCTGAAAAACTGCTTTAAAATACAACTGGTTGTCACATTCTTTTTTTTTTTCTGGAAGCAAGTAGCCTTTCCCATGGCCGCCAGCTGGCAGCCCGCCCTTGCTAATATGCAGCAACGGGTGCCTTTTCCTTTGCCGCCTGCCAGCAGAACGTGACCTTGGCAGCCTGATGTGCCAGCCAAGGCTCCAGAATAGCCAAAGTAGCACTTAACTTCCTGAAGAAACCCTTTGAACCACAGTACGCCTTGCTGTGTCTACCGACATGGCACTAGTTCTTTCATCAGGTGGCTGGCAAGCTAATGATTCTAAGTGAGGCTTAATTGTTTCTCGATTTGCTTATGACATGATTGTAATTCTAGTGTCGTCTTTTCTTTTGTGTTTTTCTATTGTTGGAATTGCCTAACTTGCCTAAAATTTTCTGTTCTGTATTACTCAGCAATGACCCCATTGGCTTGTGAGCATTTTTGGTGACAAACATAATAATTAATTATATGGGATTTTGTTTTGAAATACTTTTGTCAGAACAAAAATAGGAATTCTAATTTCTCTGTACAATTACTGAAAACCAGTGAGTCTCTCTGAGAGAATTATGTGTCTAAATGTTCAAATTTTATACTTAATTTAATTCTGAAAAGCTTAGTAGTAAATTTGATTGTAAGGTGCTGGTTTTAGAGAACAGCATATGTTCACAGTGACCCATGAAATTATAACCCCTTGGTAGTATGCCTCTAAATTGTTTATAACAAATCTGTCACTGTGACCTAGATTTTTTTTTCCCAAGTTCCAACTCTAATATTTTTTGTGACAAGAAACGTCTCTAGTTCTAGCTGTATTGGGACATGCTGCTCTGTAGACCAGGATCACATGAGAAGTCACTTCAACTCCCAGTTCAGCCGAAAGGTAGGCTGGCATGGTGGTATATACCTATTATCCCAGCAACCCCGGGGGGCTCAGGCAGGAGGATCATGAACTTCAGGCCAACCTGGACAACAAAGCAATGTCATTCTGTGAGAGCCGGGTGTGACAGTATATATGTGCTTATTGCTACAGGGTAGAGTCTGAGGCAGATAATTGTAACACAGCAAGACTGTCTTTAAAATATAAAGTGACCAGCAGATGGCATAATGGCTACCTTGCTGGACTTCCTTGTAGTTGACCGCAGTTCAAGTCCTGGACCTGGTGGCTTGATACTCACATGGGGTGTGTGTGCTTACATTCCCAAAATCCTGGGAAGAGAATGGAGGAGAAGGGATGGTGATGTGGCCAACCCCCAGGGGGGGTGATTTCCCGTTTTCTGTCCCTCTGTCTCTCCATTGAGCACATGCGCCCTAGAGCAAAAATCTCTCTCTAAACAAAAAAAGAGAGTGGACAGGAAGAAGCGGCAAGGGAAAGGAGGAGGGAATGCAGAAGAGAGAGAAAAATGTCTCCAGAAATTGCCCGAAGATTGTAGGCAATAAAGTTTATCCCCAACTGAGAACCACCGATTTAACTGTTCATAGTTTTATGAAAAGCAACACATGTAAAATTAATTTCCCCCTCAAAATTTCTCCTATGAGAGGTTTAGAGTATGTCCGGAGTAAACTTCAACTCCTCTTTTTTTTTTTTTACTCCCGTGGAACTTGATCAAGTTACTAACTCTTCTCTACCTCAGTTTCCTCATCTGTAAATGAGTATATTAATGAAACCATCATATGACTATGGTGAGATTTAAATCAACGGATACCTATAAAATATTTGAAACAGTTCCTGGCACATAGTAGGCTTAGGTTAATAAATATTTGTTATCATAAACTGATACTGTTAAATACTAGCAACAGTTATATAATAACAGGATAATTCTAAGATCCTTCTTTCCAAGGGATATATGCAGGTGATTCAGAAAGGGAGAATAACAAGTGATAATACGTGAAACAAAGTTAGCAAGTGATAATAGATGAAACAGAGTTCAACATCACTAGTGCTCAAGAAAATATAGAATAGCATCATGATGTACTATTTAAAGCTGTTACATTTAAAAACACATTTAAAATGTTGATAAAAATGTGTCAGAAGACACTAACATACTACTTATGAGGGAATATATGCCTGCATTTGTTCTGAACGATCATTTAGCAGGGTGTATCAGAAGTATAAATATTGACAGCCTTTCTCAGAGCAACTCTAACTCTAGAAATGTATCCTAAGGGAGTGATATGCTCAAAAATTAATAAAGAAGTATGTTGATTACTCTCTTATTTATAATAGCAAAATTAGAAACAGCCTAAAATTTCAGTAATGGGAATGATTAAATAGCTCATGCCATATTAATGCCATTTAATAAGTAGGTATCATATTTTCAAATAATATTTAATTCATTGGGAAAATGCTTTGATCATGGTAGTTCCCAGTTCACAATGTCCTCATCATTTTCAAGATACTAGTAAAAATCTTTAGGCATGCCTTAGCTTGCCACGTATACATTAGCCTTTTAAAGTTATTTTTTGACATAGCTTGCATATTTCTCTAGTCCATTTTTCCCCTCTAGTGTTCTGTCCAAGTTTCTTGATGCCCTCACCTTAAGAGATTCTGATACACCGTAAATAGAGGGACACGTGTGTTTATTTGAGAACCCCACAGAAGATTTTCTGAAGGACATACTCATGACAGATTTACATGATATGGGCAAACAGAGTGGCCGCAGATGACTGCCCATTGCCCCAGTTCTGCTGACCTGCTTAGAGTTTCCTAACCAACCTTTGT
>NW_006159915.1:421625-442045 GCF_000334495.1 Tupaia belangeri chinensis
GCTGAACTTTGACCCGCTGTTACCTCTACACGGAGTGCTTTTCTTTCCTTTCTGCTTATCAAGATCAGGTGAAGGCATCACTGTTCCAGGAAGCTTTCCCTAACTGCCACCCAGTTCGGACATACGTACTTGGTACCTCTGTACCCTGGTGGCTCCACATGTAGTGCGTTCATTCATCGGTGCGTTCATTCATTGGTGCGTTCACCCATGCTGCTGCTCATTTATTCAGGCACTTTGAGCTAAGCTGTTACTAAATGTCAGATGCTATATTAAGTGCTAACTACAGTCTTGATGGACAAAAAAACAAAGATTTCCTGCTTTTATGGGGCCTATATACTTGTCGGACAAATGACATATTTGAAAACAAACAAAAAAAGCAGAATTGCTTTTGGGGGCCAGCAGGTGGCATGGTGGTTGGGGTGCTGGACTCCCACCTGGCCTACCATGTTCAGGTCCTAGACCTGGTGGCTTTTTTTCTCATTTTCTCTCTCTCTCTCTCTCTCTGGTAAAAACCAAATTTTAAAATAATGATAATGATAAATCAAATTAAATCATTCTTTAAAAAATGTTTATCTTAGCAGGTGATTTGATCAGTGCCTCAAAGAAGCAAGCAAGCAAACAGCAGTTAATATTTGATAATAATGTGTATGAGACTATCTTAACTGAACTAATATAGTATTTTTATCCTAGGAAAATTCATTTTGCAAGCTGTAATGATATGTAGTGATTGAATATATAAAAAAAGATAAAAAGTATCTAATGGAAAATCATTTTAGGCATAGAGAACAACATATGTAGAAGCCATGCAATTGCTCATTGTATTCTAGGAACAGAAACATAAAATAGGTTCATGAGGCTGGGGCCAACAGACAGTGAGAAATGAGATAGGAGGGACATCAAGATGTCAAATCCTAGTGATACCTGAAGGCCATTTTAACTACTTTGTGAAAATCATTATGGTGCAGGAAGTGAGGGTGACAGTTTCCAATCTGATTCCAAGGTTTGAACTTGGATAGTGCCCAGAGGGTGCTCAGTTGTTAGGAAGGAAACAGTTATTACATTTTTTGGACTTGTCTGCTCAGGAAACTCAATCAATAGGTATTTATTTTGGCTTAGGGATTGTATTAGGAAAAAAAATTCCTGAGATGCTGAGGGAGCCACAAAGGAGGCTGCTATGCTAGTGTTGAAGTTCTTTGGGAACAGACAGTGCCCTTTGGTAGCTTAGGTTACAATCACCTAGCACAGTGCATAGCCCAAGTGGGAGGTGTGAGATGCCAAACAGGTAGGTTGTGTGGAAACTGAAGGAGATTTAATAACTTTAGTAAATAATATGACAGGTATGGAATAAATGAGTGAAGGGGACATATGTACTGTAATGTCAAAGTAGCGATAAAGAAAATAGTGACATAATTACTGGTTCACTGCAAATTAAATATTCCTACATATGCTTCTGTTTATTTGTAGTGAGAATAAAGAGAGAAAATAAAGAAAGCCTGGCTTTTTTACTTTTTGGCTATATATTCTAGACTAAAACTTTTTGAGTTTAGTATATCCAAGTTTTACTTAGATAACATTTAATTTTTTAAAGCCAGTACAAATTTCTTTTCTCACTTATATTACGCATATTGACAAAACCATAATCTTATTCTGCAGGAATGTGTGAGAAGGAACAATTTGAATATCTCCAAATTTTTTGGCTGCTTTTCTTCCTGTCCCTTTTGCCAAGCACTCCATGCCCTTGCCTAATGATTATATAGATGCTGGAAAAATATATTCTCCTTAGATTTTCTCATTCCATTTTGTTTGGAGTTTAAAAAATATTTCAGTATAAAAATATGATTTCAGGGGACTACAGTTAGTGCAATGGCTATGTCGCTGGACTCCCATATAGTAGACCATGGTTCGAGTCCCAGACCCGGTGGCTTAAACTCATGCCGGGCACATGTGTGTGCAATGCCCAGGATCCCGAGAGAAGAATGGAGAAGGGATTGTGGTGTGGCCATCCACCCTGGGGGGTGATTTCTCACTTTCTGTCTCTCTGTCTGTCTCTTGTCTTTCTGGCGAGTGCACACACCCTATAGCAAAAACCTTTCAAAAAAATTACAAAGAATATGATTTCAGAGCATAAAGCATAAACTTGTTTATAGAAACATTCTTGTTGTAGAGACAAGACTTTATTCAGGTGTTGGAAAGGGTCAAACAGCCCCCTGCATCTCACCTCAGAGGGGGACAATGGGAACAAGGTTCTCAGCCTGTTTGACACTTAGTTTGTCATCTGTGAACATGGAATAAAAATTCTTAGGATAAAAATTCAAAGTTGTTGTGAGGATTAGATGAGTGTGCTACTGATGTAGACTGAAACCAGAGGTCTTCAATCAACTGTAGCTTCTCCCTCTACTTCAACCTGATCCATCCTGGTGACTTCTTTATCCTTTTCCTAATTCCCCAATTCTTTAGTTTAACTCCTTACACCTAGGATGAAGCTTATGGAACATATTACCATTTAAAAATAGGCAAATGTTGCTACCAGTTGGTGGTGCAGTGGTAATACAACTGACCACACGTGGGAAGGGTTCTGAGTGTGTCCTGGGGATGCTAGGATGATCCTCTCTCTATGGTTACAACATCTGTAGTGGCTCCAGATCCTTTCAAATAGCTGCATTTTCTCTATTGTCCAAGATCCATATTTATATAATCAATTTAGGTGGCAAATGGGTGGCCTCCCAAGTTTTGGGCTCTAGTGTACTATAATTCTTTTTGTTTCTGATTCTAGAGGTTTTAGTACTTGTTTGATCCCTAGATTACTTCATCCTTTTTCTCTTTTGACCCATCCAACATCTTTCCATATAATTGTGCAATATTAATTTCATTCTCTTGAACTAACTTGCATGAGTTCTGTTCCCTTGATGAACACTGACTAACGTAGTGAGAGTGATGATGGCATATTTGCAACTGGTAATAATAACTAACGTGAGAGAAAGACCAGAAGACCTAACATTCAACAGAATTTGGGAAAAACAAGATCTTTCACTTCACTCATAAACTTGGCCTTCACTTGCTAATGTAGACAGATTTTAATTTGTTTTGTGACCATTCCTAAATAAGAAAACCTCTTAAATTATCAAAATAGATGTAAGACATTTTTCAGTAAGAAAGTTTGATTTTTCAATAAATGGAAATCATTGTTGAACTTCAGAAATATATGAAAAGGTAACCCTTTGGTCTATATTCCCCCAAGTGGCAAAAGAATAAGATTTGATTGACCCTGAGGCTTTTATTTCATTGATATAAAAACTGAGATTAGTGTTTGGTGTGCATGTGTTTATATGAGTGCAATGTGGGTTTATGATAACACATATGACTTGCATCTACAAAATAAGTGTATACAAATGAATGTGGAATTTTATGTATTTATTTATTTATCTATTTATTTTTATTTTTGGAGAGGTTTCTGCTATAGGGCATGTGTGCTCCCCAGAAAGACAGAGAGACAGAGAAACAGAAAGTGAGAAAACATCCCCCAGGGGGTATGGCCATGCTGCAATCCCTTCTCCTCCATTCTCTTCTCAATCTTGGGCACAGAAGCACAAACGCCCAGCATGAGTTTAAATCACCAGGTCTGGGACTTGAACTGTGGTCAACTACATGGGAGTCCAGCAACATAGCTGTTATGCCAACTGCTGGTCCGAGAATTTTATTTTTATTTAAATTTGTCCTGAGAATGCAGAGAAAGGTTAAGAGTGGTAACATGAGGGGACTAGCAGATAGCATAATGGTTACATCATTGGACACTCACTAGGCTGACCACAGTTCAAATCCTGGTCTGGTGGCTTGAAACTCATGACAGGTATGTATACATGCATGTCCAAAATTCTGAGAGGAGAATGGAGGAGAAAGGACTGTGGCCTTACCTTCACCCCAGCAGTGATTTCTCACTTTCTGTCTCTCTGGTGAGTGCATGTACACTATAGCAAAAAAAAAACAAAAAACCACACACAAAAAAACACAAAACAAAACAAACAAACAAACAAAAAACTCTCAGAAAAAAAATAGAGAGGTAACATGAGTGAACAGTGACTAAGGGAAGAAAATAAAGAATTTTTATCAGTTGTTTCAATATGTCTGTGTCTATTGTATAATAAACCCTTGGCTCTATTGCTTTAATAAATGTGTATCATATGAATCCCTATGTATAATATTACTACATAAAAAAGCAACACTTTTGCAATTATATTTGTGACAAATGACTAATATAAAAAATGTTTAGATAACTATCAAAACTAACAGTAAAATATAAAATAACCAAAGAGGACAGTAAGAAAATGGACAAAAACTTTAGGAGACATTTCACTTAGGAAGATATACAAATAGCAAATAAATATGTCATGAACATGAGAGAGAGACAGAGAGAGAGAGAGAGAGAGCTATCACCAAAAAGGTCCTAATGCCAAGACCCACCGCCAGCCAGTCCCAACCCATGGAGATGGACATGCTCTGCGTATTCGGGGAATCCTCTGAACGTAATGCTGGACCTTTACATTTTGGATCACCCTCATGGAGTATTGTGTTACTACTGCACCACTGTCTGGTTTTCATTTTACAAAATATACTTCGTGTGCATATACACATAAACACACACACACACAGTTTCCCACTGGAAAAGGTTATTTTGAAATAAATTGAGAGGAAAGGCAATTCACTTATTTGTACAAAATTATCTCTTGTAAGACTCTTCCTCTTCCTTCTTCGTCTTATCTTTCTCCTTTCTTCCTCTTCTTTCCTCTTATTCCCTCTTCCTCCTCCTCTCCTTTTTTAAAAATTTTGAGATATCTTTTCTCCTTTAGGAATATTTCCTTACTGGTCTGGCCTCTATGACTAGTGACTTCATTGTTTGAAAGGCAATATTTCTTGACCATAACCAACTCAATTTTAGTTAATTAAGCTTACTGTGATTATAATTTAGATATAGGTTTCTTTAAATATTATAGATCATTTTGTAGCTATCTCATTATTCTGCTGGTCCTCAGCCTTCTTAAAACATGGATTAGAAACTAAAACAGAGAGTTTGTTATATTATATAAAGCAGGAAGTGGAATGGGCAGCAAACTGAGAATATGCTGTTACCATTCTGTTCTGTTCCGGTTCATTCCATTCTATTTATTCCTTTTCATTCCTTCTATTCCATTCTGTAATATCCTAGCCTATGTCTATTCAATTAATTCTCTTTTATTCTGTTCTATAAACAATTGTTGAGGGACCAGCAGTTAGCGTAATTGCTATGTTACTGGACTCCCACGTAGTCGACCGCGGTTCAAGTCCCGGACCAGGTGGCTTAAAAAACTCAAGCCGGGCGCGTGTGCGTGCATGCCCAAGCTCTCGAGAGGAGAAAGGAGGAGAAGGGATTGTGGCGTGGCCATCCCCCCAGGGGGTGATTTCTCACTTCCTGTCTCTGTGTCTCTCTCTGTCTTTCTGGCAAGCGCATGCGCCCTATAGCAAAAAAAAAAAACCAAACAACAACAACAGCAACAACAACAAAAAGCAAACCAATTGTTGAATATTTAGTAGGTGCCAGGCATTGTTATATATTGCTTAGCATGTACTAGTGAACAAAACAAAAAACTGTACTCTCCTAAAGCTTATATTCCAGGAGGACGAGACAGAATAAAGTAGATACAATACCTAAGTAAATTTTTATATTACAAGTCAGTAGGTGCTATAAAAAAAAGTGAAAGACATGAGAGGTACCATGTAGGCATAGAAAATTACAGTTTGCAAACAGGGTGTGATAAACTGTGTGAGGAAGTAAGGGATTTCATTGTAAATTGATCCAAGGTACAAGCTTTCTGGACACTGGAAATACCAAGCCCAAAAGCAAGATGGGAAGTACCTGGAATATTCAGGAAATAGCAGGGAGACTTGAATGACTGGAGCAGAGTGGTGAGAGGAGAGCATGTGGAGGAAAGGTCAGAGAGAAAAAAGAAGGTCTGATCATACAGGGTTAATGAGGCTCTTGGGTTTCACTCTGAACAAAATGGCAGTCAGGCTGGAGTTTTCAACAAAGGATCATATGACCCAGTTTATAGTTTACAAGTTCAGTAATCCTGTTGAGAAAGATATCAGCTTATCCTTCACTTTTAGCAGTGGAGGAGGAGAGAATTATTATTTATATTATTAACAAAGAATTCAGGACATTTTGAAGACAGAGCCAACAAGATTTCTTGATGAATTTAATGTAATTGTTAAAGAATAGAGGGGTAAAAGTTGACTCCAGGGTTTGGGGCCTAAGCAGCCAGGATAGAGTTGCAAACGATCTATGTAAAGAAAATAGCATGTGGAGCAGGTTTCGGGGGACACAAGGAGGGTTATTTTTGTTGTTGTTGTTATTATTTAAGTGTTTGTGCCATAGGGTGAGTGCACTCTCCAGAGACAGTGAGAGGAAAAGTGAGAAATCACACCCTCTTCGCCAAGGAGATAGCCATGCTGCAATCCCTTTTCCTCTATTCTGAGGAGGGATTTTTTTTTTTAAAGAAATGGTAACTTTGACATATCTTTTAGATATACAAGTGGCACTGTTTGTAGGCAAGTGGGTTTCTGAGTTGGGAGTTCAGGAGCGAGGCCAGACTAGAGTGGTGTGTGTGTGTATGTGTGTGTGTGTGTGTAATTTTTATTTAAGAGATTTTTGCTATAGGATACATACATGTGTCAGAGAGACAGAGAGACAGTGAGAGGAAAAGTGAGAAATCACTCTGCTAGGGGGGTGACCACACTGCGGTTTTGTCTCCTTTACTCTCTTCTCAGGATCTGGGACATGTATACACACACTCCCAGTGTGTTTCAAGCTGCCAGGTCTGGAACTTGAACCATGATCAACCATATGGGAGTCCAGTGCCTTAACCATCACGTACTTGCTGGCCCCCAGAGTATATATTTCAGACCTGCCAACATGCAGTGACATTTATCATGAGATTAGATGAAGTCACAAAGGAAGTGACTATAGTTAGAATAGAGGATCAAGGGCAAATTCTGGGAAACTCCAGAGTTAGGAGGTCAGGGAGAAGAGAAGAAACCAGCAAATTGGACCCAGAAGAAGCAATTAATGAGGTAGGAAGAAACCTATTTGTGTAATGTCCTCTAAGCTGAAGAATAACTATCAAAAAATATCCAATTACTAAAGTATATCTGTTGCCATCACTGCAAGTGAATATGATATGCTTCAATTTCTTGCCACACCCCTAGTTTTATTTTTATTCTATTTTTATGCTGGGAAACAAAATAATATTTTTCCAGAACTTGGCCTGCTAAGAAAACAGCCTGTTTTTGTCACCATTGCTTCAGTTTTATAGAGTCAACATTGTTTTAAATCATTTGAAGGACTAAGTTTGATGTTAATAGTTTCTCTGTGGTGATTTTTATGTATTTGGGCTTCTTATAATCATGTTTGTTATTAACATCTTTAACAAATAACATTTTTTTTGCTAGATTTCTTGTATGCCTGTGCATTTTAAAAGATTAAGTATAAGACCTGGAATTATTAAGCAGTTCTCTGTAATAACTGATAAAGAAATTAATTTCAAGCATTGATTTATATGTGGAAGTTTAGACTTGAATTGAATTTGTTCATATATTGTATGCCAAGATATCAAGTATTTTATGTATCAAATATATATAAAATTATAGGTAAAAAAATAAATGATGAGCAATGCAATGTTCTGGACTTGGGAAAGTGGCTAGATTTTCAGGCTTTCTTTTCTTCTGTTTTTTTTTTGTTGTTGTTGTTGTTGTTGTTGTTTTGAACCTATAAAATACTTGGAATCAGTTTCATATATTTTGTATGTATTTATATTGTGTTTTTTTTTGTTGTTGTTGCTTATATTTTTCAGTGGAGGCTTCTAAGTTGCCCCTAATAAGTAGGCTTTACAGTACTTGAAATCTACTATCACAAAGTTAAAAAGAAAAGCAAAACTAAAAACAAAACACTCCAAACCTAATGAACCAGACTGCTGAGAAGAATATAGCTGAATAAACACAGGCTTTCCTTTTTTGCAGTGTCTGCCCCAAACTAAGCAGAAGCTGCTGCTTTCTTTTCTGGAAAGAAAAATAATGACTTGGTTTTCTGTATTTTTCTGGTGAGCAGTTGAACTGCTACCTCCATTTGGCATATTCACCCACATCTTTTATTGGAAGGTAGCTGTAACTGTAGGTATAGCATTCTTTACCACAATGTATATTTTCTTTACTGCAGTCTATACTTCGAGTTGTAGTTACCAATGCAGATATTTCTCTTTTTTTTTCCCCCTGAGATGTTGTTGAAAAGCAAATTGTTCAGTTAGAAATTCAACACCATCACTGGAGGGTACAACCTGTTCCAGGCATTTAAGTGTGTGTATGTGTATTTGTAGAATTATCAACAAGGAGAAAAGATTATTCTTCCAGATGGCATTACCTTAATAGAAACTAATAGCACATACTTGAAAACCATTTCTAATCCAAGTGTACTGGCAGTATGGTATTTTCGGGAGTAATTGCATTAACTCTCTGAACCTTTTCTTTCATTATCTACCATTTTTGAGCTGGACCTTTGAAAGATAATGATTATCCAAATAAGTTATCCACTGAGTACAGTGAGTGTGCACCTTTGTGTGTATTTGTGCTCGTGTAAGGCATTGTGTGTTTTGGCATGGCACCAGCAGGAAGGCTCCAGGGCTGAGGCTGCTTTCATCCTCTGTTACACCCTCACAACCTTCCTGTTTTACGATAATTCTGAAACCCAATGCTCCTGCAACTTTTAACTCAGAACTGTGTTTATTTGCCTGTGGCCTGTTTTATTGTAAAATAAAATTCTTAAGAACTCTATGTTTTTAGAGTGATTTCTTTCTTCCAAGAACAGTATGGTTGTCTAAAAGGCTAAAATGACTGTGTTTTAATGGTGTGTAAAGATTCTGTAAAAAATAAGTCGTGGCAATTTGATTTTAAGAAGAAACTTTTAAAGCTAATCCAGACTGCAGACTTCAAAAGGTCCAATCAGACAATTAAGAATAATTCTGTATTTCTGTGACTTATCATTTTGTTCTGTGCTTTCCTTAACATGTCATCGGCTTCAGAAGGTTATGCTTCAATTCCAGGTGACCATTGATAAGTAGTTTGAGATACAGTTATTTAAACACAAGTTTGTACAGATCTTGAATGTCTCTAAGAATTAAAACTGACTTGCTTTTTCTGCCCTTGTGAAAGATTAGATAGCTATCTACCATTTACCAACTTGAAGCCTATAGACTCATTATTTTTAATAGTACCCCTTATGGTGATATTTGGTAAGTAGGGGAATAAATAACAAGATAATTGGTGAAGTGCTTTGAATGTTTTACTTGTTTTTGAAATTTTATTCATTTTTATTTAAATCTGCCTAAAGGTATTCACTGTGGTTTTTTTTTTTTTTTCTTTTAGAGAGATTTTTGCTATAGGGCATGTGTGCTCACTGGAGAGACAGAGAGCGAGAAGTCACCCCCAGGGCGATGGCCATGTTGCAATCCCTTCTCTGCCATTCTCCTCTCAGATCTTGGGCACTCGAACTGTGGTGGACTACGTGAGAATCCAGCAATGTAACCGTTACACCATCTGCTGGTCTCCATTGTAAGTTTTTTAAAGATATATATCCAGCATCCATATATTTTAGGTAAAATAAGGGTAACGGATAAAAAAAAATACCATCTTTATCTCAGGGAACTTACAGCCTGACTCAATATTTCCTCCTTTCTTTTTTATAAGAATTATTTTTCCATTTATTTATTTAAATAATTTGACCTGAAAGAGACAGAAGAAAATGAAAAAGCAAGCCACCAAGTCCAGGAATCAAATGGCAGTTGGCCATGTGAGAGTCCAGTGTCTTGACACTGTGCCACCTGCCAGCCCCATGGTTCAGTATTTCTTAGGAGAAGATGGCCACTCTTGATGTTTTAGGTTGGGCAGTTATTTTTGCAGGACATTAATTTTCCCTGGCCCCTCACCAGTAAATATTAGTAGCACCATTAATTATTGAGCCAGTTAAAACTATGCTCATCTACTAGTCATATGTTCCTCAGAGAAGGTGCTAGTTACACATTTTTCTACTACGAAGAGTTGGAAAATCTGAAGTATACACTATGTGGATGGAAAGCAATTATAGAACTGTGTTTTTGAAACTATCTTAAAGAAATGATGCATACCAAAAAAGCTGAGAGAGGAAAAAAAGAAAGCTGGACAGTAGTTTTTATGTACACCAAGTTCTATTACAGATCCTTCTCGAAGCTCATGCTGATCCTTCTGCTGTGACTGTCTTCTTGTCTCCATTCTTTTTATTTTTTTTCTGGATAAACTCCTACTTAATTATCAAGACAAAGTACATCCATGTAGTTTCCAAGAAGAATTCATGAACTTTCTCTCTTCTCAGACTTATGCCTTCTAAGTTAGTTCTAATAAATCTCTGGGTATGTCTCTACCATTGTCTTTCAGAATTCTGTTAACATCATCTGTTACGGATTTGTTATAGTTGCTCAGTAAGTTCTATGCTTATTGTGATGAAGAACCATTCTATAAACATTTACTACCTAGTTAAATTCTGCATGTGCAGTACATGTTCAGGGAACTGACCTTGACTTGACAAGTAAATGACGGGAACATAGCAAGTTGCGTTGTTTCATTGTCCATTGATATCGTATTAAAATTGTGTTCAATAGTCTCTTTTAATGTAACTTTTGCTCATTCTAAAAACATTCTCATGCTCTGCTGCTGTAAATGTACTTTGGTACAATGCTTTTGGAAAGTAATTTGGTAGTGGGTATCAAGAGATTTGCAAGTTTATGGTACTCGATTCATTAATTCCATTTCTGGGAACCTCTGCTAAGGAAACAATTCTAATTATAGAAAAATCCTTATACACAAAAGTCACCATCTTAGCACTGTTACTAATAGAAAAACAAAACAAAACAAACAAACAAACAAAAAAACAAACCCCGGAAAGTCTTCAACAAGTCTGGATAATAAAATTGGGACTTAGCTAATTATTGATAAACCAATTTTAATGGATAATTTTGGGACAGTTGTGGGTATTGTGAATGTGATTGACTTTTAAATGAATAATATTGTTCTAAATTAGGGACATGGAACTCATTTATGCTGAAAAAGAAATAACAACAGATTATGAATATATTGTCTTTTAGTACACACATATAAACACATATGTACAAATATGTATTTACATAAAATATATTACTATTTCTTTGTGTTGAGAACATTCAAAATCTTTTCTTTTAGCTATTTTATACTGTACAATGAATTATTGTTAACCATAGTTACCTGCCATGTTACAGGACACTAGAACTTTTTTTCTTTTTTAAGAGAGACTTTTGCTATAGCACATGTACACTTGCTGGGGAGACAGAAAGACAGACAGAAAGCGAGAAATCACTCTCCAGCAGGGATGGCCATGCCGCAATCCCTTCTCCATTCTCCTCTTGGAATTATGGGCACACATGCACACATGCTTGTCGTGAGTTTTAAGCCACTAGATCCAGGACTCAAGCTACACTTGACTATGTGGGAGTCCAATGATATAACCATTACACAATCTGCTGGTCCCCATAACTCCTTCATTTTATCTGACAATAAATTTTTATCTGGTAACTAACATCTCCCCTTCCTCTCTTCCCCTTTCTCTACCTCTAGAACCCACTATTCTACTTACATGAGGTCAACTTTTTTAGCTTCCGTATATGAGAGAGAATATGCAATTTTTCTCTTTCCATGCCTGGTTTATTTCACTTAGATATTTATTTATTTATTTGTATTACCCAATTTTCTGCACTACCCATTAAAGAGATGAAATAATAAAGGAAAAATTTAAACAACAAAGAATTGGGAAGAGTTTAAATGTCCATCAGCAACATATGGTTAATTATTATGGATCTACATTTTAGGTTATAAAGACAGCATTTATGAGAAATTTTTATAGCATGGTGAAATGTTTCTATTAAAATATTTAGTGAAAACAATAATATGAAATCTTTTTACATGTGTTGGTCTCCTTTTGTATTAATACCAAAAGCATATCTCACAGCGATTATTTCTAAGTCACAAAATACTATGGGGATTTAAAATTTTTTTCTTGATTTTTTTTTGTTTTATATATCAAATATATCATAGTGTTTTGTTTTTACTTTTTTTTTTTTTTTTTTAGGTTTTTGTCATAGGGTGCATGCCAGAGACAGGGGGAGAGTAAGAAATCACCCCCTCCAGAAAGGATGGCCTCGCTGCTATTCCTTCCTTTCCAGACTCCTCTCAGGATTTTGGACATCAACACACACAGGCCCAGTGTGATTTTCAAGCAATTAAGGCCAGGACTTGAACCATGGTTGGCCAGGGAGTTCAATGCTTTAACTACTACACCATCTGCTGGTCCCATATCATAGTTTTTTAATTGGAGGAAATACACAGCATTTAAAATTATATTAGAAGAGCTCTAGTATAAATTTCAAAATTTTTAGATTCTTGTCACAGGCAGTTCAAAAACTTATAGCTACAAATCATCGCTGATGTAAACAAAAGTGAAATGTTTGACGTACATTGGGGAGTGGTTTCATTACATCTTCTCTAAGGATAGGATATGAATCTACAAATTTCTTGTAGTCAAAAATAGTTAAAAAGATTTGTGTATACTCAACATAAAGGTGGGTTTCTTAGATTACTTTTCTTGAAGTGCATCATTCACACTCATCTTTTCTTTCAATAATTATCCTTTGAGGGGATGACTTGGGTGTTAAGAATTAAGAAATAAGAAATGTAGCAGGAGATAATACCTAAAACTGACTCTCTGTCACCTTTTGGGAAAAACTTGGAAGAAAGTTAAATTCTCTTATGATAGCAATATCATATGTGGTGACAGCTCCAAAGCATCTTTATTATCTAAGTAATATTTACTGAATTTCCAGATGTTCTCTTTGCTCTTTAATTAAGCTCCCTAATTGGTGTCTCATTCCAGTTGAAGTCAGCAGCCAAATGCCACATATGGAAAAACGTTTCTCTGGAAGTAAATGGAATATTTTAAAATTTGCTGTCACTTATCTTAATATTTAACTAAGTAAAACTTCTGTTTCTCAGTGTTTTCCCACACATTTTCATGTATCTGTTAAATTGTTGGTAATGCTACATAAATCCACAGAAAAGTAAATGGATTCTACATCATTTAGAATGCTTTTAGGGATGATGTGAAAAGTTGTTCCAAGGAGTAATTAAAGAACTTCAGTAAGTACTGTTTGATATTTTTACTGGTTTCACCAGTCTTTTTATTTGCTTCTCCTGTGGCAAGTTCAAAAGCTGTTGATAATGTTGTTATTATTATCTTTTAATGAGAAAATCTATGTGGTGATAGTTTATTAGGAAATCCAGTACATTCAGGAGGAAATTTTAAAGGATTCATTAGCATTTTAAGTTTAAGAGCAAAGGTTCTGTGCTCAAATTCCCAGCTACTTTAGGAATTGTATGATTGTGGTTATTTTTAAAGTCAGAAGAAACTATTTTGGAGTCTTGCTAGTTTAGCATTCTAGATCTTTTCTCCATGTGATATTGGCTTAAAATTTAAAAAGCAGATGTACCTCACAGGACACTACAAATACTGTCAGTGTTTTATCCTGGAACTTTGAACACTGTAAAACAATGATGAAGTTTTTTGTTTTGTTTTTAAGATCTGACCTAATTTCTGCTGGTATAAAATCATCTCCTCCTAAATTTTAAAAAGCATAACATTTAATGAATAGTACATACCATGAAAAATAAATAGAAGCTGCTAATAGGAATTTCTTCTAGGACTAGTAGTGAAAGCTAAGGAGTGAGAAGGGGGGATTTTTGACTGTCTACTTTATCTCTGGAATTGTCAAGATAGCTTGCTATGAACATAACTTACTGTTATTTAAAACAAAATGATAACATTTTATTAATTCATACAGAAATTATAGATTTATATTAGACTTTTGGCACATTAGGGACTTAGTAAATATTTAATTGAATTTCAGCATTCACTTATGTTTACTTTTATTTTTATAAGTGAGACTACCAGGTGTTGAACTTGAATCTAGCATTTAAAAAAGTTTTAACAACATATGAGACCTAGAATAAACAAGCATGAACACTATTTTAAAAAGCTATTTAAAGAATGTTTTTTATATTTGTTAGACTGTGTCCCCCAAAGCAGAATGTATTTTTCCCCATTAAAAAGGGCCCCAAAACAAGGCAGAGGTAATAAACCAAAATTGCTGAATGTAAGTTTTCCATGTAGAACTTTGTGTGTCTTTCTGACCAAGTATCAATATGATTGATAGTTATTCTTCTTATAGTTTACAAACTTTTTCAGAATCCTCAGAAAACACCCTTTCTTTTTCTATGACTAAAAATGGATAAACATGGGACCAGCAGATGGCATAATGGCTATGACGCTGGACTCCCACATAGTCAACCACGATTTGAGTCCCAGACCCGGCAACTTAAAACTCACACTGGACGCATGTGTGTGCATGCCCAAGATCCTGAGAGGAGAACGAGGAGAAGGGATTGCATTGTGGCCATCTCCCTGGGCGGTAAGGGGGTGGGGGGAGTGACTTCTTGTTTTCTTCATTTTTTTTTTCTTGTTTTGGAGAGGTTTTTGCTATAGGGTTCATGCGCTCGCCAGACAGACAGACAGAGAGACAGAAAGCGAGAAATCACCCCCTGGGGGGATGGCCATGCTGCAATCCCTTCGCCTCCATTCTCCTCTTGGGATCTTGGGCACATACACACATGCGCCCGGTGTGAGTTTAAGCCACCGGGTTCGGGACTCGAACCGCAGTCGACTATGTGGGAGTTCAGCGACATAGCCATTACGCTAACTGCTGGTCCCTTTTTTTCTGTCTCTCTGCCTCTGTCTCTCCAGTGAGCACATGTGCCCTATAGCAAAAATCTCTCTTTCAAAAAACAAAAGGATATACTTAACAATGTTTTCCCTAAAGATGGTGTGTTTCTAGTTGTCATTTCTTTCATAAATGGTGGTAAGTGAAAGAACTTCAGAGAAATAAGGGTAAGAGGAGACAAAGAACAATGTCTCCTTTGTTCTGGTCATCTATTGGGTCATAGGAAAAGTCATGAAGCATTTTTATATAGAAAACACAGAAAAATACATCATGACTTTTTTGACCCAAGTGAAGCCCACATAGAAGGGTACATTTCAAAACCACATTTCAGGACCGATCCAATTAATATATATCCCATACTCTACAGATGTGGAAACTGAGACTGTGCTTTGCCTGACACCCTAATGGTTGGTTCTAATAATGCCAGATGATATGCAGTTCTAGCTCCTCTTTGGACTAATTTATCCAAACTATTATGACATTAATATTAAATATACGAGTTTTATAAGATGCCAATAGAAAGCCACCTTTGATCCCATTCTCCTCTGCCTTTTCAAATTAGTACTGAAGGAAAAGTACCACCACTATGAACTATGGGTCCCATAATTTTTCAGTACAGATAACTAAAAGTCCTTAAGGCATGATAGCCTTAAATTGTCTTCCTTTGGTAATTACCATAATTACCAAAGGAAGACCAGTGTCATAATTAAACTTAATTCAAAGTTTTCTCCACTCCCCTAGCTCAGGCCAGCTGCATTAATAAGCCTGGAGTAGAAGAGGAAGGATGGCAGGCTTCTCTGTTTCCCCTGGCTTTTGTCTCCTATCCCTCCTCTGCCAACTTGATAAGGAGGTGAAACCAAGAAGCTCGAAGGGCAAGTATAATGACAAGAAAGGCCAGATGTGTTGGGAAAGTTGATATCTCTTCTTTCAACCCATGATTAAAGCAGGCTTTTTTTCTTGCAGGCTTTTACCTACAGTTCCCTGAACCAGGTGAAGTCAGTTACAACTCCTTCTTCATACATTGCCTCTATAACTCTCGACTATTCCTGCTAAAGTCTCTTTACCCAATGTGGAGTCTCAAATTGGCAGATCATAAGGTGGTCCCAAACCACTAGTCACACTTCCTTTCTCTCCTGATCCTGATTTGGGCAACACGATATACATACACTATAGATCTGCTCCTTGGGCCAGGTATTCCCAAGTGAGTTCAAGTACTATGTATCTTTGGCTTTCATGCTTTAGTTCTCTCAGACTTGAATGAGAAACCAGGTTACCATATCTCTACAACTCTAGAAAAATATCTATTTGTCTCTCTCTCTCTCTCCTTCCCATTTTTTTTTTTTTTTTAAAGATTCTTGCTATAGGAAACATGTAGTCACTGGAGAGAGAAATCAGCCCCTGGTGGAGGGAATGGCCACACCATGATCCCTTCTCTATTCTCCTCTTGGGACTTTGGGCATTTATGCACATGCGCCTGGTGTGAGTTTTAAGCTGCCAGGTCTGGGGCTGGAACTGTGGTTGATTACATGGGAGTCCAGTGAAGTCACCATTACGCCATCTGCTGGTTCCAAGTTATCTATTTCTTTAATGTATTTTTTAAATGCTTTTCACTAGTCGTAAGGCAAGGGACAAGCTAGCCTCATGACATTACTGTAAAGAGGAGGTGCTGTGGCTATGGAACATGCTGACAACTCATTCCCAAGAAATTCTCCTTCTCTCCAACTTCTTGGCCAGTTTAACTGCAGCCCTTTTATACCTTTGAGAGTTGAAAAGCCAAGGGTCCTCACATGGGTTTTCAATGATTCCTTTTCTATCCTCCATAGGTGGTCTGGAATGTGGGAGTGGTTGACAGTTACTTTTGTGGGGCCTCAGCCAAAATGGAAATAACTGTTTAGTAACAGCTTTGGGAATATAAATTTTTCAATGTTTTATGTAGTCCGGAGTCCATGAGATACTTTCTACACTCAAGTATCACATTCTGAGGTCTGGATTTGTTTTGTTTTTGTATTGGAAGCAGTAATGCTGGCTGCACCACCTAAATAGAAGTTTAGATATTAAAGATGAGCCAAGTTGACCCAAATCTTAAATTCTTCCTATATTTGTTTTGATTGATGATTCATTCCCTTGAGTAGATAATGCATAATATGATATAAAATTTAAAATATGCAAAAGAATATGTAATAACAAGTAGGTCTTCCTTCTGCTCTACTATCTGAGTCACTCTATTCCCTTTCCAAGAAGCAAATATTTTATTAGTTATTTTTAAGATTCTTTTTCTCAAACATTTTAAGAACTCTCAAGGTTCATATGAATAATTTATAAAAAAATAATTTCCTAACTGGGCTCAGACTGACTTGACTTATCTTTTACATGTATATTAGCTGTCAACTGAGTGATGTCGGACGTGGAGCATAACTGTGCCAAATCTCGGTATTCTGTCTGTAAAGTGGAAATCATAGGACTGAGATCTCACAGAATTGTGAGAATTAACTGAGAAAAGTAGATTTAAAAGGATTAGTACTTTCTATTATAGAATATTTGATGACTATTTTATTTTAAATCTCAAGCGCTCAGTGTATTAGCTTCTGCATCTTCCCTGTCCCAACACTAGCCACTCTGCCACCAGCACTCTCTGTGGGCCTGTGACAATGGCTTCCTATATACTGGGCACTAATTTCTAGCTGTGTAAAATGTGCCTGTGGTGCACTGCGCCTAGCTCTGACATAGGACTTCCATGCTGTAGTGCAGCTAAATGATTCTTTTCTCCTTAACCTAGTGCCTTGTTCAGTGTTTCATCATTCCACCCAGTGACTGGCACAGAGTAAACACTATGAGGTTGTTGATTAAGTGAAATGTACAAATTAAGCAACCTCACTGAAGGCCTGTAATGTTTTGATAGTGGGAAGGGGCCAGAGATGCAATATTTTGGTGACCTGAGAACTAGAAGAACCACAGGACTAGGTTGCCTAGCATCAGAGAGGGAGCATTACCTGGGCAAAGAAAAAAGGAGATCTTAAGGAGAAAGAAGAGGCAAAGGTACAAGACCTGGCAGTTACATTACACATTTAGAAGTTTTGCTTGTCCTGTCCTCTCATCCAGGCATTAGAAAGTGACTGATGATTTGGTTAAGAAACTGGAGCCTGGGGAACCAGCAGTTAGCGTAATGGCTATGTCGCTGGACTCCCACGTAGTCGACCGCGGTTCGTGTCCGGACCCGGTGGCTTAAAACTCACGCCGGGCGCGTGTGCGTGCGTGCCCAAGATCCCGAGAGGAGACTGGAGGAGAAGGGATTGTGGCGTGACCATCCCCCCTGGGGGCTGATTTCTCGCTTTCTGTCTCTATGTCTCTCTCTGTCTGTCTGGCGAGTGCACGCGCCCTCCAGTGAAAATCTCTCCAAAAAAAAAAAAAAAAAGAAACTGGAGCCTGGGGAACCAGCAGTTAGCGTAATGGCTATGTCGCTGGACTCCCACGTAGTCGACCGCGGTTCGTGTCCGGACCCGGTGGCTTAAAACTCACGCCGGGCGCGTGTGCGTGCGTGCCCAAGATCCCGAGAGGAGACTGGAGGAGAAGGGATTGTGGCGTGACCATCCCCCCTGGGGGCTGATTTCTCGCTTTCTGTCTCTATGTCTCTCTCTGTCTGTCTGGCGAGTGCACGCGCCCTCCAGTGAAAATCTCTCCAAAAAAAAAAAAAAAAAAAAGAAACTGGAGCCTGGTAGGAGACCCTCAGTGTCCCTACATAGTATATCAGCCTCACAAACCCTACCTTGTTGGGGAGATAAAAAAGAGACAAGAAAATAACTTATTTTTCTTTCTCATTTCAAGGATCTGTTGCCTTGGTTAAGAGGATTGAGTCAGTTATCTGTGGTGGCATTTTAAGTCAATGCTTTCACATGCGCTTCTCCAAAAGAAGCCGGTAATAGTATGTATGGAATTAAAAATGTAACTTTAACAGCTAGGGTGAGAACACTTGTAAGGCATTGGCAACTTTCGCTGAGCATACTTTAAAATTTCTAAAGGAAATATGACAGTTCCCAAGAGATTATGTGTTATATTTCTGAAATGAAGAGATATTTAATTTAATAGATTAACCTTTTGTTATTTCTAGATTTGTTATAGTTAAACATTTTAATTTGATTACTTTAAGTTTTATTGAGATAAAATGAAATGCATCCACTTAAAATATGCTATCCATTGTTTATCAGTATATTCATGTGATTATACAATCACCACCACAATCTAATAGTATTTTTGTCCCCCCAAAAGAAACCTCATACCCATTATCAATCAGTTCTCATTCCCCATTTTCCTCCTCCCGACCATAAACAGTCACTTACCTACTTTTTTATCTTTATAAATTTGCTAGTGCAGGGCATTAGGTATAAATGGAACCATACAATACGTGTTCTTTTGGTGACTTCTTTTATTCAACATACTGATTTAAAAGTTCATCTATGTTGTAGCATGGTCAACGTTTTATTTTTATTGCTGCTGAATACTTTTGCATTGTATAGACTTACGACATTTTATTTATCGTTTGATAGTTAACTGATATTTGGGTTGTTTCATCTTTTGGGTTGTTCCACCTTTGAATATCATGAATAATACTGCCATGAATATTCATATTACAAATATTGCCCAGGTATCTTTTCATTTCTCTTATGTATATCTGGGAGTGGAATTACTAGGTCATAAGTGCTTTCCAACACTCATAACCATTCTTTTTTATTTATTATTATTAAAGGTGTTTTAGTGTGTATGAAGTAGTATCTCATTGTAGTTTTGATTTGCATTGTCCTGAAGACAGGTAAATTTTAAGGTCTTTTCAAGAGTCTTGTGGCCATTTTTTAAAATTTTTTAATTTCAATTTATTTATTTGCATTCATTCACTGTACATCATTCCAGCATACAAAATGAGATTTTCCATCCAGAGTACACTGTATATTGTCTCAATCAGACACATCAACAAACATGTTATTGTCAGCAAATAATCTTCCATTTCTTGTTTTCTGTATGTTTTGCTTTATTTCAACCCATCCTTGATTCCCTATCTCTTACCCTCTGCCATCTCCCATTCTCCTCCCCCACTGTCTCTGGTATCTATGTTTGCTTTCTATACTGTGTTCCCCCCACATTTTATTGAATTACTAAAGACCTTAAGTAATCTAAATATTTTCATAGCAAACACAGGTGATATATACATTTCCATGGACACAAGTCTAACTTTACGCATCCTATAAAGTAGCACCTAGCTGGGGCTATGTATCTTACTGCAGTCATTGAATAGATATTTTTTTTTCCTGAAACTTTTTTTTTGTAACTTAATTTATATTCTTTTCCTAAGCATCATCACAGCATACAAAATATGATTTCCCATCCAGTATATACTGCATAGTGACTTAATCATTCATATTATAAAAAATTTTCCATTTCTAGTTCCTAGAATTATTTTTACCCCTCTTTCTGACCCTCTGTCCTTTCCCACCCTCTTCTCACACTATCTCTGGTGTC
>NW_006159915.1:442448-450515 GCF_000334495.1 Tupaia belangeri chinensis
TGTGGTTTTGGTCAACCTGGCTATAATGTGTCTTGGAGAAGATCTTCTTGGGTTGATTCTATTTGGGGTCCTTTGTATTTCTTGGGACTGGATCTTCAAATGCCTCTCTAGGTTTGGAAAGTTTTCTTGCAGGATTTCATGGAATAGATTATCAATGCCCTTATGGGTCTCTTCACCTTCTGGAATGCCAATTATCTGGATATTTGGATGTTTGATGGTATCCAGTACTTCTCTCATATTATTCTCAATTTTTTGTGCCATTTTCTCAATCTTTGTGGTGGATTTTTCTAGGCCAGCCATTTTCTCTTCTACATCTGAGATTCTATTTTCTGAATGATCTAGTCTGCTTTTAATACTTTCAAGGGAGATTTTGACTTCTTGTATTATAGACTTCATCTCTATAGTTCCGTTTGAGTCTTTTGTAAAGTGTGTAATTCCTCTTTTAGATCTTGCAAGAATTTCCTCATCTCCTGGAACTCGTTGACTTCTTTCTCCTTTCTCTTTAGCAGTTCATTGTCTCTCTTCTCTTCCATCTCTGTTAGCTTCGGCATTATGAATGCTCTAAATTCCTTATCAGACATTTCCATGATTTTCACCGAACTGCTTGTGGATGAAGAAGAGTTACTCTTTTCCCTTGGAGGAGAGATATTTTCTTGTTTTCCCATATTTCTTGTGATCCCATATGTCTTGTCATCTGATGGATGGTGTGTTTCTTTCCAATTCTTGAAGTTCAGTCTGAATGTTCAGGAGCAAGCAGACAGAGGTGATCCAGAATCACTTTGCAATTCTGTTGTGATCGGTGGTGCAGCAGATTCAGTAGATATTGAGATATATTTTAACCCTATTAGTATTTTGGTGTTTAGCTATGGTGCTCTTAGATCTGTCTAAAAACACATTAAATGGATATTGGAGAGTGAAGAGACAAGAAAAAGGGAAATAAAAAAGAGAGAGAGAAACAACAAAAAGAAAAAAAAAAGAACAAAAAAATTGTAATTACTATTTTTTGCTTTTTTATTATTTTTTTTTAATCACAAAATAGTAAACCACACGGCGTGCAATACCTAGTTCGCAGGAGCCATGTGGAACCTTCTTCTGAAGGCCTGTCCTCTTCTGCCTGGGTGGGAGGACCAGAGCGATAATTAACAAGATAAAAGGTGGAGCTGAGAGCAAGAGAAAAACTTTGCCTTTAAAAAAAATGTAAAAAGGAAAAATTACCAAAAAAAGGGAAGACAGAAGCAGGGAGAGACAGAAACAGAGGCACAGAAACAGAGATAGAAGGCTGGTGTGTGTGGGGGGGCTCCCTACCACTAGCTCATTTGCTAGAGGCTGAATTATCAGTAGAAAATCTTCATTTCTCCTGTGCCCTGAAATACCTAGTCGCAGGAGCCATGTGGAACCTTCTTCTGAAGGCCTGGCCTCTTCTCTCTAGTGGCCATTTTTACGTCCTCTCTGGTGAAATGTTTACCTTAAATTCTTTGCCCATTTAATTGGGTTGTTTGTATTTTTTATTGTTGAATCTAGAAGTTTATTTTATATGCACTATGAATATTAGCGATTTGATTTTCAGTATTTTCTCCATTGTGTGGATTTTGATATCGTTTTAAGAAAAAATACTAATTTTGATATAGTGCAGTTTATTTTTATGTTACTTGTACTTTTTGATTCTGTTACCTAAGAAACCATTACCTAATAAATGATGGTGAAGATTTACTTCTGTGTTTTCTTCTAAGTATTTTAAAGTTTCCACTCTGAACGTTTCAGTTTATGATTCATCCTGAGTTTATATTTTGTGTATGTGCTTATCCAGTTATCTGGCACCATATGTTGAAAGATTATTATTTTCCCATTGAATTTTCTCAATACTCTTGTCTAAAATTGATTGACTGTAAATGTGAAGATTGTTTCTGGACCCTAAATTCTGCCCATTGATCTGTACATTGGTCTTTATGCCAGTACTTTCTTATTTTGATTATTATAACGTTATGGTAAGTTTTGATATTGGGAAATATGAGTCCTCTATATTGTTCTTGCAATTTAAGATTTGATTATTTTGGGTCTCTTTCATTTTTATATGAATTTTAAGATCAGCTTGTCAATTTCTGGGAAAAAATGGAATTTTGAAAAATATTGCATAGAATTTTTGGATGAATTTTGGGTAGCATTGCTATCTTTATAATAATAGGTATTCCATCTATTAACATGGGATACATTTCCTTTTATTTAGATTACCTTTCTTTTTTTTTTTACAGAGTTTTGTAATTTTAGCATGCAAGTGTTGCACTTCTATTAAATTTATGCCTAAGAATTTCAATTTCATGTAGGTTATATTTTACTGACATGTTATTTCATTTCATTGTATTTACTGATCAGCAGTTTCGAAGAGGGCCCAACTGCGGTGGTGCAGCAGCAACACAGTGCCCTGCGAGCCTAGAAACCCATGGCCACCCATGTGGTCATATTTCCTGGTCAGCTTGAACACATGCTGGGCACATGCTCCAGTGCCCAGGATCCTGAGCAGCTAGAAGGCTGGGGCAGGGGGATCATGGCATGACAGGCCCTTATGCCTCCCTCTTTTTTCTCTCTTCTCCTTTTCTCTCTCACATGCATATGCACATGCTATCTTTAAAAAAATCCAAGAATTTCTAAATATGTTATGATGTAGTTTTGTACAGTTAGAAAACTTTGTCATAACTAAGAAAACAGCTTACTGTCATTTACGTCCCCCCATTTTTATGCTCTCAAATGATTTCATCTTTTCTTTTCCTTTTTTTTAAAGAGATTTTGTGGTAGGACATGTGTACTCACCAGAGAGACAGACAAACAAAGAGAAAGCAAGACATCACCCTTTCCCCCAGGGGCAGTGGCCAGGAAATCCTTCTCCATCCTAGGGATTTGGGGTGCGCACACGCGCGCACACACACACACACACACACACACACACGTGCCTGGTATAAGTTTTAAGCTGCTGGGTCCAGGACTTGAACTGCAGTCGACTATGTGGGAGCCCAGTGATGTAACCTTTATGTCATCCACTGGTCACATGATTTCACCTTTTTAAGAAAAAAATGATATATTCTTTCGCCCTCTGATTCTAAAATTACTGAAAAGTTCAATGATGCTGCAATAGTGCTACCATGATCTAAACGTGTCATTGAATTTTTAATAGGATTTCTACTTGTTTAATTTGGTTGGTCTTTACATACTGCTGGAAACAACATGAAAATGTCTCAAATTCATACTTTATTTTCTATTTTATCTGTGTTTGGTAACCCTAATTATTAAATACTTATACTCTTATAATCTTTTTGTTGTGTTTATTTTTATTGTTTTTCTCATCATCCAGCCTCTAATATTTTATACTCAGAAGACCTTAATTTAAAAATAATTTCTTTAATTTATTTTTTGAGAGAGTCAAACACACTCAACAGGAACATCATAGCACTAACTCCATCCTACTCCGTATCCATACCAGCCAAGATCACAGGAGTACCTCAGAACATGGCTGGCCTAGTTTAGATAGACGCAAGGTTGGAACCCAGTGCTCTCCCAGCAACATCTCTGTAGCCTGTGCCACCACAGCTGAGCCTCAAGAGCCTTTCTCTTAATCCCTACAGAGAGAATTAATTTTTCCTAGTTCTGAGATTTCGTACTATTTAAGGTGCTTAACTCAGTATTCTTCTTAAAGAAAACAAAAAAAATGATACTTGTCACCATCTTTAGTTGTCTTTTCATTTTGGTAGTATAGCCTTTATCTTGTTCTGTCTTTTGTATATTTTCTTGCCATGTCTTTTCTCAGATAACCCCTTCACCTGCTTAAACAGTACATTTGTTGAGAGCAATGACTATTCTGCTTATCCTCCTCTGTTCAGGACCTGCATAATTTAGAAACAAGAAAACTGGGTAGAATTGAAACAGTATGATTGAAAAAGTATTCAGGCTAACCCTATAACCTGAGAGTTAAGGAAAACCAAATGACACATGGCCAACTGCATGATTTAAATCCTGGTGGTACCAGCTTAAAACCACACCAGACACATGATTTGCATGCCCATAAATCCTGACAGGGTGGAGAAACGGAGAAAAAGGGATTGCAGCATGACTACACCCCATCGATGGGTGCTCCCTCCCTCCTTTCCTCTCTCTCCCTCTCTCTGTGGTGAGTGTATGCATCCTTTAGCAATTTGAAAAAAAAAGAAAAGAAAAAGAAAAAGATAACAAAATTGTCCACGATTATAAATAATCTGTTTTTCTTCTTTGTCTGTCAGTTTATGAATAGTATTAACTTGGTTGGAGCTTTATTGATAAATAAAGGAGAATTTACAGGTTTCCCTATGAGGTAGGATTTTTTTTTTTAATTTTTAAATTTTTTTGGACTTAACTATTCCTATTAGCTTCCAATTTTTTTAAAAGAAAAAAATCAATTTTTGACTTCATTTTGCGATTTGGTTTAATCTATTCTCTTTGTAAACTGGCAAATTAAAAACACTAACATACAGCAACCTAAGCTAAGTGAACCATCCATGCTCAATCCTAATATACAGAAATAGAACAGAAAATGTCAATTTTTTAAAAAAGTTGTACCAGTCTGAAAACACTATCTATGTTCTTTCCAGTTTTGTGTACCACATGTTTAGGATGGCCATTGGGTCTTTCTTCCTATCTCTTCTGGCTAAGATACTATATTTGTGGTAATATTTTTCAAATAGAATTTATCAAAGTACTATTCAAAGTACAGGCTTCTGTGGTTCAATTTAGGAATGTTTTACTTTACTGTGGCATGAAAGTGATACACATTCAGTAGAAACTGTATTTCAAGTACTCATAACAACCATTATGTTTTTTCACTTTCAGTATGATACACCGTGAACTACATGAAATATCCAATGCTTTAATATAAAATAGGTCTGTGTTTGATGCTTTTGTCCAACTGTAGGCTAATGTAAGTGTTCTGAGCATGTTTAAGGTAGGCTAGGCGAAGCTATGTTTCCTGGTAAGTTAGGCGTATTAAGTGTATTTTTCATTTACATTTTTTCTACTTATGATGGGTTTATCCATATGTAACACCATCATCATTGAAGGGGGAATTGTATTACAATTTCAATTTTCTATCTTTTTCCTGCAAGCTCATCTTGGGTTCCCACTGTTCTTTCTATTTTGTTTTCTCATTTTAAACCGTAAAATCCATAAATACAAGAAGTGTGTTTTGTTTCCTTTGTATCTCAAATGCCTAAGCCAACACTGAATACAGTTTTTTAAAAGTATCCCATGGCTTGTTTATCATATAATTTTAAATCAAGAATCCAAATATTTTTCAAAGGGAACAGAATATCTGAGAGTAATTTTTTCTTAGCATTTTAATATCCGAACTCCACTTACTCACAAGATGACTTAATCAGCACCATATCAGAGACAGCTTGCTGTGTTTACCATTGTTAGTTGGGCCAGCATATGTCCAAAACAGTTGGAATGAGAAAAACAGAATTGACTTGAAGCCAAATTAGAGGGGGAGGGTATAAGAGTTCTTGAGCTGCTGAATAGAACTAAATATTCTGGTGGTGTAGGTTACTTCTGTTTAAAAAAAAAAAAAGAAAGAGAAAGAAAAGAAAGAAAGAAGGAAAAGGAAAAGAAAGAGAAAGCAAGGGGGGAAGGAGAGACAAAGATTCTTTTAGCCAGGAAATAAAGGGTGCATTTTGAAACATTTAAATGCACTAAAATAGGTCTGATCCTGTGGCTTAGTGGTTAAGGGAGCTGGATCCCACATGGCTGAATGTGCAGTTCAAATCCTGGACACGTGGGCTTGAAAAACACACCAGCACATGTGCGTGTTGAACAAAATCCTGACAGGATGGAGAGATGGAGAAGAAGGGATTGTGATGTGACCCTATCTCGTTAGAGGGTGCTTTCTCCTTCTCTCTGTCTGTCTTTCTCCCTTTGGCAAGTGTATATGCCTTCTGGCAATTACAAAAAAAATACTAATTATCAATGCACTAAAATAAGAAAGGGAAATTAATGGTATTGTTCTAATTTTTTTATCTAAGCCTTTTCAAGTAATATGGTATAATGTTTATAAGCTAACTGAAAAAGAGAATGCTAAGATATATATTGTGGATTTTTTATTTTTTTTTTAGTTTTACTCCTCCAATTTTAATTGGTTTTGTTTTTACTAATTCCTCTTGTTTCTGTATTAAGCAATGTGAGAACTCATGAATAGCATGAGATTTCATAAGATCAGAATAATATGTCTTATTTTTCTGAAACTAGATATTCTTTTGCTTTTATAGTGAAACTTTTTAAGTGAGGAAATGTCTTCTTGTTTTCATGAGTAATGCATTGCAAAAAGTGGATACTTTGTGTATTGCACTCCCATGAGAAGCAACTCATGTAGAAAAAGACATATTTCATTGAAACATAAAATGGAAAAAAATGATTGGCTGTTTATTACAGAAAGTTTGAGAGTTTTTCAAATACCACAATCAAGCAATAAAATTATTGTTTTTTATTTTTTTAATTTTTTGGGAGGTTTTTTTTTTTTTTTTTTTTTTGCTATAGGTGAGTACACTCATCAGAGAGACAGAGACAGAAAGTGAGAAATCAACCCCCCAGGGGGGATGGCCATGCTGCAGTCCTTTCTCCTCCATTTTCCTCTTGGGATCTTGGGCATGCACACACATACGCCCAGCGTGAGTTTTAAACTGCTGAGCTTGGGACTTGAACTGTGGTCAACCATGTGAGAATCCAGTGATGTAACCATTACACCATTTGTTGGTCCTGGCATGAAATAATTTTTCATAATAATCGAGGTTTGCATGTGTGTGTTTGGTATTTTTAGACAGAGTTCCACCATGTTGTGATCATCGTGCTTCAGGTTCTCAAGTTTCCGTGACTACCTTTGCACACTACCATGAATGCATGACTTTTAGGATGGGTCCGAAATATACCGGAGCCTCTTCTATGGCTATAGTCTGCCAACTAGCAGCACCAAACAGCACACACTGCTGCAGCTGTGACCATAATTGAGTTGTTTATCTCCAGGAAATGTTGCCCTAGGGTAATTTTGAATTAGATAAAGCTCTTTTTCAGGAGTTCCTGATTTCCGTTCTCTCATTTCTTTCGTGGAGGGTCCCTCTCTTACCTTCTCGAATTCCCTCTGTGATCAGAACCTGATCTGCTGGTTATTGCTGGTCACTGAAGGCCAGTGGTGATTGCCTTTTTTCATGAGAGATACTTTCTGACAGATACTAAAAATATAATAATTACACATATCATGCATAATTTTGGATTAAAGAGAATGTCCTAGGCATTCTTGAGAATCACTAATTCAACTTGCTCATTTTTGTTTTATGCATAAGGATCCTGGGGCCAATAGAAAAAGAGTGATTAACACTAGAACTGGAGACTAAATGTTCTGTCATACTCTGCTTTCATCCATTGGCAAGATATTAGATATTGGGCATTAGCCAGCAGCAGAAAGAAGACTGATAGGATAATTTATTGATTGTATTTATTCTCCAGAACAATTGTATCCCATGAAGTAAGACGAAGAAAATGAAGTAAGTCGAAGACTTAGTTTTAGAAGTATAATTTTTTTTTAATTTAAATTTATTTGTTTACGTTCATTCACTGTACATCATTACAACATACAAAATGAGATTTTCCATCCAGAGTACACTGTATATTGTCTCAATCAAGCACATCAACATACATGTTATTGTCAACAAATAATTTTCCATTTCTTGTTTCCTGTATGTTTTGCTTCCCCCCCATCCTTGATTCTCTATATCTTACCCTCTGCCATCTCCCACTCTCTTCCCACACTGTCTCTGGTATCTATGTTTACTTTCTATACTGTTTTCCCCCCATTTTTTATTGAATAACTAAGGATCTTAATTAATCTAAATATTTTTGTAGCAAACACAGCTAATGTATACATTTCCATGAACACAAGTCTAACTTTAGGCATCCTGTAAAGTATCACCTAGCTGGGGCTATATATCTTAACTGCAGTCATCGAATGGATTTTTTTTTTCCTGAAACTTTTCTTTTTTGTGTAACTTAATTTACATTCTT
>NW_006159915.1:450546-495822 GCF_000334495.1 Tupaia belangeri chinensis
CTTTCCCTAAGCATCATCATAGCATACAAAATGTGATTTCCCATCTAGAATATACTGCATAGTGACTTAATCGTGCATATTATTATCCAACATTTTCTACCCCTCTTTCTGAAGTTTAGTGAAAGCATTTTCAAAGCAGCCTAGAAGGAAGGTGGACATTAGATTTGTCCCCTAGAACCTAGAAATGAGAGTGGACATGGAAGAATGTATCATGTATTCAGAATCAAATCATCCCTTAGGTTTTGAGGCTTGGTTATCAGGGCAACTGTGTTAGCTTGTCCTTTTTAATTTTTTTAACAGGTTTTTGCCTTCGGCTCTGTGCGCTCATTGAAGAGAGAGAGACAGAGGCAGAGACAGTGAGAAGGAAAGTGAGAAATCACTTCTCAGGGGGGATGGCCACACCACAATCCCTTCTCCTCCATTCTCCTCCCAGGATCTTTGGCATGCTAGTGCCTGATTTTCAAGCCACTGGGTCTGGGACTCAAACCATGATTGGCCTTGTGGAAGGCCATCTATGTAACTGCTACACCATTGCTGGCCCAAGCCTGCTTTCTTATTTGCTGAAGATTAGTTTTTCTTAGGCAGTGCCTTCGTCGTTTATGCAGATGGCCATCTGCTGTGGCGTTCCCTACCTGCTTGCTCTCCAGATATGCCCAGAAGTTTTTTTGAACCTTGACTTTGTCTACACCCTGCATCATGCCCAACCTACCTTAGGGAGAATAAACCTAACTGAACTGCCTGTTTAAATCTAAACGAGAGATGTCTAACATGGCAGGTTAAATTTCATTACTGGACTCTAAGGAATCACATGAGATTGTTTCTCCATTCTTCTTCCTGTGTGAAACCTGTGTAACCCCTATAGCAGTGCACTTCTTATAGGATAGAGAAAAACTGCATCTATTTTTTTTTTCCTGACTTCTGTTGTTTAAACATGGTAATAGTTAATTCTTTAATTTTAAGGATTGCAAAATTCAGATGAGTGATTTAAAGCATTTAAACATAAACAAGAACTTAAAATTTTGTGTAGCAAATTTAATGTAACAAATGCATTCCCAAGCTGCTGAATATTTTACTATTCTGATTTAGGTTGTATTATAAATTCTATGGAAAATAATAGAAACTGTTGGATTTAGAATGACTTTCTAAGCTCTATGATTAGCAATGCATTTCCTATAATCTTGGGTTACATTAATTTAAAATTACATTATTATCTGGAAGAACATTTGGGTAACTGTTTTTTCCATACTTTTTTTTTCCTACCATGCTTCACTGCCATGGCTATTTTGTTTGGGGCACCAAATTTCTTGAGTGGTTTGGCTACAGATCTGTCACTAGGATATAATAGCCAACCTTGTAGTAGTATTATTGTAGCTTTGAGGTACACATGATATTTCTTTAAAACCTCAGTGTTTTTAAATATTCAGTATAAATGAAATCAACCCATACATTATTAACAAAATTTTAAATGTTAAGTAAACATATTATTCCTTTAATTTCCAAACATTCCCTTGCTAAACTTTTTCAAATGTGGATTTCTATAAGATATTCTTACCTTTTTAGTTATATATATATATACATATATATATATGTATATATATATATGGAGAGAGAGAGAAACACCTTAAATACTTACAAACTTAAGAATTATATACCAACTGCTACATAGATTGAGTGGTCTACATAATTTACTTTATTAAAAATATTTCAATTGAACAAGTATTTGATTCATATGTTAGCTTTTTGCAGGGCATATTTTCTCTGCCTAAAAAAGAGCTAGATTAGGAGGAGAACCCACCTGAATATTGTAGTATGGAATATTATACATTGTCTTTAACAGCATTCTAAAGTAATATTTGTCATGTTTTTGTATAATTATGATGAAAAAGTAGCACCTGAAAAATGTTTTATGCCTGACCTTAAAAAGATTACTCTAACCTGTCTAGTGTTCATATCCATATCTGTGAAATGGGAATAATAATAAGGTTTCTATATTCAATGAAAAAATCCAGTTAAAAATCATAGCTAGTGCTCACTACATATTACTCCTTTTAAAATGCCATCATTTTAATTTTTATTTTCAATTTTTATTTAACTGCTTAATATGAAGAGCAGGAAACAAATTCTAAAATTAATACATCCATCAAACGAAAGTACTTTGAACTTCTTTTGTGTGGTGTTTCCTTTGCCAGCATTCTGTTTCCTAAATATGTTTTATTTGAAATGAAAGAAACTATGATAATTTTCACTTGTGTACATTAAACCAGAAGGGTAGAAGCTAACCTAGAAATTTAATGATCACAGAGAAGTTTTAGTGTGTTAAAATAAAATTGTCTATACGTTCTCTATGGACAGGACTGCAAATATTTTCTGCCAGGGCAGGTGATAGACTTTGCAGGCTGTACTGTTTCTGCAGTCCTCATTTCTGTGTAGTACAAAAACAAATGTAGACAATACATAAGTGAATTGACAGTGTCTGTATTTGACTAAAGCTTTATTTATGAACACTAAAATTTGAATATCCTATAATTTTTATATACCACAAGATACTTGCCCCCCCCCAAAAAATTAAAATATTAAAAATAATTCTTGGGTGCATGCTCTTAAAAACAGGAGACAGGCTGGAATTGACTCCTTTTTTTTTTTTTTGGAGAGGTTTTTGCTATAGGGTGCATGCGCTCGTCAGACAGAGAGAGACAGAGAGACATAGAGACAGAAAGCGAGAAATCACCCCCCAGGGGGGATGGTCATGCCGCAATCCCTTCTCCTCCATTCTCCTCTCGGGATCTTGGGCATGCATGCACACGCGCCCAGTGTGAGTTTTAAGCCACTGGGTTCAGGATGCAAACCACGGTCGACTACGTGGGAGTCCAACGACATAGCCATTGTGCTAACTGCTGGTTCCCTGGAATTGACTCCTGAGCCATTGTTTACTGACTTCTGCTCTACAGAGTTCTGGTTTTTTTTTGTTTGTTTTAATACTTTTGATAATTTCTCATACTTATATTTGTACAAAGGGGTACTACCAATTCAAATTGCAGACTGATCATCACAAGGAGGTGTCTAAAATATCGAGAAACGTTCTGTAATGCTGATAATTATAATTCTCTCATGACATGCTAGTTCTATAAACAGATACTATGAGTTCCACCAGAAATAGAAATTTTAATGGCTGTCTAATTAAATAAAAGTCACAGAGAAAAACTATTACATTTCTTATGCCAAGAAATTATGGATATCTTTAATTAATGCATATATATATACACACTTTAAATTTTTTTTTTTTTCCTGATAGCTTCAGGCTCTCCTTTGAGGTAGACCTTTCTGTTAATCTAATAAGTTGGCCAGTGATTCTCTCTCATAATACGCAGGGAATCATGAACCAAAAAAAAGCACTGAAATAACAAAGAAAAAAAAAAAAAGACCACCATAGTCTATCCTGTCAAATCTTTTCTCACACTGTCAAAAAACAGCTGCCTCTCACTTTTTGTTACTACTTTCTTTCTTCAATTAAAACTAATCTAAAAATTTATGAACAATACACTCAAACCACATTAACACTGTTTACAGTTACTTATGATCCAGTATCTCTACCTCTTTTATAATCCAATGGGATTTAGTTAATCAAGTGTCAAAGACAACTTCATCATTAGTAAGTCTTCACCTGCAAGTCAGTAGATTTACAGATGGGAGAGTAAGGCCATGGTGAATTTAAGAGAGAGAGAGAGAAAGAAAGAAAATGATCTAGACTCAAAAGAACTTCCTATAGCTAAAAGAAAAGCATAAAATAACAACGTTAGAATTACTAAATACAGAATTGTTTCGTTTCTTAAAAGACCTTTGAAATGTACATGTTAATCATGATACTTAGGGGGCCAGCAGATGGTGTAATGGTTATATTGTTGCACTCCCACATAGTCAACAGTGGTTCCAGTCTCAGATCCAGTGGCTTAAAACTCATGCCCGCCAGTTCACGTGCCCTATAGCAAAAAACAACAACAAAAAACACACGCCGGGCATGTGTGTGTGTGTCTGTGTGTGTGTGTGTCTATCTAAAATCCTGCTGGGAGAATGAAGGAAAAATAATTGCAGCACGGCCATCCCTCTTGGGGGATGGGAGGTGTTTGATTTCTCACTTTCTGTCTCTCTGTCTCTCTCTGGTGAACACAAGCGCCCTATACCAAAAATCATATAAGTGACTAAGCAAGCAAGCAAGCTAGCTAGCTTAAGGCCCACCCTAGTGGCACACTGGGTAGCCAACTGGACAACAGTGCTGGAAGCCACATGGTTGACCCAAGGTTCAGCTCCCTGACAAAAAGCATGCCTGTTGTGTGTACATGTTCCAAAGAGATTGACGAACTAGAGGGTTGAGGAAGAGAGATTGTGATGCAAAGAGACCTTGTCAGACGTGCTCATCTTGCTGTCTTTCTCTCTCTCTCATGCATACATGTACGCTATCATCAATAAAATAAATAAACTTTTTTTAAAAAAATGATGCTTCAGGCTCTCTTGAAAATATGCACATGTGTCAAAATATGCA
Source organism: Tupaia belangeri chinensis (assembly GCF_000334495.1). Taxonomy (NCBI): domain Eukaryota; kingdom Metazoa; phylum Chordata; class Mammalia; order Scandentia; family Tupaiidae; genus Tupaia; species Tupaia belangeri. The sequence continues at coordinate 455,084 of NW_006159915.1, forward strand.
GAAATATATTCAACTACACATTTCTCTATGGAATATATTGGCAATTACTAAAAAGTACTTGGACTAGCTCTTATATCTCAGTGCTTAGGTGCTGAGCAAAGGAATCTCGTTCCTACATGGCTAACCAGGGTTCATCTTGGCCCTGTTGGCTAAATCAGCAGTTAGCGTAATAGCTATATCGCTGAACTCCCATGTAGTCAACCCCGGTTCGAGTCCTGGACCTGGTGTCTTAAACTCACGCCGGGCGCGTGTGCATGTGTGCCCAAGATCCCAAGAGGAGAAGGGATTGAGGCGTGGCCATCCTTTGAAAGCTTGGAAAAAAAACCACATTGGGTATGTGTGTGTGTGTGTGTGTGTGTGTGTGTGTGTGTTCTCCCCCCCCCCCCCCCCCCCCCCAAAAAAAAGAGGTCACTCTGGATGGGCATATGCATCAGGGTCTTGGCATGATACAGAGCAGGAGGAAAAAGGATTATGACCTGACCATGCCATGTTAGTGGGGTGCTTTCTCTCTTTCTCCCTCTCTTGAGCATGTGTCTTCAAAAATTTTTTTAAATAATTAATATGAATATATAAAGTTTTTTCTCTACCCATATATTATATATCTATAGATCTATATATGTTGTTTGTTTATTTTTTTAGAGAGAGGTTTTTGCTATAGGGCAAAAGGTGAGAAATCACCCCCTCCTCCCAGGGGATGGCCACACCACAATATCTTTTCCTTTATTCTCCTCTCAGGAGTTTGGGCATGCATGCACATGCGCCTGATGTGAGTTTTAAGCAACTGGTTCTGGGACTTGAACCATGGTCGACTACATGGGGATCCAGTGAGGTAACTATTATGCCATCTGCTGCTCCCCAAAATATATTTTTACCAAAGCTTTTTGGTTTAATTTATGTCAAGGCACACTCCCAAGTGAACTGTGTGGAAATAAAACAGAATGCCTTTTTGTAGAACTCAGGCAGAATTAGAATGGAGCAACTAAGATCATGAGCTCTGTCTGGAGCTAGGTATATTCTGATTACACTTAGTAGCTTTGTGACCTTGGCCAAGTTCCTCTGTGGTCAGCTGCCTGTGAGAATATTACCATATCTACTCCATAAGTGGCCAGATAGTACAACCTCATAGTATTATAATAGAAGAACAAATGAATTGATGTTTTATAATGCATTGAGAATCATGTTTGGTCAGACAAAAAGCACTACGCTAGTGTTGATTCCATAATTTAAATGAAAATAAAAACAACTCTACAGACCAACATTAAGCTATTACTCTTTGACTTGTCCAAGTTCAGAAAACTAAACTTGAAATTAAGAAAGTCACATTTGTTTAAGAATGCTCCAGCCCTGAAAAAGTGCATATTTCAAACTCATGTATCTACAGTGCTTCCCAACAAGTTATAGTATTCCTCATTATGAGCAAAAGTGGTGCCACCGTGTGGCAATAACATAGCTACAGCTACTGATCAATTTGGTTAGGTGAGGTTTGAAATTATGCAAAGCTAGGTGAATTTTTATGTTCTAATATTTATTTTTCCTAAATCGTGTGTACAAATCTAACTTCATTATTTTCAATATAAATATCATAAAATTTCCATAGTTCCAATTTTCATAAAACAAGAACGCCTTTTTTTTTTTAGCCCCCCCCCCCAAATGCCTTATTCCTGGGGACAGTAATAATGTAATCTATCCTGATTTGAACTTGACAAAATAAACGAACAAATAATGCCCTTTGAACTGTGATTTTCCAACTGAGTTCCATGGAGCTTGGATTCGCAGGGGAATCCAAGGGAAGGAAGGAAGCCAATGAGTTAGACACTCATTCTTCCTACTCCTCAAACTCATGGTGTTTTTATATGTGAGTCTGTTCATATATTTTATTTCAGAAAACATCCAGCTGTTTAAAGAAATGTTTTTGCTTTCCAATCCAGTGTAATCTTATGTTTTAATGAGACATTAAAACTTTTTTAAAAATACGTATTTCCTCAGAATGAAGGAAATAACTGAGTTCTAGAGAAAAATAAAGAGCATTGGTTCAGATCCTATTCCTATTATATATCATTGAAATAATAGAGAGGAGAAAAAGACAGTCTGGATCAAAGAGGAAAAGGATATCATGAATGGCTTTCCTGTCCTTTTTCTAGTTTTCCTGCATATTATAATGCATGTTGTTGTCTTAAAGTATATCAAATATGTTCTATACTTTCAGAAAGTATCGGACTATTAAGCAATGGTCAAAGGTAATTGTTTCTTGCTGGCATGACACAGAACTTACAACACACCTTTTCCTATCAAAATAACCACACGGTTATGTGTTTCTTTAAATGAATCTTTGTAGAAGAGTGGGAACATATTATTTGAAAAAGTGTATTTTCTGAGTCAAGAAATATAATTGCTACGAAAAAGCATTTTCAGAGAGGGGTATCTGAGAGTAATGTATTAAACCAATATTTATTTTTTAAAAGAATATTAATTTTATTTTATTAATTATTATTATTTTAAAATTGTTATAGGGCCTATGTGCTCACCAGAGAAATACAGAGAGAGAAAAAAAAAACAAAAAACAAAAAAAACAAACCTCCTGGTTTGAGACTTGAACCACGGTCAATCACGGCACCTTAACCACCACATCACCTGATGGCCTCAATATTTATTAAACTTATATTACATTCCACATTATGTACTAGGTTCTGCAATTAAAATATAATCCCCTGCTTCAAATATTAGATTTTCATAGTAAGAGTGAAGTTTTGTTTGCCATCTGCAGATAGTAATACAACAGTATTATTGTTGCCATCTACCACAGTAATTGTTGTAACATAGAAGAAAATGTTGGAGGAAAAAACATGGGGAAGTGCAGATTTTCCCACCTTCCTTGTAGTTCCTTCTAAAGTCAGTTTACTATAAATCCAAGTCAAGGAGTTACTGTAGTTTGGATGATGGTTTGTTCCCCGGGAATTCATGCATTGGAATTGGGTCCCCAATGTAAAGATATTGGGAGGTGCATCAGCCATGAAGACATGGGGCCTGTTGGAGGTGTATGGATCATGGGGCACTGCACTGTATCGAGAGGGGAAGTGAGCTGTGGTATTGGAAGAAGGGGTTAGTCTTAGGGAATGGGTTGTTGTAAATGATGGTCGCCTATAGGTTGTGTGCTCCCCTTCTGTACATGTCCACTGACCATCCTGTTTCCATTTTGTGATGTAGGACCAGAGGCTAGCCAGATGCTAACCCTGTGCTCTTGGACTGCAGCTACCGGAATTGTGGACCAAATAAACTTGGATTTTTTAAAAAATCACCCAGTCTGATACTTCTGCTTAGCAATACTCTAATGGATTAAGACAGCAATGTTTTTCATGGCTAAATACATAACTTTTAAATTCATACCTATTTTCTATCTAAAACACTAAAATCACTCATCTACTCAAGGTTTCACTTACTGATAACTTTATTTCAGATTAAATTTGTACAAAATAATATGGATTAGGTTCTTAGCTCCTATTCCCTTCAAGTCACATAAATTGGCTTGATTTTGTTTCCATAGTCCAAGGAGCTCAATGACGCTTTCACTCAGTTCTCGAATAGTAAGGAACTAGCAAACATTGCAATACTTTAGACCTAAGTGGGTATTACAAATTACTTGGCAATTCATGTTTGTGTTATGGTTTGTTATGACTGCTTAATTCAAAAGCATATTTGCAGAGAGGGAGTTTAAATTAAGTAAATCAAAATAGTAAAGGCTTTGATTAAAAAGTTAGCTTGTTTTAGCTTAAATGTTGATATTTCAAGACCTACTGATATTTTAGTCATTTGTGGGTATTTTTGTTTCCTGTTCAGACCCCTGGGAATAAGAGTATAGTAAATCAAAGCCCAGGTTGCTTTTTGCATTTATATTCTTTTCATTTATGCCACGTTTAATGCTCTTTAAGAAGCTAAAGACATACCTAACTTGAACAAAATTACTTTGAAAAAGAATTGTATTTCTGGACTGATCAATTTAAATTATTTTTATAAAAATTTTTCATTTTTTGACACTCTGCTAATTCATTTTATTTCATGATGATTCTATCATAAATATTAATACTAGGAAATCATCTAAGAATATTTGTATTACTAAGGTGAAATTTGGCTACTATTGTTATCACTGAAAGAATATTCTCCTATTTTCAATTTTTGATGTTAGGCACATTCAAATTTATTAATTTACTTTTTCAGAAAATCAAAACAAAACAAAAAACAATGTGCCTTCCAAGCCTATGTATCTTAATGAAGAGTCTACAATAAAAATTATTTTAGCATTTTTAAAAATAAAGTATTGATGGGATCAGCAGTTAGTGTAATGGCTAAGTCGCTGAACTCCCATGTAGTCAACCTCAGTTTGAGTCCCAGACCTGGTGGCTTAAACTCACGCCGGGCACGTGTGCGTGCGTGCCCGCCCAAGATCCCGAGAGGAGAATGGAGGAGAAGGGATTGCGGTGTGGCCATCCCCCCTGGGGGGTGATTTCTCACTTTCTGTCTCTCTGTCTCTCTGTCTTTCTTGTGAGCACACGCACCCTAGCAAAAACATCTTAAAAAAATAAACTATTGGTTATTTTAGATAAAATGTCAAAAATATTTGATTAGGGCTAGTCCCCTTGTCTAGTGTATAAGGGATGCTGGATCTCACATGGCTGACCACAGTTCAAGTCCCAGCCTGGTGACTTGGGATAAAACACTACCTATGTGAGCATGCATGCTCAAAATATGACAAGCTAGTGAAACGGAGAAGAGTTTTTGATGCAACCATGCCTCATTAGGGGGCGCTTTCTCCTTCTCTCTCTCTTTCTCTTTGGTAAGTACACATACCCTCTGGCAATTTATAATTTTTTAAAAAAATTATATACCTTTAAGAAAATTTACCTCTTTTTTAAATATATTAATTTAATTCTTCACCTTTCAATTTGACATTTAAGACATAAAAGAACAAAAACAAAAAACTTGAATTGCCAGAGGACATTTATATTCATGGGGGAGAGAGAGAAAAGTATCAGCAATGAGGCATGGGCATGCTGCAGTCTCATCTGTCCATCTGTTTGTCTTGTCAGAATTGGGGGCACTCATGCACAAGTTTCTAATGTGTTTTTTGGCTTTGATACTGAGATTTGAACTGTGAGTGGCCATGTGGGATCTTGCTCCATTAACCTCTAGGCTCTGGGGCCACCCCTGAAATATATTTTCAGCACTTCTGGTCTAATTTTCTAAGGTTATATTAATAGAATATGTTTTATATATTATAGAATATATATTATATAATATAACATATAGTATTATGTTGATAATATGAATGAACAAATTTATGATTCATTTATGGGTTAAGTATTAGTGTTTAGATAATTCAGGATGTGTCCTATACTGGGTGATTTCAACTGACACAACCTTTCCAGTCTGATCCTTTCTTTACATAGTGTTGTACTTACGAACTGATGCCTATTGAAATAAAGGACTAGAGGAACAAGATACAAGCAGGCATCAAGTACGGCCTATTTTCATTAGCTGTGCTATGATATAACCAACAGAACAGAAAGAATAAAAATGACAAAAATTATAAAAATGTATTATTTATGTTGCTACTTATCTTCCAGAATCGATGAATTCTACCAGAAGCACTGTCTTCTGTTTATAACCTTACCTTCTTCCCCACTTCCATTGCTCTAGTTCATTAAATCTGAAAGAGAAGTAGGAAAAACAGAAAGAAGAAAGCGAGGCGGATCATGAGAGAAGAGTAGGTAGAGACACTTTTCTTCTAGTTTCTCTCATGTTATGCTTTTCACGCCCACCAGACATTTTTTCATGCCTTCTACTTTAAACATCTGATGTCAATTAGTACTCACAAAGTAAAGGAAGGAAAACTTATTTTACTCTCATTTACTCCTCACAATTAGTTAGGTCAGATTTTGTAAAGGAATAAACTCAGAGCCTACCACAGAGTTGAATAACTTGCTCTGCATTCTGATGCTGATAGCCTTGGCTTCTGCCACTCTCCTCACTTGGTGAAATAACTGTGCCTCCTGCCTGTGTCTCTGACCTTTTACACCACTTACACCTAACAGGATCCAGTCATACCAAGCCATGTGCAGTTTCCTCTTTCTTTTCTTGTTCCTTTGTACATACTGTCCTTCTCCTTTGAGTTCATGCCCTTGCCTTTTTAATGGCATGGGGACAGTCAGGAAAATGGGCTTTCTTTGTTAAGACTTTTATGACTCTACCTGAAATAGTCAGTGCTTTACTTTTTAAAATTCCCTTGTAACAAATAACTTCCTGTATTATTTTGCAGTTGTGTGCTTCTCTTATGCCTTCCTCTTATCTACAGAACCTGATCACACTGTCCTATCCTGCCTAACCTCTTAATATGTACTTTATTGTGAGCTCTGGCAAGCAGGGACTACACTGTACCTCTCATTTTTTATTCCCCTTATATTTAGCAAAGTAATAACATATGCTCAAAAAACTGTTTCTTGAATTATCTTGATAAAAAGGAAGACATATGGACAAGAGACATAGACTTATTTAAAGACTCTGGCTTGGTTTCTGAAAGAGGTAGCAGAAATTAAGCTGAAGGTAGTAGGGTGAAAGCTGATTAGTGAATTTTGCTGGGATGAGCACTACTTTAGGAAAGCCAATCCATAAGACATAATATTGATCAGAAGAAAAAATAACTTGTTAAATTGTCACAGGAGTCCCTTTGCCTCATTTGCACACCTTTGGAGATGGAGTCCTGGACATCCCTTTACCAAAGTGCTCTGTGCACGTAAGGAGCGTCTTCCAGTGAAGGCGCTACTTACTTGGACTAGGGATGCTTTGAGACCCTGGTGTGGAAAGAACAAAATGGCTATGTCAGCAGAGACAATGTCATGGATTATTCTGGACATAGAGCCTCCCTAATACACTGTCCACTTCTCTAGCCAATATGATTGAATAGTGTCCTGGACTTGTATCCGAATGACCCCTTTGCACATGGTAGACCAATAGAAACAAACACTGCTGAGTAGCCTTTATAATGAGCAGCTATGATCAATTTCCCCATGAGCAAAATGGCTTTCTATTAAAAAAAGACAATTGTCACAGAAATTCAATTAAAACTGAATGTGTGGGGCCAGCAGATGGTGTAATGGTCCTCAGTTTGAGTCCCAGACCTGGTGGCTTAAACTCACGCCGGGCACGTGTGCGTGCGTGCCCGCCCAAGATCCCGAGAGGAGAATGGAGGAGAAGGGATTGCGGTGTGGCCATCCCCCCTGGGGGGTGATTTCTCACTTTCTGTCTCTCTGTCTCTCTGTCTTTCTTGTGAGCACACGCACCCTAGCAAAAACATCTTAAAAAAATAAACTATTGGTTATTTTAGATAAAATGTCAAAAATATTTGATTAGGGCTAGTCCCCTTGTCTAGTGTATAAGGGATGCTGGATCTCACATGGCTGACCACAGTTCAAGTCCCAGCCTGGTGACTTGGGATAAAACACTACCTATGTGAGCATGCATGCTCAAAATATGACAAGCTAGTGAAACGGAGAAGAGTTTTTGATGCAACCATGCCTCATTAGGGGGCGCTTTCTCCTTCTCTCTCTCTTTCTCTTTGGTAAGTACACATACCCTCTGGCAATTTATAATTTTTTAAAAAAATTATATACCTTTAAGAAAATTTACCTCATATTTAAATATATTAATTTAATTCTTCACCTTTCAATTTGACATTTAAGACATAAAAGAACAAAAACAAAAAACTTGAATTGCCAGAGGACATTTATATTCATGGGGGAGAGAGAGAAAAGTATCAGCAATGAGGCATGGGCATGCTGCAGTCTCATCTGTCCATCTGTTTGTCTTGTCAGAATTGGGGGCACTCATGCACAAGTTTCTAATGTGTTTTTTGGCTTTGATACTGAGATTTGAACTGTGAGTGGCCATGTGGGATCTTGCTCCATTAACCTCTAGGCTCTGGGGCCACCCCTGAAATATATTTTCAGCACTTCTGGTCTAATTTTCTAAGGTTATATTAATAGAATATGTTTTATATATTATAGAATATATATTATATAATATAACATATAGTATTATGTTGATAATATGAATGAACAAATTTATGATTCATTTATGGGTTAAGTATTAGTGTTTAGATAATTCAGGATGTGTCCTATACTGGGTGATTTCAACTGACACAACCTTTCCAGTCTGATCCTTTCTTTACATAGTGTTGTACTTACGAACTGATGCCTATTGAAATAAAGGACTAGAGGAACAAGATACAAGCAGGCATCAAGTACGGCCTATTTTCATTAGCTGTGCTATGATATAACCAACAGAACAGAAAGAATAAAAATGACAAAAATTATAAAAATGTATTATTTATGTTGCTACTTATCTTCCAGAATCGATGAATTCTACCAGAAGCACTGTCTTCTGTTTATAACCTTACCTTCTTCCCCACTTCCATTGCTCTAGTTCATTAAATCTGAAAGAGAAGTAGGAAAAACAGAAAGAAGAAAGCGAGGCGGATCATGAGAGAAGAGTAGGTAGAGACACTTTTCTTCTAGTTTCTCTCATGTTATGCTTTTCACGCCCACCAGACATTTTTTCATGCCTTCTACTTTAAACATCTGATGTCAATTAGTACTCACAAAGTAAAGGAAGGAAAACTTATTTTACTCTCATTTACTCCTCACAATTAGTTAGGTCAGATTTTGTAAAGGAATAAACTCAGAGCCTACCACAGAGTTGAATAACTTGCTCTGCATTCTGATGCTGATAGCCTTGGCTTCTGCCACTCTCCTCACTTGGTGAAATAACTGTGCCTCCTGCCTGTGTCTCTGACCTTTTACACCACTTACACCTAACAGGATCCAGTCATACCAAGCCATGTGCAGTTTCCTCTTTCTTTTCTTGTTCCTTTGTACATACTGTCCTTCTCCTTTGAGTTCATGCCCTTGCCTTTTTAATGGCATGGGGACAGTCAGGAAAATGGGCTTTCTTTGTTAAGACTTTTATGACTCTACCTGAAATAGTCAGTGCTTTACTTTTTAAAATTCCCTTGTAACAAATAACTTCCTGTATTATTTTGCAGTTGTGTGCTTCTCTTATGCCTTCCTCTTATCTACAGAACCTGATCACACTGTCCTATCCTGCCTAACCTCTTAATATGTACTTTATTGTGAGCTCTGGCAAGCAGGGACTACACTGTACCTCTCATTTTTTATTCCCCTTATATTTAGCAAAGTAATAACATATGCTCAAAAAACTGTTTCTTGAATTATCTTGATAAAAAGGAAGACATATGGACAAGAGACATAGACTTATTTAAAGACTCTGGCTTGGTTTCTGAAAGAGGTAGCAGAAATTAAGCTGAAGGTAGTAGGGTGAAAGCTGATTAGTGAATTTTGCTGGGATGAGCACTACTTTAGGAAAGCCAATCCATAAGACATAATATTGATCAGAAGAAAAAATAACTTGTTAAATTGTCACAGGAGTCCCTTTGCCTCATTTGCACACCTTTGGAGATGGAGTCCTGGACATCCCTTTACCAAAGTGCTCTGTGCACGTAAGGAGCGTCTTCCAGTGAAGGCGCTACTTACTTGGACTAGGGATGCTTTGAGACCCTGGTGTGGAAAGAACAAAATGGCTATGTCAGCAGAGACAATGTCATGGATTATTCTGGACATAGAGCCTCCCTAATACACTGTCCACTTCTCTAGCCAATATGATTGAATAGTGTCCTGGACTTGTATCCGAATGACCCCTTTGCACATGGTAGACCAATAGAAACAAACACTGCTGAGTAGCCTTTATAATGAGCAGCTATGATCAATTTCCCCATGAGCAAAATGGCTTTCTATTAAAAAAAGACAATTGTCACAGAAATTCAATTAAAACTGAATGTGTGGGGCCAGCAGATGGTGTAATGGTTACAACGGCTGTATTCCCACATAGTTGACCATGTTCGGGTCCCAGACCCAGTGGCTTCAAACTCATGGCAGGCATGTGTGCGTGCGTGCCCTAGATCCCATGAGAAAAATGGAGGAGAAGAGATTGTGGTATGGCCATCTCCTCTTGGAGGTAATTTCTCACTTTCCCTCTCACTGTCTCTGTCTCTATTGAGCACATGTGCCCAAAGGCCAAAATCTAAAAAAAAAAAAAAAAAAGTATTCATGTTGCTTAAGTAAATGTCACTATAGTAAACATCTATATGATCTTGGGTTTTATTTTCATTTTAGTTTTGTTGAAAACTAAAAACTATTTTTAAAAGAGATATTGCATGAGTTGATAAACATTAAACAGATGAAAGTAACATTCAAAGAACAAATAAGACACTGCGAAGACGTTATAAAGTGATAATTAAGGCCAGTTAATACATATACGTGTGTGTATGTGTGTATAGCCTATAAAATTCATCTATAACAATAAAAATAATAATATATATGTTTGCATATTTAATTTTGCAATCTCAGATAAGTCTAAACAAACCTAACTATGTCAAGGTCCTTGCATATGCCATGAGAACTTAAGATTTGTTTAAGAAAAGATGATTCATTTATAACTAATGCTAATACTACTGAGTCATTGGAAAAGTCTTGACACATTTTTGCATAGAAATACATAGAAAATACATCATGACTTTTCCGACCACCCAATAATATCTGTTGTCATCAACTTCCTTTAATTTACATACCACTGACCACCTGTTCAAAGTAACTTGTGAAGAATTTGCAAGTTCCCAGTAGAGGAATGTCTTAAGCAAAGATAATTCCGTTTACCCACTATTAAAATTGGTGGTTAAGTTTTCTTTGTAAGTTGATTATTTCTAATTATGATTTTTAAAATGCAGCTTTGGATAATTCTTTTTCTTTCACATTCTGTGATGTGGAAGTGACTGTAACTGGTTGAAACGCAGTCCTGGGATTGTGTTACTATTATTGCTCCTAGAGAGGCTTATTAGCCTGTCACAAAGGATGTAAGAAAAAGCCACATTCCTTCTGGAATACGATGAGCCTTTGTCACCCACAAGGCAATTAATGTTAAAAATAGAGAGAATGGCCATGATATGATTATGATTAGACAAAGATGAGGTATTGTCCAACTAACAGGAACAAATCCAACAGGCCAACGATGACCTACACAGAACCATCAGTTTGCTGATTGCCATTTCTCTCTGAGTTTGATGAAATATTCATGCCTTTGCTCTCCTCTCTGCAAGCACTATTGATTTCTTGTATAAACGCTGCTATATTTAGTCTAGACAAATGGAATGTGGATTGCTGCTGAATAAATTGGATGAAAGACTGGGATCTTGCCTGCCACTTTCTCTCAGTCTTGGGCAATTATTTATAATCAAGAGCAGTTTTTGTAAGTTGAGGGTGATTTTTCACAATTTAGTGATTAGTCTCTGAACAAAGGCAAGCAGTTAGACACAATCATTTCTGTTGGGATAGCAGGTTAAGAAGTCAAATTACCCATGGAGGTTTACATGAACTGTTTTCAGAGAGTTATGGGACATTTTCTTCCCCTTATCTTTTTATTTAAATTAAGAGTTTGATGTTTGTAGTTTATGGATAAAAAGAATACCAGCAATAAGAGACTCCAGGGTTTCTTGAACCTTTTACATTTTGTCTTTATAGGGCTAAATTCTGACCTTTGTTTATTGGGATTTCCATGTAAAACTGAAGGGTCTAGTTTGGCTTTTTTTAAGGTAAAAATGAAATATATCATTAACAGCCATTGCTTTTGGTTGGAATTATGCCAATGCTTTAAGTTAATGCTTAAATATCTCATGTTACTCCAAGCCTTGACTGAAAGTTCTTCATGGGGCACTGCAACGAAGACATCTTACAGGCCACCATCCTCCTTTGCTTCCAGACTTGTCACAATTAATTTCTCTCCTTTCACAAGTATCAGATTTTTCAAGAGGTCGTTCAACAAACTGTATTAGTAAATTGTGTTCCCATTTTTGTTAAAGTGACACACAAAATATTATCAGTACAAACTTCTAATCAATATGCTGAAAAACAACCAGTCTGTGCACAGACAAGATTTTTGTTAGGCTTTCTTCACTCACTGAAAAGAGCGCTTTTTTTTTTTGAGAAGTTTTTGCTATAGGGCACGTGCGCTCACCAGAAAGACAGAGAGAGATAGAAAGACATCATAAAACGAGAAATCACCCCCCAGGGGGGATGGCCATGCTGCAATCCCTTCTCTTTCATTCTCCTCTCAGGATCTTGGGCATGCACACACATGCGCCCGGCATGAGTTTAAGCCACCGGGTCCGGGACTCGAACTGTGGTCGGCTACATGAGAGTTCAGCGACATAGCCATTACACTAACTGCTGGTCCCTATTTATTTTTTTCTAAAAGCAGGAGAATCAGAGAGAGAGAAACAGAGATAGCACCACTAACAGGGTGTCGACACTGCAATCCATCCCCAGCTTCCAGCAGCCACAGGTACTAGACACACACATGCCTGATGTACTGGAGGAAGTCTGGAGCCACAAAGCCATTTGAGTTAGCCTTGTAGAACTTCACATTTTAGCAGTGTGCCACTGTCTGGTTCCTTGAAAATAGCTCTTAAATATCCAAATGGTATATTAACTTTGTAGTTCCCAACATGGAATCTGCATATCCAAATGAGTTATTATTTGAGGGGACTTTAAAAAGTTCATGGTTACAAACCTCATTAGAAGCCACTTGGTAGCATGATGGTTCCAACGGTTAGATCCCACATGGCCCACCATGTGGTTCAAATCCTGGATCCATGATGTTTGAGGTATACCAGGCACATTTGTGTGCATGCCTCAAATCCCAAAATGAGAAATAGAGAAGAGATTCCAGTGTGACCATCCTCCATGGGCATGCTTTCTTCACTTTTCCTTTCTTTCCTTTGTCTGTTTCTTTCCAGTGAGTACATGCGCCCTCTAGCAAATTAAAAAGAATGGAAAAAAAAATTAGAATGTATTCTCAACAAGGACTGGAATGTTTATCTTTTTTTTTTAACTACTGAACTGTAACATCAAGTATTAAGGGGCTAAATAAATGTATATTGACTAAATTATATAGTTTATACCATTATCAAAGAGTATATGTTATTCTTATTGCTGTTTTTATGCTCCCATAAACATTATTCATTGACATTATATGCACACATATGAATATAAATGAATCACATATATAATATATAATTTTTAGATGATGTTGCTTCATTTTTATTTATAATTTGCATTTCTTTACTAGTGAAGGTGATTTTCAGTTTAAACACTTAATTCTATTCTTTCTTTGTCCATTTTTCTAGAGATTTTAGAGTTTTATTTTCTATTATTAGAAATCATATACCATTTTATATTTATACTTATTCCTATCATTCCTGTTTTGTTAGCCACTTGGTAGTGATAATTAATTTTAATGTATAAGATACCTCCATTTTATATAATACAAAGCAAAGTAAAGAATTTATTAAGGAGTGGGTCATATGCTTTAAGTACTTTGAGTGGATGGTCTCATTCAAGCCTTTTAGCAGCTCTTACTATTACTGTCACTGTAATTATCTCCATTTTACAGATGGATGAACTGGGTCTTAGAAAGTTCAATAACATTGTCAGAGTTACACAGATAGAAGAATTTACATTTTAGAGCAAAGGTTGAAAATTGGCTGCCCGCATGTCAAAATTAACATAAGAATTTTGTTGTGTTCCTGGAGTAACTATCTTGAATAATTTTTCAATGAAAATGGGGTTATTTATAGTTCCACTGAGTCTGAATTTCCTTTCTTCCTTCTACCAATAATTGGTTGGATCTGAGTAGTGGCTGCCCTCTTTTGAAGAATCATGGCATCCAATTTATTTCAGCTTCCCCTCCAAAATCCTTCTTGGCTTTAGCCCATTTCATTGCAAACTTTCCTGATTCTTGTGGGTAAGGATCAACTCAAATGATTTAATAACCAGTTTGGCATGGACACTGACCTATCAGAATGGACACCAGCCACAAGCAATTGCTATATCTGGATATCTGCCTTGTCTTTGAGGTTTCCTGCTTAAGCCACCCCTTTAGAAAGGTCCGTGTTCAATTCCTGGACCACTATAAAAGCCTAACATGATGCTATACATGTGCGCTCTTAGTGACTCAGGAGGCTGGTGCATGAGAATTGCAATATACAGTGAGACTTTACCCCGCCCCCCCAAAAATACAAAAAAACTGGTTTTTTATCTGCCAGAAGTTATGTTGAGAATTTTATATACATTATCTCATGGAATTTTTATAAATTTAAGTATTATCTTCAGTAGTTTTTCTCAAGTCATCAAATCCCTCTTCCTCCAGTGGTCTGATTAAATAATACTCGTTTCAAGTTTCCTCATACATTTTCTACCTTGTTTATTTTAAGAATGAAGTAACTGAGATACAAATTATTACAATTTTAAAACCAGCACTTAGAAACTTGGCAACTTTCACTCCTGATGTTGTGGTTAATCACCATTTCCCACATTTTAGCATGCAGATTTACATTCTTTCTCTGTTAGGTTCAATAGGCCTGCAAATACATTACATTACAAACTTAATTTTTAAGATAATACATCTTTTGAGTATGATCGCAAAGAATAATGTTCATAAGTGCTCTAATTTAACTGCGGTAGAAGTTCTGTCTTATTATATCTTACCCTCAATATAATCACACTTTTTTTTTTCTCGTCCAAAGTTGACTTGACATACGTGGTTCTGTATACATTTAATGAGTAATCTTGATACCAGTGAATAATTGAAACCATCTCTTTGGAAAAAGAAAATGTGGAAGATTCATGGTAGAGTACACATTGTTGAGTGATAACTAGCATATATGGTCCATTTATCAAAACTAATGTACAAAAGCCCTTAATAATTGTTGTAAAGAAATGACTAGAATCATTGACATAAAATTTGTTGTGCCAGGTATAGTGTCTTTTCTTTTTTGTTTGTTTCTAATGCAATCTGCTAATTCCCAACCTGTCCCACCATCCTCTCACCCTTTCTTTCTTCCTGGTTCTCCAGTGGATGTGAAGTCAGAGGTTCCTGTGGGCCTGGAGCCCATCTCGCCATTAGACCTAAGGACCGACCTCAGGATGATGATGCCTGTGGTGGACCCTGTCGTTCGTGAGAAGCAACTGCAGCAGGAGCTACTTCTTATCCAGCAGCAGCAACAAATCCAGAAGCAACTCTTGATCGCAGAGTTTCAGAAACAGCATGAGAACTTGACACGGCAGCACCAGGCTCAGCTTCAGGAGCACATCAAGGTAGCAAATGTTTCTTTGTCTCTGATTTTCTTACTCAGGAAGTGTGCATCATGACACGGGTATGAGAGGCCCCCAGGGGAGGACTGGACGGGAGCTTTGCTGTGATTATGACATGGACATGTGACTTGAAGGAAATTGCGATTGTACTAGTGAACGCCTAGGTAAGTACCTATAAAATACCTGCTTTGCCTCTTAGAGGGGCCTCTACCACTCTTCCCTTTTAGCTTATGGAGTCTATATTAAAGAATAAAAACTTCCTTCCCTCAGATTAGATTCTGTCCAACATGATTTTTTTTTTCATTTGCCCCACCTACTCTCTACCAGAAGATCCATGAACCTAGAGAGACCCATTTTCTATTTCTTTTTTTTTTTTTTGGAGAGGTTTTCACTATAGGGCGCGTGCGCTCACCAGACAGACAGAGAGAGACATAGAGACAGAAAGCGAGAAATCACTCCCCAGGGGGGATGGTCATGCCGCAATCCCTTCTCCTCCATTCTCCTCTCGGGATCTTGGGCACACACGCACATGCGCCTGGCGTGAGTTTTAAGCCACCGGGTCCGGGACGCGAACCGCTGTCGACTACATGGGAGTCCAGCAACATAGCCATTACGCTAACTGCTGGTTCCCCCATTTTCTATTTCTAAAGAATCAGCATATATGATTTACCAGAAAGGAAAATGTAGCCATCTCCTTATGTAAAGAGAGAGCCTTTTAAAAAAAATCTTTTCACCCTTCAGTAAATAAACATTCTGAGTATGTCCTAATCTTTCTTAAAGAAAAGTTCTTAAAATGTATACATTCAAAATAATAACATAATAAAAAGCTTAAGGAAGTTATTTTTGGAGAAATTGGTAAAATATTTTTATTGTCCTTATTGAATGTAGATAAGAATTTATTGGAAGAAGTTTGGAATAACTGTTGATATAAGACTCACATTGTTTACGTTATTCTGAGCAATACGTTTATGGATCCTAGAGTCTATTATGATGCACTATTTTATTATCAGATATTTTTTTAGATCTTTCTCTCTCTCTCTCTCTCCCTCTCTCTCTTTTTAAAGGGTTTTTAGCATTGGGTCTGTGCACCTGCCAGAGAGAGCT
Source organism: Tupaia belangeri chinensis (assembly GCF_000334495.1). Classification (NCBI taxonomy): domain Eukaryota; kingdom Metazoa; phylum Chordata; class Mammalia; order Scandentia; family Tupaiidae; genus Tupaia; species Tupaia belangeri. The sequence continues at coordinate 471,457 of NW_006159915.1, forward strand.
AGTGAGAAGGAAAGTGAAAAATTACCCCCCCCGGGGGGATGGCCACTTGAGTCCCTTCTCCTCTGTTCTCCTGTTCAGATTTTGGGCACACACACACACACACACAACCCCCCCCCAGTTTGATTTTCTCTTTCTTTTTTTTTTTTTTTTTCAATGAGGCATTTTATTTGTATATGTGTATTACATCCCTAGAAAAAGAATCCCAGGATTTTCCCTCCTGTATGTTTCCGTTGTGCTTCTTCATGGTCCATGATGCCAACTGAGGTTGTCAGTACGATGAAACCAAACTGACATGACGGGAACAGATTATTCTGGTATTTCTCGAGATCTTTGAGTTACACATCAAATCTGGGGCTGATACACCCAGTTTGATTTTCAAGCCACTGGGTCTGGGACTCAAACCATGCTTGGCCATGTGGGACCTTAACCACCTTAACCAGCACCTTAACCACTACACCATTTGCTGGCCCCCAAGATTACACTGTATATTTATTTTTCCTTTGTATTTCAGAGATAAATATTTCTTTAGCTTCATTCATAAAATATCTTTTAACTTTTTGACAAAGACATTTGAAAACAAGGCTATTTTAATTTGATTAAGTTGATTTTTTGAGTTCATTATGACAGTAATATAAAAACAACAACTTGTCTTCAACTTTTGCTATAAGGTGATGCACTTGGCAAAGACAGAGACACACACAGTGAGAGAAGGAAAGTGAGAAAACATCCCCACCATGAGAGTGACCACGCTGCAATCCCTTCTCCTCCATTCTCCTCTTAGGATTTCGGGAACCCATGCACACACACACGCCAAGCATATTTTTCAAGCACCTGGTCCAGGACTCAAACCACACAGTCAGCCATATGGAATCTTACCACCTTAACCTCTAAGCCTGCTGGCCTGCAAGAAATATTTACAATAAAAACATTCATTTTTATATCCAACTCTTTCAAAGATGACTGAAATACATGCTTTTTATTATTAATAATAAATGATGTATCATAATATTATTATAGTATATGTACTTACTATAGTACTTGCCTTTTAATTACTATCACTTTGTTGTGGGGTTAATATAGAAAGCTAATTGATATAAATATTATAACTTTTTACCACATTATAGTATCTGAGAAGGTAAAAATGTTTTCTTCTTCTTTATGTCCCCCCCCCTTTGAGGGGAAGACTGCCTATATTATCTTATTATCCTAAAAAGTCTGTTGAACACCTGATATAAAATATAATTTTTTCTTTTACTGGTGAATCTTGCTAAAAGTGTGCTCATGTATTATTGATATCTAAGACACCTTAAAAATGAGGTGAGGATTTTCTTTTGTATCTCACATGGAATTATAGGTCATGGCTATATTTTGAAGTATGGTAACCACATTTATTTCTATAGACATATTTTTCAGTGAATGTTGAACCATTAATTTGACCTTTGAAACAATAGTAGGAACACTGATGTCTAGAACTTATCATTCAGTCCTTCCAGGCACGTTAGGATAACAGTGATGAATGAGTAAAATTTGTATTCTTCACCATACTGTAACATCTAAGGAACTAGGTAGTTCATTTTGCTGCTGTAAGTGAGTCTTGTTACCATCAATATAGGGAAACATTTGTAAGTTGCCGCTTTAGTTACTTATTTATGTTGGTAGCTTTTGTAGTTATAAAATCAATACACATTTTTAAGAAAGTAATTTGTTGTTTGATTTTGCTCAAAAGTTAATAGTAACAAGTTGGCGCAAACCACATGGCACAGTAGTTTATTGATATCTGGGAAAATCGGAAAAGAGGCTCTTGAGAAAAAAAAACATTATGAGATAGCTGAAAGGAAAATGTAGCTTTTAAAATGATTTTCCAAAGTGCAGATGCTCCTCAGCTTATGATAAAGTTATTTCCCAATAAACCCATTGTAAGTTGAAAATATTGTTAAGTAGAAAACACATTTAATAAACCTAACCTACCAAACATCATAGTTTAGCCCAGTCTAACTTAAATGTACTCAAAACATTTCCATTAGCCTACAGTTGAACAGAAGCATTGTACAAAGTCTGTTTCATAATAGAATGTTAACTATCTCATACAACTTATTGAATACTATACTGAAAATGGAAACCAGAATGGTTACATGGGTACTTGAAGTATGGGTCTTAATATATATTGCTTTCTTACCATTGTAAAGTCAAAAATGATCAGTTGAAAAATTTTAATTCAGGGCCATCTGTTTGTAAGTTATGTTTTGTTTTGTTTTGTTTTGTTTTGTTTTTGTTTGTTTGTTTGTTTCCAGAAACTGATGAGATAGATATTTAAAATTTTCTTTTAATAGCATAGAGAGTTTTTTGTTATTTTTATTTTGTCACTATTTTATGGGTAAGGTTAAAAGTTGATGCTTTTAACACACATTTGAATTTTGTTTTTGTGAAGAAGACACACAGTACATGATGCTTTAATTAAATTAGCTTTTTAAATCTCTGGCCTCTGTAATATTGAGTATTTGTTGAGTTAGATACTATTATTACATTTTTCCACCTAGCAAACTCAGGTAGAGAGAGATATGATAACTTCCCCAAGGCTACACAGCCATAATTGGTTGTTTGGAGATTTGCAGTCTTTCTTTGGCTGCCTCCAAAGCCACTGAGGCACATTGCCTCTCTCTTGAGCCAGACCATCTAGAAGTAGAAAGGCAAAGTTTTATATATTTCTGTTTCTTTCTACCTCATTTCTGTAATTTTTAATAATGCATGGTAGCTATGGTAATTAATTGTGTGATTTTTCTAGATTCCTCAGAGAAATTAAAGTTCAATTGCATTGGGGCTTTGGGTGAAGCAACATCAATTTGAAAAACTATCATATCTGTATAGAATTAACATTAAAGCAGAGTTTAAGCAGAGTTATGAATTCTTCTGCTACAATAGAATATCTGAAAACATCCATCAAGGGACTGGTATGTCAAAGACAAAGGTTTTCATGTTAAGAGTAACCAGAACACCTCCAAGCATAGCCTTCTGGGAGTGGTGAGCCTGTTATGACTGACATACAGAATTGTCTTCTTGTTGCTCAGAGGGACTGGGAAGCCACTCATGTAACTCTTAAATTTTGTGCTATTACTTTTTGGTGTAAAATTTATAGCTTTAAATACCTTCTTAATATAAAAAACAAATTATACTATCTTCATTCGTATTCAAAGTTTTAGATAATAGTAATGATTAAAATCAGTATTACTCAGGACCAACAGGTGGCAGGGTGTTTAAGATGCTGGACTCCCAGTTAAGGCTCTGGAATTCCACATGGGTGACCATGGTTTGAGCCCTGGACCAGTGGCTTGAAAAATCATGCTAGGTGTATATGTGTGCATGTCTAAAATCCCAGAAAGAGCATGGAGAAGAATTGTGGCATGGTCATTCTCCTTAGGGGGTGATTTCTCACTTTCTCACTGTCTGTCTCTGTCTCTCTGTGGTGAGCACATGTGCCCTATGGCAAAACATAAATAAAAAGTATCATCCAAAGCTAAGTTTTATGTATATTATAAATACAATGTATGAGAGAAATTATTTTCTATATTACATTAGAAGAACTAAGGATATGAGTAGTTTCCAACTCTCATATCTAGTAATGTCAATGCCTAAGTTGAACTGGAGTCACTGCTGAGTGGCACATTTATAAATATATACACACATATTTATTTATTTCATATATATATAATACATACATCTGTATTTCTCAGTCTCAGAGTAGACTTGACATCTCGATGGCTTTTAAAAATTCTTCTTATTTATATTATTCATTGGAAGTGAATTCAGGGGATTTAGAAAGTTAAACAATAGTGCATTATACTGTAGTTTTATGGGGAAATATCTCTTGATTGGTGTCCCTAAGGATTCTTTTTTTTTTTTGGGGGGGGGAGAGGTTTTTTGCTATAGGGTGCATGCTACACTCACCAGAAACACAGAGACAGAAAGTGAGAAATCACCCCCTGGGGTGGGGGATGGCCACACCACAATCCCTTTTCCTCCATTCTCCTCTTGGAATCTTGGGCACACACACACACACGTGCCCAGGGTGCATTTAAGCCACTGGGTCCAGGACTCAAACCATGGTCAGCTACATGGGAGTCCAGCGACACATGCATTATGCCAATTGCTGGTCCCCCTAAGGATTTCTTAAGTGCTAGATGAAAGAATAGGATTTTTGCTTTTTTGAGAGTACTTATAATAGACATACAGATTGTATTTGCCTGTTGAGAACTTCATGTATAATGCTTTAAATTTTTAGTACTTCTTCTATTTCGGGTAGATCTTCCTCCAAAATAATTCTTATCTCCCTATTCTATTCGCTTTTTTTCCACACCATTTCTCAGGATATGAACTAAAGGTTTTAGTTATTTATACGAGGGAGACTTTGTAAGTAGACTTCTAGATGGTCCCTGCCTTTCCTTGTTTCATGCATTTAATTTGTATGAAATAAAGTTATTGAGGGAACTAAAGATTTAGTCAATAGAAACTAAGTGAATTTATTGTTTCTTTTTGATAGGGAGACATAGATAGTGAAGCTACCTGAAAACTTGCTTGTCGGTGGCATTAGTTGCTAACTTTTAGATTTCAGTAATTTACTAAAAAGTGGGTAAAAATATAAATTAAATACAAGTTTCAAAAGCTTATATTTTAATTTTGGTCAGTGATGACTATGAAGCTTAAAGAAATTGCACACTCTCATGTCTTTCTCTTCTCGCAAGTTGCAACAGGAACTTCTAGCCATAAAACAGCAACAAGAACTCCTAGAAAAGGAGCAGAAACTGGAGCAGCAGAGGCAAGAACAGGAAGTAGAGAGGCATCGCAGAGAACAGCAGCTTCCTCCTCTCAGAGGCAAAGATAGAGGACGAGAAAGTAAGAGGCACCAGGGTAAAAGATGGACTCTCTTCCCTCATCTGTAGCTGATCGTTGTTCAGAAAGAAGCTGGATAAAACAGTGAAATTAAGCTTGTCTAAATTGTCTGTGTTTGATTAAGATATAAATTATAGACCCAAAGGTAAAGCCTCGATATTCACCTCAGTTCTCTTTATTCCGTCTGCAGAGCATCTTAAGACGTAAATACAGCATTGCGTGGCAAAGAGGATCGTCTGTTTTTTAAATGTTAGAAATGTTATGTTAAAGCAATCAAGCTTAAGCCATACAGTTCAATAATAAACTTATGTCCACATCTTCTCACTATGCCAGTCTTCCTCCTGAGCATGTAATGACTGCTCTGGAAGCCAAGCCTTACCTCCACTGAGTTTCTGCATACTCAAGGCTCTGGAAAGATTTAAGGCAGAGAACACTTAGAAAAAGAAGTATCCACAAGAGGGAGACAGATCCAAATAATTCCTCTATGTTAGGTCAGTTCAAAATCAGGTCGTAGCAAGGTTTAAAATCTGATGACTTGAACTAGAATCGTCAGCAATATTTATTTGTTTAATGCTCAAAGGAATTTTTAAAAGTTTTTTCAGACTAGCGACTCAGAAAAGATCATTTTAATGTGTTTAAGTGATCTGATGTGGTCTCCAAGATTATTGATTTTTTTAAAAAAAAATGGTTTTGCTTCTTGGCAGCATTTTTTAAACTTTTTTTAAAAAAAGAGGTAACATTGATGCTGGGAATCCCCTTTCTGCAAGAGCAATTCAAGAAATCATTGAAGGTTTTTTAAAAAATTGGCAGTTTAAGCAGTGGTTGCAAAGCATTACTATGCCATTTTCTAAGACTGTTTAGATTGTGGTTTCTTCTTTTAATAGGAAAACTTCATATGCCGTGACCAGTGAAGATACTTCTTAATCTTGGTTAGATATTCTAGAGGCAAATGAAGACAGAACTCATAGTCACTGTCTGTTTCTGCAGGGGCCGTGGCAAGTACAGAAGTAAAGCAGAAGCTTCAAGAATTCCTGTTGAGTAAATCAGCAACTAAAGACACTCCAACTAATGGAAAAAATCATTCCGTGAGCCGTCATCCCAAGCTCTGGTACACGTATGTTCAGCGTTCAGCTGTTTTCATTCCCAGGGTTAAAGAACACAGGTTTGGTATTTAGCACACCTGGGCGCATATCCTGGGCTTGCCATTTTCTGTTGTGTAACTATAGGCAAGCTCCTTAAAGTCTCTCAGGATCAGTTTGATTCCCTATAAAAATAGGATAATCATAATACTCACCCTCTAAGGTTGGTGGGCAGGCCCTGTGAAATACTGTGTAAAGTACATAGCAGAGAGCAGTGCTTAATAGACATGAGCATTTATCTTCTGAAGGACGAGGAAGTGCGTATGTTCTGTGTTGATTGAGTAACTGTCAAATGCGGGTGGAGCACACAAATTGATTTGTACTTTGTGTATTTCTGTTCCCAGGTAGTACATCTGATATCTGTGCAATCATTTTTGAAGACTTTTTCAGATCATGATCTGATTTTTATTTTACTTGGCTTTATAGAAAATGGATGTCAGAGCTATTTTTACAGATCCCAAAGAATTTTTACTAAATAAAAAAAAAAAGGAAGGAATATTTAAAAAAAAAAGGAGGGAAATGAAGAGGAGGGTGATAAATAACTAAATAAATCCCAGTCTTCAATGCCTACTTTACCCTATCCACCTCACCTCAATTCTTCTCAGGAAAATAAGTTTGGCCTTTGACACACAGGCTGATGACATGATACACTGTGTGATTACAGATTTTATGGAACTGGATTTCCCCAACTCTAGGCAAGATATTCAATACACAGTTCTGTCTATAAAATATGAAAGATGTGGTATTTTTAAAAATTAGAGCAAAAGAGTCAGTGGGCGGCATGGTGGTTAAGGCACTAGACTCCCACTGTGGTTCAGGTCCCAGATCTGATGGCTTGAAAATCATGCTGGGTGCATGGGCATGCATGCCCGAGTCCTAGGAGGGGAATGGAGGAGAAGGAATTACAGCATGGTAATCCCCCCAGGCAGGGAGATTTCTCACTTTCTTCTTGCCGTCTCTCTCTGTCTCTCTCCAGCAAGCATGCGCATCCTATGGCAAATCCAAAAAAAAGATTTCTCACTTTCTTCTTGCCGTCTCTCTCCTGCAAGCTTGTGCATCCTATGGCAAATCCAAAAAAAGACAAAATTTTAGAGGCAAATCATACTTGGATTAGTGGACTAATAGATAATAGTTTTTTTCATCAATGAGTTCGAGAATAATCCCATGATTTTACACTGACAACTTTTTAAAAATTTTTATATCATCAAGGACGGGAAGTAAATATTTGATTAGTCTGTTATATTGAAATTGTAGGCATCCCAGGCAGTCTATTTAGAGAGTTATATTTGTATTCATATTTTTTAGGAACCTACTCTTCTCTGCATCCAAAAATAAGTAATGGCAGGCTCCAGGATGTTTCATAAATATTTTAAAATTATTTACATGTTTCTATCATGGATGTGAGTAGACTTGATAAACCAATTTTTTTTTGAAGAAAATTTTTTTCTTACTTTGTTTTTTTTTTCTTTTCTTTTCTTCTCTCTTTTTTTCCTCCCCCCAATGAGAGACAGAGAGAAAGAGGTAGAAGGCATGATCAAAGCTGCAACCACTTGTCTGTTTCTATATCGCGTCCAGTTTTGGGGGGCCAGCTTGCACATGCACCCAGCATGGTTTTCAAGTCATGAGGACCAATACTTGAACTATGCAGCCACCTTAACTACGATGTCACCTGCTGGCTTCTAAAATAACAGTTTTATGTTGAAAAAAAAATGTGATTTCTGTTTTGTTTGTGTGTGTGTGTGTTAATTTTGGAACTACTGTAGAAGTCAGGGAGACTTCTCAGTAAAAAAAAAAAAAGTCACCCTTATATACTCATATGTGCTATCTAGCCTTTTTTTTAAAAAAAAAAAAATTGAAGTCCTTGTATGTGATTACTTTGACCTTGGTTGTTCAGTTGGGTCATCAGGAATGTCATGACTCCTTTTTGCATAGAAAAACAAAGAAAAATGCATCATGACTTTCCCAACAACCTAATATATTGTTCACTGAGAAGGATCCAGAAGATACCTCTTCCCTAGTATGGATCTTAAGAAAACATATCCAATAATCTCAGATTATCACAAGCTCAGGCTCTTGGCATATTCTCTCTTTTGGTGAAATAGTTTTTCTGTGTGACTTTATGACTAAACACACGGTAAGCATTCTTAGTAACCCTGCATCCTTCCATGACACACTGCTACGGTGAACTTGGTTACATGAGGCTGTGGTTTGTGTACACTAGGAAGAAAGAACATAAACACAGCTGAGGCACGTGTACCGCATGTGCAACTGATTACTGCTGACCAACATGCAGTGAAACGACAGCACAAGTGGTGAACGTTCTTTGTCTTTTGTAGGGCTGCCCACCACACGTCATTGGATCAAAGCTCTCCACCCCTTAGTGGAACATCTCCATCCTACAAATACACATTACCAGGAGCACAAGATGCAAAGGATGATTTCCCCCTTCGAAAAACTGGTAAGTTGGTTTAATAAGAACCACACTTTCTCTTCCATAACATTCTTATAGTTTCATTTTGCCACACCTTCAGAGGACAATCAAAAGATTTAAATCATAGATATTGTACCCTCCCCACCCCTGACCCAGCATAAACAACCATGTCCATGAGCATACACATGTTCCTACTTATTTTAACACCAGTTGACTCACTGTATTATCTAAGTATCTTTTCTAAGTTTAAAAATTTACCATGTTTGGATTTTGGCCAAATTATTTTCTTATTAGCCATAAAGTATGGCATAGAGGAAAACAGAAATTTAATTTCATTTTTCTCCGATGAATTGTTCTCTATTGGTACGGGTCTCTAATTTCTTCCATTTATCTATTTTTCTACTGAGCTTCAACCATTTACTGCAAAATGAGAATTTTAAACATTTTTCCTGGCAAATACTAAAAACCTTAAAATTTAGTTGTTTATGTGCTGAAAATAGATAAGGCTACAGCTACCCTCTGAGTAAGTGACTTGCCTAATGTCTCTCAATTATAAGACAACTTCAGGTGTAGATTTATATATACCTAATAATCTCTTGTAATTATATTAAAATTTGTTTTTGAGAAACTGGCACAATGAAGCTTCTACTTTTAATTTAATTTAAACAGCCCAGTATTTTTCTATCTTTTTTGAGCACGTTAATATGTACATATGTAGTGTGTTACATACTCTTACTGCTGTAAGAATTATATTTAAACTGTAGCTAGCTATACACATAAATAGCTATTTGTATACTTTCTGTTTTAAGTCTTACAATGTTTGCCAAATATAATCCTTCAGAGACAGTTGTAAATATTTTTAAAAATTATATCTATTTCTGATCTGAAAAAGTATCCACAGAAGATGGTTTGGCCAATTGTATATTACTCAGATCTACTCAAAGAAATATGAATCTATGTAATTTGTATATGAAATCTACAGAGTAAAGATGACTTCAAATAATTATATGCGTTTTCCCAAGCAATTTAGAGTAATTAAAATGGATATAGATTGTAAAAAAAAAACATGCTCAATCTATTTTAGTCATATAATTTATCTGTACCATAATGAAGATTTAAAAATAAAAGCAATCTTGAATGTGTTCCCTCTATGTCACCATAACTCACATTCTAATAGGCACTGGGATAGGGTGGTTAAGTATTACAAAACAATCTGTGCTTTTTTATTTTAATATCATGACAATTGTTTGCATTTCTACTATGAAGTGTTCGGTAGAGTAAAATATTTCTATAGAAGACTATGCAAAGACAAGAATGGTTGTTTTAGGTATTGAATCAGAATTTCACGCTATTATCTACAAATCAGATTGCCTTTCTTATAAATAAACTTATCTGGGAATAAAAGAAGAAAGTAGAGTGAACCTTTATATATTTCTAAAACATAGAGTATAGTTTATGAAAATTCATCCATGAAGGACATGGGTTTTGGAATGTGGCGACTTTGATCTGCACCCTTGACATTTAGTTGTACCAGTGGCATATGTAGGAGCTATTGACAGAGATGATGTGAATATTGCCCCAGGTCTCAGGGCAATGACTGGCATTCAGGAGTCCAAGGAGTCACTAAAAGGAAAGAAAATACTGAGTTCCCTTGTGGCAGGAGGTTACCGATGAGTGATACAGTTACATTCACAGAGAAAGACTTCTGTCCTGCTGAGCACAGAGCCTTTGAATATATTCTTACCACTGGGAGATTGAAAACTGACTGCAGAACTGATACTGACTTTGAAAAGAAGGGGCGTTTGGGACCAGTAAGCATCCAGAAAGAAAATCTGATCTTTTTCAATACTTGAGGAAGCCATACTTTGTGTCCCACTGTTTCTTTGAGAACAGCTATGGTTTTTTTCTCTGTAGAGAAGGAATAACAAACTATTAATTTATTCTCATAAAAATTTTCATCCATCCACAAAGTTCAACGAGAACTCCTGCTTAGGATAGATGTTACAAACTCTTATTCAAACTGTACAAATATGCAAAATATTTTCTGTGCCTGTTTATGTGATGTATCATAATAAGATCCCTGTTTTAGTAGTATATTTTCTGTATCTGCTTAGCGTTTCAAGTTCCTTCTTTTTAGATTGAAAATCTGATATTTATGAAGTGTCAGGCTGTTGATCTGTAAAACCAAACATTTTCAAGCATTGTAGCAATAACGTTCTTGAGCAGCCGTTAATACTTTAATATCTCTATAGGGGTTTCAAAATATTCCTTAATTCAATTTCCATTGTCTGTTTAAGAAAAGTATGATGTAATTAATTGCACATGTTTTCCGTATGCTATCTAAAATACTTAGTGATACCCTTCATTAATTACAAATAAGCAGAACTCTTTCACCCTTTATAAATATAATCAATTTGGTGTATTTCTAATTCCATTGTGAGAAATATTAGACATTTGCACGACATAGAAGAGCATTGAAATATTGTCAAATAATACTAGCTTTAGCATTTGTTATATATCGGTGTCTCAAAATCTCAAGAAAATTAAATAATAAAATTTCACCATAACATAATGATTATAGAGAATGTTTAAGGTGACTTTTGTGTATAGCTACACCATAGTAAGTGAAATCTCAAGTAGGATTATTGATCATTATTGTAAATGCCAGGGCAGTAATTAGAGACTCACTTTTCTGTTGAAGCTAGATTATCAACCTCTGTAGTCTACTTGAATTTCATTGAACTCAGTCTTAGGTTTACAAGAAGTTGTTAAATGAGTGGGATTCTATCCTTCTGTTCTTTGATCTGCATATAATACAAAATACTTGTTATTTCTTTTAAAATATACATCAGTGTAAATTGCCAATATATTTTAGCAAGATTTAAGGAGAGTGAAACTAGAACCTGAATAGAAAAGCCCTAATGACCTTAAATTGATGAAGGTAGCCCCAGGGGTGTCCCCTAACCAGTGAGCACAATTTGGAGGCTCTCTTGACCTCTTAGAAACTCACCCCCACCCCCAGACAGTGGCAACCCAGGAACAGTCAACTATAGAAGTCTCATTTGCCTGAAGAAATCTGACCTTTGTCATGCAAAGTGGCCCTTCACTTCCTTCCCTTTAGGAGAATTAGAGCAGTCCCTAGAATTTGGGTATTGTAAAAACAGGAGAGTAATACTAATAGTTGGCACTGATGGATCCCATTGCTAATTCCCTTTTCTTTGACATGTAGCAATCCTTTCACAACAGTGAATATCAAAGATTTTATATAACTGGTCTTGAAGTTAAGAATAGTGTGATTGTTTTTAATTTTTGTGTTTATTGCCCTCCTTTAAAGTAGCACTTCTTTCTCCAGTTACACTATGTGATTCCTTTTGTTTCATAATAAACGAATGTGTTGATACAGAAACTTGGAATATTTTCCTGAACTTTATGCTCTAGCTGAAAGTAGTATTAATAGCATTGCTGTCGTAGATGACATTTTTGCCTTCTAGAGAGCACTGCTGGACCGGTAATAAAGTAAAGAAAGGAAGCTTTGGGGTCCCAGCACTTCGAAACAGTACATATTTCTCACAGAGATACTGCATATGTGGTGACTTTGAACTGACCTTAAAAGCCATTTGAATTGGATTCGGTTCCAGTGAGAGTGTGCATATGTTTCATAAAATATCATGGTAAAAAATTCTGGAGGTTTTATGCTCCATTATATTATTGAGGTCTTACCCAGTGAACTTTGCCTTTCTTTTAATGTTACAGTCTTTCCATTTAATACTTCTGAACAAAGTGAGCAAGCTGGCTAGATTAACCTCTTAAAGTGCACAAGCCATATAAAGCTTGGCTTGGACTAATAAGACTGTTCCAGCCTCACTGAAATATTCATTTTAATGATCAGGAACACTAGAGTAAGACTCAGATGGAAAGGGTCCAAACACAAGTCAAGGTTTTAGAAGGCCAATGTCATTTTTCACGTTGAGCAAATTGGAAAGAAGGCAGCGTTGAGATCTATAGTTTTATAAACCTTCCTTCTGTGCAGAGGTCAGCAGTTACGCTGTGATACCTTGGTGACCTGTTCAAGTTATTATAATCCAAAATTACAAAAGGAGGGCTTATTTAGTGGTTTAAAATATCTCATTCTTTGTCCCTCTCTCTTTCTCTCATAACTCGTGCTTTCTTGTAAAACACGCATGTGCATGTACACACATGAATATGTACACATTTCTGAAAAGTTGGCAATGAGATAAAATGAAAATATTTACTCAAAACCTTCTACATTGACAAGCACTGGGGCCTTTTTTATATATCTTAGTGTTCTATCTTCACTGTATTGTGACTAATCTTGCTTAAAAGTATTGAAATCTTCTTGTGATCAGTTGGATAGCAAGTTCTTGGAAAGGAAAGGCCACGTGGCACTGTAGCACAGGCTTGGAATCTACGTGTACCTGTCTGACATAGAAATTAATCTAGCCTCTCTAGGCTGCTGTTCCCTCAGCTATGAAATGAAGATAATCATGCTTGGTTCATACAGTTATTTTGAGCATTCCACTAAACAAGCACTTAGGAGCATACCCAACATTCAGGGATTGCTTAATGTTGATTTTAGGTTAGAGAGGATACAGAATTAAGTTTATTCTCTTTCCATCAGGTCAAAACTGAATCTCTCTTTGTTGTTGAAGGACCTTTGAAGGTTTTTATTTTCCTCCACCTTTATCGATAAACACTGAAGAAAAAGTGAGAAATCTTTTCTCATTACACTGTGTGACTCAAGAGGCTAATGTCAAACTGGTCTGTCATTTCAGGCTCTAGTGTGGTGGCTGGAAGTCACCGCATTCTGTGCTTTGTCCTTTAGCATGTGAGGAACTGTGATTGGTACTCTGTGCTCACTAGGACCAAAGGGAGTTTTAATTTTTGCTATTGGCTTTATTTTTAAATTGACTTTAATTGTAGAGAAGTTTTAGATTAAAAAAAAATGGTGGGACCAGCAGTTAGCATAATGGCTATGTCGCTGGTCTCCCACATAGTCGACCGCGGTTCGTGTCCCGGACCCAGTGGCTTAAACTCATGCCAGGCACGTGTGCATGTGTGCCCAAGATCCCGAGAGGAGAATGGAGGAGAAGGGATTGTGGCGTGGCCATCTCCCCTGGGGGGTGATTTCTCACTTTGTCTCTGTCTCTCTCTGTCTTTCTGGCGAGTGTACGCATTCTATAGCGAAAACCTCTCCCCCCAAAAAATGGTAAGGAGCAAACAGTAAAAAGTTCCTCTATTGCTACTTGTCCATCCCCCAGGTTTTTGCTGTTACTGATATCTTACATTAGTTTGGTACATTTGTTACAGGTAGTAAACTCCTATTGATTTATTAAGTAGTCTGTAGTTTACATTAACATTAATGTCTACTCAGCATTGGAAAGGTCTATGGGTTTTAACAAATGTAAAATATTTTGCATGTATCCACCACTACAATGTGTGTGTGTGTGTGTGTGTGTGTGTGTGTGTGTTGAAAGCGAGATTTTGCTATAGAGCGTTTGTGCTCTCCAGACACACAGAGAGAGACAGAAAGCAAGAAATCACCTTCCCTTCTGCGGAGGATGGCCATGCCTCAATCCCTTCTCTTCCATTCTCCTCTTGAAATCTTGGGCACATAAGCACATGTGCCTGCCATGAGTTTTAAGCCACCAGGTCTGGGACTCAAACCATGGTCAACTTCATGAGAGTCCAGCGTCGTAACCATTATGTCATCTGCTGGTCCCTACCAGTACACTATAATACAGAATGATTTCACCACTCTAGAAATCCCATGCTCCATCTATATATATCTCTCCACCCCCTAATTTTTGTATTCTCTTGATATTTTTGCCTTCTAAAGACTCATATAATTGGAATTATATGTTATATGGCCTTTTCAGACTGCTTTCTTGTACTTGGTAATAAGCAATTAAGATTTCTTTATATTAGGACTATCAGGTGACGTGGTGCTTAAGGCATTGGACTCCCACATGACCAACTAAAGTTCGAGTTGTGGACCTGATGGCTTGAAAATCCTGCTGGGCGTGTATGAGTGGGTGCCCAAATTCCTGAGAGGAGAATGGAGAATGAATTGTGGTGTGGCTATTCCCCTGGGGGTTGATTTTTCACTTTCTCTCTCTCTCTGTCTCACATGTGCCTTAAACCAAGAAACGTTAAAAAAAAAAAAAAAAGATTCCTCCATATCTTTCAAAAATTATTTATTTATTTCATTTGTATCTATTATCTTTATTGTTGTTTTTGATTTGACCAGAAGAGAGAGAGAGAGAAAGAGAGAGAGAGAGAGAGAGAGAGAGAGAAAGCTGCCAGGTCAGGACTTGAACCAGTTAGCCATGTAAGAGTCTAGTGCCTTAACCACCATGCACCCTGCTGGCCCCTCTTCATATCCTTTTGTGCCTTGGAATTTCTTTCTTTTTATTGCTGAATAATATTCCATTATATGGATGACCCAAAATTTGTTTACCAATTTACCGGGTAAAGGATGTTTTGGTTACTTACAAGTCTCTGATTCTAAATAAAGCTACTGTAAACATTCCCATGCACATTTTCCTGTGGACATATTTTCAACTCAGTTGGGTGAGTAATTAGAAGTGCATTCGCTGAATCTTATGGTAGGACTATATTTAGCTCTGTAAGAAACTGCCCAACTGTCTTTCAACAGGCTGTGCCATTTTGCATATGTATCAAAAGTTCTTGTTTTTTGTCAGCACTTGGTGTTTTTACTTTCAGTTTTTAAAAATTTTAGATATTCTAATATGTATAGAGTAATTTCTTATTGTTTTAATTTATAATTTCCTAGTGAAAAGCAATACTGAGTGCCTTATTTCTCATTTGCCATCTTTTTATCTTTTCTAGTGAAATGTCCGTTTAGATGATTTACAAATTTTTCAATGGTTTCTTTGTTTTCTCATTGTTGAGTGTTAAGAGTTCTTTGTGTATTTTGGATACAAGTCTTTTATTAAATACGTGTTTTATAAATATTTCTTCCAAGTTGTGGCTGATATTTTCACTTTCTTATTAGTGTCATTTACAGAACATAATATTATAATTTTAATACAGTTAAACTTATCAGTATATTCTTTCATAGATCATGCTTTCAGTTTTATATCCAAAATTCATTGCCAACCTCAGATTTTCTTCTATATTATCTTCTAGAAGTTTTACATTTAGAGCTATAAACCATTTTGAGTTACTTTAAGTGAAACATTTAAGGTCTTTGGCTAGATTCATTTTTTTATATGGGCATCTAGGGTTTTTTATTTTATTTTATTTTTATTTAAGCTTATTCATTTCTTGCTAGAGAGAGAAAGAGAGAAAGAGGAAGTAAGAGACAGACACCCTCAGCTCTAGTTCTTCCCCAACCTTCCTAGGGAGCCAGAATCACAGGCAATAATGTTGGATAGAAGACATCCTCACTTATTTCTGATCTTAAGAGGAATCCACCTTGTTTCTCACCATTAAGTGTGATGCTAGCTATAGAATTTGTGCTTGTGTTCTTTATCAAATTGAGGGGTTCCTTTTATTTGTAGTTACCTAAAAGTCATCATGAATTGGCATTGTATTTTGTCAAGTCCTTTTTCAGCATTAATTATCATAATCATATGATTCATATTTTTAAACTGGTTGATGTAATGAACTGATTTTCAAATGCTGAACCAGCATTGCATACCTGAAAGGAAAAAAAAAAAAAAAAAACCCAAAACCCTGGCTTCTATGGTATAGTTCTTTCATGGTTGGTTATGATTTGCTAGTGTATTATAGATGATCTTTGAAACTATGCTCATGAAAGATCATGATCTATGACCATCTGCTCTTATTTTCGTTTAAGGTTTTTGCTATGTGGTGTGTGCACTCACTAGAGAGAGAAAGAGAGACACAGAGAGAGGGAAAGTGAGAAATCATCCCTTAAGGGGGGATGGCCATGCCACACCCCCATCTTCTCCATTCTCTTCTCAGGATTTTGGGCACACATGCCTGGCATGATTTTCAAGCTACCGTGTTCAGGATTTTAACAATGGTTGGCCTCCTGGGAATCCAGCACCTTAACCACCACACTACCCCTTAGCTCGTCATCCACTCCTGTAATGTCTTTATCTGGTGGTGTTAGTGTGGTAATGCTGGACTCGTAATATAGGAAGTGTTCCTTTTTCTTCTATTTTTGGGAAGAGATTATAGAATATTGATACTATTTATTCATTAAATGTTTGATAAAATTTATTAGTGAAACCAGCTGGACCTAGTATTTTCTTTTTTGAAAAAATATTGATTTAATTTTTTTCATTAGCTGTAGGACTGTTCAGGTTACGTGTTTCTCCTCATATGAGTATTAGCCATTTGTATTTTTTGAAGGACTGGCCTGTTTCATGTAAGTTTTCTAAATTGTGAGCCTGGTGTTATTATATTGCAAACTCATGAGATCAATAGTTATGACTCCTCTTTTACTTCTGATGTTAGTGATGTATGTCTTTGCTTTCTCTGTTTTCTTTTTCTTGATTAATTTTATCAGTTATTTTTTTTCAAAGGACCAGTTTTTGGTTTTGTTGATTTTCTCTATTGATTTCCTGGTTTCAATTTCATTGATTTCCTCATTAATTTTTATTTTTTCTTTCTGCCTCCTTTAGGTATACATTGTTTTTCCTTGATATTTCTAAGGTGAAAGCTTAGGTTAGCCATTTTTTATCATTCTTTATTTCTTTTATATATCTAGTATATAGTATCACACAGGTTTTGATAAGTTTATTTTAATTTTTATTTAACTTAAAATGTTGGGCCAGTCCCATGACCTTAAATAAAAAAAGAATAAATTGGGCTTACAAGTGGCATGATAGTTAAGGCATTGGACTTACATATGGCTGACTGCTGTTCAAGTCTCAGACCTGGCAGCTTGCTTTTTCACTTTCCCTCTTTCTTTTGTCTCTCTCTCTGATTAAATTAAGTAATAGTAAATAAATAAAATAAATCTTTAAGACGGAATAGAAGAAAAACATTTTAAGATTTCTCTTTATAGTTCTTTGATTCATGTTATTTAAAATTGTGCTTTTTAATCTCCAAATATTTGGAAAATTTTTACCTACCTTTGTGTTACTGATTTCTGTCTTTCTATTACTCATTTGCATTGTAGTCAGAGAATACATTTTGTACACTTTCCATTCTATTAAATTTATGGAGGTATGTTTTATACCATAGAATGTCACCTGACATTGTTCAGTGTTTCATCTAAACTTGAAAGTAATGTATGTTGGTTGAAGTATGTTGTACGTATCAACTAGTGATAGTTTGTTGATAATGCCATTTAGGTCAACTGCATCCTTACTGCTTTTCTGCCACCTACATCTCTCAGTTACTGACAGGGCAATGCTAGTCTCCTAGTAGAATAATGGGTTTTTCTTTTTCTCTTTTAGTTCTGTCGGTTTTGCCTCATGTGTTTTGATGCTCCATTCCTAGGTCCTTATACATTAAGAATACTTATGTTTTCTTGGAAAATTGAGCTGTTTATTCTTAAGTAATGTTGCTTCTTTGCCCTAATAATTTTTCTTACTTGAAGTCTACTCTGATTGAAATTATAGCTATGCCAGCTTCCTTTTGCTCAGTGTTAGCCTAGTATATCCTTTTCCATCACTTTAATCTATCTGTGTCTTGTATTTAAGGTGGGCTTTTTTTTTTTAATTTTTTTTTTGGGGGGGGGAGAGGTTTTTGCTATAGGGCATGTGTGCTTGCCAGACAGACAGATAGAGAGTGAGATATCACACCCCCACCCCCATTTCTGGGGGAATGACCATGCCCCAGTCCCTTCTCCGTCATTCTCCTCTCTAGATCTTGGGCATGCACGCACATGCGCCTGGTGTGAGTTTAAGCCACTGGGTCTCGGACTCAAACCGCAGTGGACTACACTACATGGGAGTCCAGCGACATAGTCATTATGCCAACTGCTGATCTCTAAAGTAGGCTTCTTAAAGGCGACATATAGTCATGTCTTATTTCTTTATTAACTCTTTTAGTGTGAATAGACCATTCACATTTAAATAGATTCTTGATATAGTTAGATTAATATCTATAATGTTTGTAATTGTTTCCTTCATTGTTCTTATTCTTTATTTTTGAATGTTCCTTTCTTTTTCTTCCCTCTCTTTTCTTTTCTTTTAAATATTTGTCCTCACAAGAATGTGCATGTACTCTCCAGAGAGAGACAGAAAGAAAGAGCATGTGAGAAAATACTACCCTTGTAGGCCAAGGACATGCTGCTATCCCTTCTCCATTCCTCCTTCCTGTCAGGATTTTAGACATGCACACATATGTACCCAGCATGTTTTTCAAGCTATTGGGGACATGACTTGAACCGTGATTGGCCATATGGTATCCAACTCCCTTAACTGTTGGACTATGTTTGGTCCTGCCTTCTCTAGTTTTGAGAATTTTATATGCCTTTACTGTCTTAGCAAACTGATTATATATGCATAATTTAAAAATTATGTTAGTGGTTTCCCTAGAATTTGACATATACACTTCTGGTGAATCTGTGTCCACTTTTAAATAGCCCCATGCTAACTTACAGATAATACAGGTACCTATAGTAGTATATTCCTAATTTCTCCCTCTCATCCTTTGTGATATTTGCTGGCATTCATTTTTCTTTTCCATCAGCTATTAATAAAATCTCTCAATACATTGTGGCTATTATTACTTTGTGTAGTTGTCCACTAGATAAATTAATAGTAAGAAAAATAAAATATTTATTTTGCTATCATAATATCCATTACTTTATACAGGTCTGAGTTTTTGATCTGTATTCTTTTTTCTCTTGGTTGCTGAAGGACTTCTTTGAACATTTCTTGCAAATTTACTGTCAATTAACTTCCTTAGTTTTTTTTTGAAAATATCTTTATTCCTCCTTCATGTTTGAAAGATACTTGTACTGAACACAGAATTCTAAATTTCTATCTTTATTTTTTTTGAAGTTCAAATCTTCATTTATTTATTTATTTACATTTCCCACAAACATTTACTTCACATATAAAATTTTTTTTGCTCATACTCCATAGTTCTTGACATTTGATAAACAACTTAGAAAATTTCCAAAGAAACTGAATTTTAAAGATAACTTTCAAAATATTTGTTATGATTTTGTGTGTGACTCTGTAACATCAGTGACAGTA
Organism: Tupaia belangeri chinensis; assembly: GCF_000334495.1. Lineage (NCBI taxonomy): Eukaryota > Metazoa > Chordata > Mammalia > Scandentia > Tupaiidae > Tupaia > Tupaia belangeri. Next base: position 491,079 of record NW_006159915.1, read on the forward strand.
TGGTTTTAAATATTTTTGAGAAAATATTTACATGTCAACTACTCAAACTGTTAAGAAGAAAACACCCAGTACCCAATGCACACATGAACTTTCCCAACTCAGTTCTGCCTACCAAGTATTCTGTGGTTTACCATCTCCTTGCAAAGATCAGTCTCTTTTTATTCTTTCAAAGTCTTCCTCAAGGTAATCCTCTGGTTGTGGCTGATCTTTTTGCAATCTCTACTGATTACAATGCTTGGCTGGAAAAGTCCAGGTCATTTTATAGTCCAAATTTTTTCATATAGCTTCTTTTAATCCTCTCTGCCAGGCAGAACTCTTTATGGTGCTAGGCATCTTTCTAAGAGCTTCTGTTGGCTTTCTTGAGATATACCTTAGTTCCATAGTTTTCTGGTCATATCTTTAGATGGGACATTTCAGTCAAAACTCTGGCACTAAAGAATGTCTCCAACTTCTTATGCAAGGCAACAGGTATTATTGAACTTACTCAAATAACCCTTCTGCCACAAAATAAGAATACTCACAAATAATTTCCAATTCCAGAGGTGTCAGGAAGGGAGAAAAGTTTGTTTCAATTTAAAAAAAAACAATCAAACCAAAAAAACACACTTAACAAATGAAAGCAAAAAAATCGAGGGGTGGGGAATGCAGTGAAAAATCAGTAATGTTTTAGTCAAAGATCATAAAATTCTATTTCAACAGTTCAGTCTCATGTAATTAATCTGTCTTCTGTTCAATCTTTCCATTTAACTCCTGGAAGTTAACATTCAGTGTTGTTATTGGTATTTCTGGACTTGTCCCTAGCATTTTCTTGGTTGCTCTTTGTTCTCTTATTTCTGTCTGTGTGTCTTCAGTTTTCCTGGTAAAGCACTCCTTTCAGCACTCAGATAAACTCCTGTTTATCTGAGAACATTTTTATCTTTTCTTCCTATATGAAGGATAATTTTGCTGGGTATAGTATTCATTTCATTTAACACTTTGAATTTATTTTCCCGTACTTCCCTTGCTCACATTGTTTCCGATGAGAGGTCTGAGGTTAGCCTGATGGGATGTCCTTTGTAAGTAACCCGACATTTCTCTCTTGCCAACTTTAGCGTCTTGTCTTTGTGGATATGGCCAGTCTGGCTATAATGTACCTTGGAGAAGATCTTCCTGGGTTGATGCTATTAGGATCCTTTGTATTTTTTTGGTCTGGATCTTCACCTTCAGGGATACCGATTATCCAGATATTTGGAAGTTTGGGTGCTTAATGGTATCTAGTATTTCTCGTCTATTATGCTTATTTTGGGGAGGGGAGGTTATTTTCTGCTTCTTTTGGTGATTTTTTTTTTCTAGGTCAGAGGTTTTATCTTCAGTCTCCAAGATTTGATGTTCTGCATGGTCTAATCTGCTTTAATAATTTTGAGGGAAGTTTTGATGTCCTGTATTACAGCTTTCATTTCTAACAGCTCCATTTGATTCTTTTTTTTATGGCATGTATTTCTTCTTTCAAATAGTGGAAGAACTTCCTTACCTCCTGGAACTCATCATCTCTTTTCTCTTGCACCTTCTGCAAGTCACTGTTTCTCATCTCTTGCATCTTGCTTCATCTTGTCAGTATAAATATTGTGAATTCTTTATCGGACATTTCCATGAGTTCCATGGTACTGCCTGTGGATGATGAAGGGTTGTTCTTTTCTCTTGGGAGAAAGTTATTTTCTTGGTTTCTCATATTTCTTGTGCCTCTGCGATGGTTTCTGGTCATCTGATGGATTATAAGTTTCTTCCTAAATCTTGGAGTTAATTCTAAGCGTTAAGGCCTCACAGTTCCTAGGGAATAGGTGCACCTGGGCTGAGCTGTGGGGTATCAGCTGAGAGTTCAGAGGTACATGGAAGGTGAAGAGCCGCACTCTCTGCAGCTCTGTCCTCCTCCTTGCTGCTCACTCTGCAGTCCCCTTGAGTGAGTTGTTGGTGTATTCACTTTTAGCTAATTGCTTAGAGAAGATTTCTGCAACTGTCAGATCATGTGCTTCCCTTTACTCTAAGGTACTTCAGAGACAATTTCTCTCCTCTACTGTGTTTTGCAATATGGTATCCACAGAAAGAGATATTGAATTCCAATTTATAAAGAGGAGTTTCTTCCTTCAAGCAGCAAGTTCAGTATGGTTTGAAGATTTCTGTGACCCTGAAAGTATTGAGATGCTTGGCTACTGTGCAGCTAGGCCTGTCTAGACATTCAGTGTGTAGAGGATGAACAGCAGAGTAAGAAAGTAAGGTTAAAAGAAAGAAAGAAAGAAAAGCAAAGAAAAGAAAGGAAAAAAATAAACAGCCAACAAAGGAAAGAAAAATATTTTTATCTGTGAAAAACTAAAAATGAAAACCACTTGGTAGGCGTGTGAACAAGGCAGGGCACACCTCATAGGTCAGAGGTGACAAGAAGTGTTTGAAATTTTTTTAAAAAGAAAAAATTAGCGAGACAGAGAGACAGAGAAAAGATGAAGATTGCCCTTACCTGTCTAATCTTTCTTGAGGTCTGAAAGATGTGGTTTAGAGCATAGATTCAGTTGCCTTGGTCCCTCTATCTTTAATTTTTTATGAGCAACACTTTTTAAACATTTCTCTACATTCTCTTCTTGTTTGCTTGATTTTAACAAGAAAACTGTTGTAATTCTTATTCATGTTACTCTTTATGCAAGGTATTTTCTCTTTTCCTTTTTTTTCCCTTAAAGATCTTTCTTCAGTTTGAACTGATATGCATAAATGTTAAGTTTTTGGTATTTATAATATTTCATATTCTCCAAGATTCCTGGATCTATGGCTTGATATCTATAATTAATTTTGGATAATTGTCAATCATTGCTTCAACTATTTCTTCTGTTCTGTTTGCTTTCTTTTTAATCTGGTATTCTCATTAAGTATATATTATACTTGAGATTGGAGATATTCTGTTTTCTTTTTTTTTTGGAGAGATTTTTGCTATAGGGCATGTGCACTTACCAGAAAGACAGAGACAGACAAACAGAAAGCCAGAAATCACCCCCACCCCCCTGGGGAATGGCTGCACCACAGTCCCTTCTCATCCATTCTTCTCTTGGGATCTTGGGTACACACACACACACACAGTCGGTGTGAGTTTAAGCCACCAGGTCTGGGACTCGAACCATGGTTGACTACATGGGAGTCCAGGAACAAAGCCATTATGCCAACCACTGGTCCCATCTGCTCTATTTTTTAAATTATTTTTTCTTTGTTTTTATTTTTGCAAAGTTTCTATTAACATGTCTTCAAGGCCATTGTCTTTCTACAGCTGTGTCTGGTCTACTGATTAGCCCATCAAAGACATTCTTCATTTCTGTTACTCTTTTTTAGTTTATGTCTCTGTTTACTTTACCCATCTGTTCTTGCATGTTGTCAACTTTTTCCATTAGAGTTGTTTTTAATTTGCTTGAGGACACTTGTGCTGGCAGAAGAGGAGAGAGAGAAGGATAGTGAGAAAGTACCTCCTCCCCATGGGGGATTGTCATGCCATATTCTTTCTCCCTCATTTCCATTTTAGGATTTTGAGCACGCTCACATGCCTGGCATATTTCCTGTGTTACCGGGTCTGGGACTCAAACTATGCAGTTGGCTATGTAGGTCACCTTAACCATCACACCATTAGAGCTTTTAACGTGTGGATTTATAGTTACTTTGAAGACAAGCTCAAACTCTTGAGTCATATCTGAGTACTGTCTAATGCTTGCTTTGTCTCCAGACTCTGTCTTTCCTATCTTTAAGCATACTTTGTAATTTTTTTTGAAAGCAAGACATAAGATACTGGAAAACAATAATTTAATATTTTTGCCTTTGGTGTGAGATTTTACTTTAATCTGGATGGACCTGGGCTCTGTTTAATGCTTGCTGTTGCAGTAGATGCCAGACTTCAATTTTATCTGGTTTTCTTATTTGTTCTTTGAGATTTCCCTAAGAACTCCTTCTTAAATAGAGTCTGCATGCTGACACTCCGTATGTAGTAATTCACTGTTATTTTACCAGAACTCTTTTGATGTTTTGGTAAAGTGTTGGGAAAGAGAAGTATTCTGTACTCTTGTTATTATATCAGTTTTTCAGAGGGCCTGACAGAGTCTGTGTCCTTTGACTCTCAGAACAATTTCTTTGTCTTTTATTTTCCCTCCTTATAAATGAGACAGGAAGGCTGATGGACTAGATTTGGCTAATGCCTTTTCTCAGGTCAGATAAAGTTCATAAAATATTTTCCCTTGAAGGGCAATATTGTATTATGAAGAATATTCTGGATATATTTTATTATTTTTACTTTTCCACTGGGCATGTTTAAATGGCTGCTTTTCTCCACTTTTCCACTCTACCTTTACAAAACAAGCGAAGATTTTTCTCTGATCTTCATTGAGAGAGCCTGCTAAGATTCCAGGAAATAAAGCCCATGAGAGTTTAAGTCCCAATTCTTCCACCCCAGGACTGGGACTCGGGTTTTTGACTATAAAGTTAGTTCAAACTCAGCTTCCGAGAGTTTATCAGATCATCATTTTAATTTTTAGTTTGTTCAGGTTTTTCTTTATAGTGAAGACGGAAAGAAAGATTTCTAAGTTCTTTGTATGTTGGAGGTGAAACGAGACATCTGCCATAGAAATTTAAATCTCTTAATACATTAAAAGTAAAATTTCGGGGACCAGCAGATGGCATGGTGGTTAAGGCACTGGACACTCCCACATGGCCAACCATGGTTTGACTCCTGGACCTGGTGGCTTGC
>NW_006159915.1:498155-536132 GCF_000334495.1 Tupaia belangeri chinensis
TAAAAAAAAAAAGAATAAATTGGGCTTACAAGTGGCATGAGAGTTAAGGCATTGGACTTACATATGGCTGACTGCTGTTCAAGTCTCAGACCTGGCAGCTTGCTTTTTCACTTTCCCTCTTTCTTTTGTCTCTCTCTCTCTGATTAAATTAAGTAATAGTAAATAAATAAAATAAATCTTTAAGACGGAATAGAAGAAAAACATTTTAAGATTTCTCTTTATAGTTCTTTGATTCATGTTATTTAAAATTGTGCTTTTTAATCTCCAAATATTTGGAAAATTTTTACCTACCTTTGTGTTACTGATTTCTGTCTTTCTATTACTCATTTGCATTGTAGTCAGAGAATACATTTTGTACACTTTCCATTCTATTAAATTTATGGAGGTATGTTTTATACCATAGAATGTCACCTGACATTGTTCAGTGTTTCATCTAAACTTGAAAGTAATGTGTGTTGAAGTATGTTGTACCGATCAACTAGTGATAGTTTGTTGATAATGCTGTTTAGGTCAACTGCATCCTTACTGCTTTTCTGCCACCTACATCTCTCAGTTACTGACAGGGCAATGCTAGTCTCCTAGTAGAATAATGGGTTTTTCTTTTTCTCTTTTAGTTCTGTCGGTTTTGGCTCATGTGTTTTGATGCTCCATTCCTAGGTCCTTATACATTAAGAATACTTATGTTTTCTTGGAAAATTGAGCTGTTTATTCTTAAGTAATGTCGCTTCTTTGCCCTAATAATTTTTCTTACTTGAAGTCTACTCTGATTGAAATTATAGCTATGCCAGCTTCCTTTTGCTCAGTGTTAGCCTAGTATATCCTTTTCCATCCCTGTTTTTTAAGGGGGTTTTTTTTTTTTTAAATTTTTTTTTTTTTTGGGGGGGGAGAGATTTTTGCTATAGGGCATGTGTGCTTGCCAGACAGACAGACAGAGAGTGAGATATCACACCCCCACCCCCATTTCTGGGGGAATGACCATGCCCCAGTCCCTTCTCCGTCATTCTCCTCTCTAGATCTTGGGCATGCACGCACATGCGCCTGGTGTGAGTTTAAGCCACTGGGTCTCGGACTCAAACCGCAGTGGACTACACTACATGGGAGTCCAGCGACATAGTCATTATGCCAACTGCTGATCTCTAAAGTAGGCTTCTTAAAGGCGACATATAGTCATGTCTTATTTCTTTATTAACTCTTTTAGTGTGAATAGACCATTCACATTTAAATAGATTCTTGATATAGTTAGATTAATATCTATAATGTTTGTAATTGTTTCCTTCATTGTTCTTATTCTTTATTTTTGAATGTTCCTTTCTTTTTCTTCCCTCTCTTTTCTTTTCTTTTAAATATTTGTCCTCACAAGAATGTGCATGTACTCTCCAGAGAGAGACAGAAAGAAAGAGCATGTGAGAAAATACTACCCTTGTAGGCCAAGGACATGCTGCTATCCCTTCTCCATTCCTCCTTCCTGTCAGGATTTTAGACATGCACACATATGTACCCAGCATGTTTTTCAAGCTATTGGGGACATGACTTGAACCGTGATTGGCCATATGGTATCCAACTCCCTTAACTGTTGGACTATGTTTGGTCCTGCCTTCTCTAGTTTTGAGAATTTTATATGCCTCTACTGTCTTAGCAAACTGATTATATATACATAATTTAAAAATTATGTTAGTGGTTTCCCTAGAATTTGACATATACACTTCTGGTGAATCTGTGTCCACTTTTAAATAGCCCCATGCTAACTTACAGATAATACAGGTACCTATAGTAGTATATTCCTAATTTCTCCCTCTCATCCTTTGTGATATTTGCTGGCATTCATTTTTCTTTTCCATCAGCTATTAATAAAATCTCTCAATACATTGTGGCTATTATTACTTTGTGTAGTTGTCCACTAGATAAATTAATAGTAAGAAAAATAAAATATTTATTTTGCTATCATAATATCCATTACTTTATACAGGTCTGAGTTTTTGATCTGTATTCTTTTTTCTCTTGGTTGCTGAAGGACTTCTTTGAACATTTCTTGCAAATTTACTGTCAATTAACTTCCTTAGTTTTTTTTTGAAAATATCTTTATTCCTCCTTCATGTTTGAAAGATACTTGTACTGAACACAGAATTCTAAATTTCTATCTTTATTTTTTTTGAAGTTCAAATCTTCATTTATTTATTTATTTACATTTCCCACAAACATTTACTTCACATATAAAATTTTTTTTGCTCATACTCCATAGTTCTTGACATTTGATAAACAACTTAGAAAATTTCCAAAGAAACTGAATTTTAAAGATAACTTTCAAAATATTTGTTATGATTTTGTGTGTGACTCTGTAACATCAGTGACAGTATGGTTTTAAATATTTTTGAGAAAATATTTACATGTCAACTACTCAAACTGTTAAGAAGAAAACACCCAGTACCCAATGCACACATGAACTTTCCCAACTCAGTTCTGCCTACCAAGTATTCTGTGGTTTACCATCTCCTTGCAAAGATCAGTCTCTTTTTATTCTTTCAAAGTCTTCCTCAAGGTAATCCTCTGGTTGTGGCTGATCTTTTTGCAATCTCTACTGATTACAATGCTTGGCTGGAAAAGTCCAGGTCATTTTATGGTCCAAATTTTTTCATATAGCTTCTTTTAATCCTCTCTGCCAGGCAGAACTCTTTATGGTGCTAGGCATCTTTCTAAGAGCTTCTGTTGGCTTTCTTGAGATATACCTTAGTTCCATAGTTTTCTGGTCATATCTTTAGATGGGACATTTCAGTCAAAACTCTGGCACTAAAGAATGTCTCCAACTTCTTATGCAAGGCAACAGGTATTATTGAACTTACTCAAATAACCCTTCTGCCACAAAATAAGAATACTCACAAATAATTTCCAATTCCAGAGGTGTCAGGAAGGGAGAAAAGTTTGTTTCAATTTAAAAAAAAACAATCAAACCAAAAAAACACACTTAACAAATGAAAGCAAAAAAATCGAGGGGTGGGGAATGCAGTGAAAAATCAGTAATGTTTTAGTCAAAGATCATAAAATTCTATTTCAACAGTTCAGTCTCATGTAATTAATCTGTCTTCTGTTCAATCTTTCCATTTAACTCCTGGAAGTTAACATTCAGTGTTGTTATTGGTATTTCTGGACTTGTCCCTAGCATTTTCTTGGTTGCTCTTTGTTCTCTTATTTCTGTCTGTGTGTCTTCAGTTTTCCTGGTAAAGCACTCCTTTCAGCACTCAGATAAACTCCTGTTTATCTGAGAACATTTTTATCTTTTCTTCCTATATGAAGGATAATTTTGCTGGGTATAGTATTCATTTCATTTAACACTTTGAATTTATTTTCCCGTACTTCCCTTGCTCACATTGTTTCCGATGAGAGGTCTGAGGTTAGCCTGATGGGATGTCCTTTGTAAGTAACCCGACATTTCTCTCTTGCCAACTTTAGCGTCTTGTCTTTGTGGATATTGCCAGTCTGGCTATAATGTACCTTGGAGAAGATCTTCCTGGGTTGATGCTATTAGGATCCTTTGTATTTTTTTGGTCTGGATCTTCACCTTCAGGGATACCGATTATCCAGATATTTGGAAGTTTGGGTGCTTAATGGTATCTAGTATTTCTCGTCTATTATGCTTATTTTGGGGAGGGGAGGTTATTTTCTGCTTCTTTTGGTGATTTTTTTTTTCTAGGTCAGAGGTTTTATCTTCAGTCTCCAAGATTTGATGTTCTGCATGGTCTAATCTGCTTTAATAATTTTGAGGGAAGTTTTGATGTCCTGTATTACAGCTTTCATTTCTAACAGCTCCATTTGATTCTTTTTTTTATGGCATGTATTTCTTCTTTCAAATAGTGGAAGAACTTCCTTACCTCCTGGAACTCATCATCTCTTTTCTCTTGCACCTTCTGCAAGTCACTGTTTCTCATCTCTTGCATCTTGCTTCATCTTGTCAGTATAAATATTGTGAATTCTTTATCGGACATTTCCATGAGTTCCATGGTACTGCCTGTGGATGATGAAGGGTTGTTCTTTTCTCTTGGGAGAAAGTTATTTTCTTGGTTTCTCATATTTCTTGTGCCTCTGCGATGGTTTCTGGTCATCTGATGGATTATAAGTTTCTTCCTAAATCTTGGAGTTAATTCTAAGCGTTAAGGCCTCACAGTTCCTAGGGAATAGGTGCACCTGGGCTGAGCTGTGGGGTATCAGCTGAGAGTTCAGAGGTACATGGAAGGTGAAGAGCCGCACTCTCTGCAGCTCTGTCCTCCTCCTTGCTGCTCACTCTGCAGTCCCCTTGAGTGAGTTGTTGGTGTATTCACTTTTAGCTAATTGCTTAGAGAAGATTTCTGCAACTGTCAGATCATGTGCTTCCCTTTACTCTAAGGTACTTCAGAGACAATTTCTCTCCTCTACTGTGTTTTGCAATATGGTATCCACAGAAAGAGATATTGAATTCCAATTTATAAAGAGGAGTTTCTTCCTTCAAGCAGCAAGTTCAGTATGGTTTGAAGATTTCTGTGACCCTGAAAGTATTGAGATGCTTGGCTACTGTGCAGCTAGGCCTGTCTAGACATTCAGTGTGTAGAGGATGAACAGCAGAGTAAGAAAGTAAGGTTAAAAGAAAGAAAGAAAGAAAAGCAAAGAAAAGAAAGGAAAAAAATAAACAGCCAACAAAGGAAAGAAAAATATTTTTATCTGTGAAAAACTAAAAATGAAAACCACTTGGTAGGCGTGTGAACAAGGCAGGGCACACCTCATAGGTCAGAGGTGACAAGAAGTGTTTGAAATTTTTTTAAAAAGAAAAAATTAGCGAGACAGAGAGACAGAGAAAAGATGAAGATTGCCCTTACCTGTCTAATCTTTCTTGAGGTCTGAAAGATGTGGTTTAGAGCATAGATTCAGTTGCCTTGGTCCCTCTATCTTTAATTTTTTATGAGCAACACTTTTTAAACATTTCTCTACATTCTCTTCTTGTTTGCTTGATTTTAACAAGAAAACTGTTGTAATTCTTATTCATGTTACTCTTTATGCAAGGTATTTTCTCTTTTCCTTTTTTTTCCCTTAAAGATCTTTCTTCAGTTTGAACTGATATGCATAAATGTTAAGTTTTTGGTATTTATAATATTTCATATTCTCCAAGATTCCTGGATCTATGGCTTGATATCTATAATTAATTTTGGATAATTGTCAATCATTGCTTCAACTATTTCTTCTGTTCTGTTTGCTTTCTTTTTAATCTGGTATTCTCATTAAGTATATATTATACTTGAGATTGGAGATATTCTGTTTTCTTTTTTTTTTGGAGAGATTTTTGCTATAGGGCATGTGCACTTACCAGAAAGACAGAGACAGACAAACAGAAAGCCAGAAATCACCCCCACCCCCCTGGGGAATGGCTGCACCACAGTCCCTTCTCATCCATTCTTCTCTTGGGATCTTGGGTACACACACACACACACACAGTCGGTGTGAGTTTAAGCCACCAGGTCTGGGACTCGAACCATGGTTGACTACATGGGAGTCCAGGAACAAAGCCATTATGCCAACCACTGGTCCCATCTGCTCTATTTTTTAAATTATTTTTTCTTTGTTTTTATTTTTGCAAAGTTTCTATTAACATGTCTTCAAGGCCATTGTCTTTCTACAGCTGTGTCTGGTCTACTGATTAGCCCATCAAAGACATTCTTCATTTCTGTTACTCTTTTTTAGTTTATGTCTCTGTTTACTTTACCCATCTGTTCTTGCATGTTGTCAACTTTTTCCATTAGAGTTGTTTTTAATTTGCTTGAGGACACTTGTGCTGGCAGAAGAGGAGAGAGAGAAGGATAGTGAGAAAGTACCTCCTCCCCATGGGGGATTGTCATGCCATATTCTTTCTCCCTCATTTCCATTTTAGGATTTTGAGCACGCTCACATGCCTGGCATATTTCCTGTGTTACCGGGTCTGGGACTCAAACTATGCAGTTGGCTATGTAGGTCACCTTAACCATCACACCATTAGAGCTTTTAACGTGTGGATTTATAGTTACTTTGAAGACAAGCTCAAACTCTTGAGTCATATCTGAGTACTGTCTAATGCTTGCTTTGTCTCCAGACTCTGTCTTTCCTATCTTTAAGCATACTTTGTAATTTTTTTTGAAAGCAAGACATAAGATACTGGAAAACAATAATTTAATATTTTTGCCTTTGGTGTGAGATTTTACTTTAATCTGGATGGACCTGGGCTCTGTTTAATGCTTGCTGTTGCAGTAGATGCCAGACTTCAATTTTATCTGGTTTTCTTATTTGTTCTTTGAGATTTCCCTAAGAACTCCTTCTTAAATAGAGTCTGCATGCTGACACTCCGTATGTAGTAATTCACTGTTATTTTACCAGAACTCTTTTGATGTTTTGGTAAAGTGTTGGGAAAGAGAAGTATTCTGTACTCTTGTTATTATATCAGTTTTTCAGAGGGCCTGACAGAGTCTGTGTCCTTTGACTCTCAGAACAATTTCTTTGTCTTTTATTTTCCCTCCTTATAAATGAGACAGGAAGGCTGATGGACTAGATTTGGCTAATGCCTTTTCTCAGGTCAGATAAAGTTCATAAAATATTTTCCCTTGAAGGGCAATATTGTATTATGAAGAATATTCTGGATATATTTTATTATTTTTACTTTTCCACTGGGCATGTTTAAATGGCTGCTTTTCTCCACTTTTCCACTCTACCTTTACAAAACAAGCGAAGATTTTTCTCTGATCTTCATTGAGAGAGCCTGCTAAGATTCCAGGAAATAAAGCCCATGAGAGTTTAAGTCCCAATTCTTCCACCCCAGGACTGGGACTCGGGTTTTTGACTATAAAGTTAGTTCAAACTCAGCTTCCGAGAGTTTATCAGATCATCATTTTAATTTTTAGTTTGTTCAGGTTTTTCTTTATAGTGAAGACGGAAAGAAAGATTTCTAAGTTCTTTGTATGTTGGAGGTGAAACGAGACATCTGCCATAGAAATTTAAATCTCTTAATACATTAAAAGTAAAATTTCGGGGACCAGCAGATGGCATGGTGGTTAAGGCACTGGACACTCCCACATGGCCAACCATGGTTTGACTCCTGGACCTGGTGGCTTGCTTTCTCGCTTTCTCTCTCTCTCTGTCTCTCTCTCTCTGTTTCTCTCTGGTAAAATTAAGATGAATGAATGAATGAATAAATAAAAATTTAAAAATGTAAAATTTAAAAAACCCTAATTTTTAAAGTTTTTGAGGTGCCAGAGTCACATATAAGCAATATTATTCTTACAAACTAATGGTCACATTCATTTATTTATTTTGAGAGATTTTTTTGCTATAGGGTGCATATGCTTGCCAAAGAGCCAGAGAGAGATATAGAGACAGAAAGTGAGAAATCACCCCCCAGGGGGGATGGCCACACCACAATCCCTTCTCTTCCATTCTCTTCTCAGGATCTTGGGCATACACACACACACATACACACTTGGTGTGAGTTTTAAACCACTGGGTCTGGGGACTCAAACTGGAATCGACTACATGGGAATCCTGCATCATAACCATTATGCCACCTGCTGGTCCCGGTGATTATAGTTTTTTTTTTTCAAAGAAGATTAATATCAATGATTGAGTTTCTGCTCAGCTTTGTTATGATTAATTAAAGTTCATGTGCTAAAAATTGAAAGAGAGAGAACAGACTGAAATAATTTTAAGGCACATTTTGGAAGGAATGACATACTTCATACTAAAGCCTTTTGCTTTGTGATCCATTCTGATTTTTTTTTAATTTTGTGCCCCGTTTTATGTTTCATAGTATTCTTCCCTCTTAAAGGACATCAGCACTCTATTGATTTTTATCACTTTGAATATAAATTTGATAACGTATTGGATTGAAACAAAGTATAAACTATTCTATAAGCAAAACTTGGAAAATATAAGGACTTTATGTGTATTTGTTTCACATTTCTTCTATCAAACCTGGGAGTTTTGCTAAGGTAAGAAAAAGCAAGTCAATCTATTACCCTCCAAAAATTAGAAATTTCAGATCCTTTTAAAAATCAGATTTATTGGGAACCAGCAGTTAGCGTAATGGCTATGTCACTGGACTCCCACGTAGTCGACCGCGGTTCACATCCCGGACCCAGTGGCTTAAAACTCACACCGGGCGCGTGTGCGTTCCCAAGATCCTGAGAGGAGAATGGAGGAGAAGGGATTGTGGCGGGATGACCATCCCCCCGGGGGGGTGATTTCTCGCTTTCTGTCTCTAATGTCTCTCTCTGTCTGTCTGGCGAGCGCACGTGCCCTATACCGAAAACCTCTCAAAAAAAATTGGATTTATTTTTCTTTTTATTATATTTTTTAATTTGCCAGAGGGCACAGGCACTCACCAGAAAAAGACATTGAGACTGGAGAAAGGGGGTAGCAGAAAGTGCCCACCAGGGGAAATAATCACACTGCGATTCCTTTTTTATTTCTCCATTTTCTTGTGATTTGTGGCATTAATGCACGTGTGCCTGGCATGTTTTTCACGCTTCCAGGTTTGGGATTAAAACTCCATGGTCAGCAATGTGGCATCCAGTTGCCTTAACCACCAGGCAATGGCTGACCCTTGATTTTTATTTTTTAATAGCATTTAATTTTTTACTAGATAATTTACTTTTTTAACAAGACCTTTTGGTGGATTTAACCCTTTTGATTATGAAAAGGTAGAAATTTTTAAAACTATGTTTCATTAATTCTAAGATTGTAATTTTTAAAACAAGTATGTTTTTAAATCTGAATGTGCCAAGGCTGATACTTGATCTTAACTAGTAGTGCTTTTAGGTTTCTTTTTCCTCTGGTGGTATATAAGGTAACTGTACATGTTATATTTAATTAGTGTTGTACTTACTGAAGAATTAAATGCTTCGTAATATCATAGTAATATTCCTTGTGGTAGAGAAAGAAAGCATACAGATTCGCAAATGCGTTACTTTTCCTTTTAAAATAATAACAAGCATAATAGAAATTAATGGTCCTATGATGCTTTTTATTCAAAGTTAAATACGGTTAGGTAGAATCAATGGACAAAATTAGTATTGTAATATTATTATTAAAATTATTATTAATAGTAGCCACATAAGTACTTGCAAAAGAATAGGAATGGCAAAAAGACACTTGAGTTCTGGTCTCACTCTTATCACTAATACATGACTCTGAGCCATGACCTAAGTTTAGATTTTAGATTTCTCAATTAAATGAAAGTAGACCAGATGATTCCTAAGATTGTGTATAAGTCAAAGAAGGAAATAGATCTTCATGTTTCTTGAAGAGTATGATAAGAAAATGTTAATGATTGGAAGGATGTATAAGTAAGAAATAAACAACTGTGCTTTTGCAAAATTGCATCTCAAATTCATCATTATTTTTAACTGTGACAATATCTAATGACATATTTTTCACTCCCCATAAAATGCTCAATTAGAAACAGGCAAGACATAGATATGATTGGAAAGAGAAATTGGCAAAAAATAATAATTAAGACTTTAAAAACATTTAGCCATCTGTTGTACATAATCAGGAGGATGATTGAAAAATGACTCCTAATTGGTAATATTCTCAACCAAAGAACTTAAAACCCTGGGGAAATAATCCATGCAAATACCCACACTTATATGTCTCTAGATATATCTAATACATAAATTAAAAGATGATACCAAAATGATTAAATATTTGCAATTGTTTTTTCTTTAAATATTTTAACCACTCTCTTAGTTGCTTTGAAATGAAAGCGTCATTTAGGGCTAAGAAATCAGGGATTGGGGAGGCTGACTTCTGCTTGCTCAAGGACCCTTAGTATTTAAAGCAGCACATAGTAAGTTTATCGTGGCACGTGAGACTTTTTCTCAGGTGGCTATATCATTCTTTATGTCTACCAGCTTCCTCTTTTATAGAACTATTTGCTTTTTAACTTCTTATGTTAATATTTATTTTTATATTCCTACTGATTTTTCCATTCTTTTTAACATTACATATGGGATAAATTCAAAAGTGGTATGTGCCTATGATCCTGACTAACTGGGAGGCTGGGGCAGGGGGATACTGACAGTACTCTGTCATACTTCTGTCCCTCCCACTCTCTCTTTCTTGCCCATAAAATAATAAACAAGTAAGTCCTTCATTCTGGATCTTTCCTCATTATAGTCCCATATCATTGTCATTTTTGCTACAAAAGTTAGCGATTATTATGTCAGTTATTGAATATCAAATTCCATAATGTTGTTTTTATCTTGTTATTTAAATTAGGTGGTAAAATATCTGAAAATGTCCTTGCAGGGAACACTTGTAGCATCCTTATGTGACAAACAAGACTTTTTGTTGGACCCGGTATTAAAGAAACCAGTATGAGTAAAGCAGGATTTTTTGACATTAAGGAGCTCATAATTTTCATCCATAGTAGGTTCTCCATAGGTTAATTGAAAATTAATTTAATTTAGCATTGGAACCACCTTTCTTACTGAGGAACTAGATCCCGTTTCTAGATAATTAATATTCTATAGTGAAAGCAAAGATCCAACCCACCTGATGAATATAACTAAGAGAAGACATTAATATGTTAAATCTCTTCAGTCGTAAGTTTTCAGTAGCTATATTTTGAAATGTACATTTTAACTTTATTATATAGTTTAAAAATAGCTAACTCTAAAGTAATAAAGAGGGATTCTCAGAAAATGATGAACCTCGTACAGCTGTAGATATGTGGTTCTTCGAAAAAAGTGTAGACCAGTAGTACCTAAAAAGAATATTCTGTGATGGTGCAAAAGTTCTATATCAGCAATATCCTTCCAGTAGCCACGAGCTACATGAAATTAAATACTTGAAATGCTGCTAGTGTGACTTAGGAGCTATGTTTTTGTTAACTAACTTGAGTTAACTGTCTGGTGACTTATTATAGGACCACACAGGAATAGATCAAGACAGGCACAGGTATGGCATGCTGTGAAATCCCTTTAGGGCCCAAGACAGGCCTTACCACTCAGTCACAGCAACTCTTCCCTCTGAGTTTGGAGACATTTTTATTCTAAATCACACTACTCAGAGACACTGTCTAAGCAGAATTATGTTCTTCAGTACTCTCTTTCTCTCTCTCTTTATATATATGTATGTGTGTGTGTATGTGTGTATAAAGAGAGATTTTTTTTTTTGCTATAGGGTGTGTGCACTTGCTGGAGACACAGAGAGATAGAAAGTAAGAAACCATGCCTCAGGTGGATGGCCATGCTGCAATCTTGTCTCCTCCATTCTCTCAAGATTTTGGGCACACATTCACACGTGTCTAGCATGAGTTTCAAGCTCCCAGTCCCCGGACTCTAACTGTGGTCAGCCATATAGGAGTCCAGCACCTTAACCACCACACCACCTACTAGCCCCATACTCTAATTTTTTTTTTTTCAAGAGGATTTGCTATAGGGCGCGTGCACTCGCCAGGCAGACAGAGAGAGACAGAGAGACAGAAAGCGAGAAATCACCCCCCAGGGGGGATGGTCACACCGCAATCCCTTCTTCTCCAGTCTCCTCTCAGGATCTTGGGCACACACACACATGCGCCCGGTGTGAGTTTAAGCCACCAGGTCCAGGATGCGAACCATGGTCAACTACATGGGAGTCCAGTGACATAGCCATTACGCTAACTGCTGGTCTCTATACTCTAATTTTTAAGAGGCAAGAATCAAGTACATATTAGCTTTGCCAAAATGAGTTGAGGAGGCAGATTTAGAAGGGTTCATTTAACTGACTTTTTCTTGTGTCTAGGTGATTAGATGATATTAATTAATTAAGTTCAGTATATTGAAATGTTGTTGTTAGAAATGTGCTTTCCAATCTTGGTTCTGCTGGACTTTGTATAAACAAAGGCACTCCAAATGATGACAAGTATAACCCTTAGTGCTCCAGCATTCCTCTGTTCAGAGTAATGAGAACAGCAAAACAAACCCACTTTCTCCAGTAATTTGGTAAATTCCTAGAACTATCTCATTTGAACAACTTGGGCTATATGCCAACCCTTCTTCAGTAAGTGTCACAAAAAAAAAAAAAAAATGAATTCTGCTAGAGGTCCTGGAAGACAGCACTGGACTCACTTGCCCACTCCGGAAGTTTGAATAGGGTTTATAGTGGCTCTCAAATAACAAGGTCTCAGAGTAAAACTCTGACCAACTCAGATCCCATTAACTCTCCTGTTCAAATTCTGTGTGTTTTTCCACACATGCCCTGCTTATTCTGAGTAGGCTCTTCACATCTAAATTGCCTATTCACTTTTCACCAGCCACCGTAAGCATTGTAATTTATAGGGGTTTTTTCCCAATCTTCTTCCTTCCCCGCTCAGAAGCAGTGATGTTCAAAATCTTGTACAGTTCAGGGAGCCGGCAGGCGGCATGGTGGTTAAGGTGCTGGACTCCCACATGGCTGACCATGGTTCAAGTCCTGGACCTGATGGCTTGCTTGCTCACTTTTCATCCCTCTCGCTCTCTCTCACTCTGTTCCTCTCTGGTCAAATTTAAATCACCAAATAAATAAATTAAATTAAAAGAATTCTTAAAAAATTTTTTTTTAAATCTTATACAGGGGAACCAGCAGTTAGCATAATGGCTATGTCGCTGGACTCCCACGTAGTTGACCACGGTTCGTGTCCTGGACCCGGTGGCTTAAAACTCACACCGGACGCGTGTGCGTGCGTGCCCAAGATCCCGAGAGGAGAATGGAGGAGAAGGGATTGCGGCATGACCATCCCCCCTGGGGGGTGATTTCTCACTTTCTGTCTCTAATGTCTCTCTCTGTCTGGCGAGCGCATGCGCCCTATAGTGAAAATCTCTCCAAAAAAAAAAAAAAATCTTATACAGTTCAGTTCCCTTATTTTGTCCTTGCAGCCTATTCCCATGTCAACACTGTGTCTCTAAAATAATGAAATCTACCCAGTGGTAGGATTTGTGTTTTATTTTCATGGCTGGCTTCAACAATGGCGATTACACTAATTTACATTCTCTGTGTCTTTCAAATGGTTTTGGCCTATGACCAATTACTGCACAACATGGAACACATGCACATAGTTGAAAACAAAATTTACAATACCCTTCTCATGTATAATGTATTCTATCCTGTTCCTTTCTGTTTATTTAGCTTTATAAATGCTGATAACAGCATAATAGATGCATATCAAATCCCTCATTTTGTGAAACATATATTACTATAAGGTTTATGAAATAAATACTGTATTAGCCAGAGAAATACACTGAGAACTGTGTGATCTAAATGAGGTTTTAGGAGCAAAGAATGGAATATCAAGAGGAACATAATGATTAATTATGTGATAAGAGTATTTTTCTGTTTCGGACACTGTTGCTTGATAAATGAGAGCAGCAAATTTATATGGTGTGATATTCAGTCACTCCTATATAAAATACACACACACACACACACACACAGAGTGGACTTTGAGATTACAACCAACAGGAACACACACACACATACTCTGTTTATACGTGTTTTACATACATATAAATATGTAATTTTATTCATATTAAAATATGTATTTTTAAATATAAGCATGTTATCTATACTAAATAGATAACACTGGTAATAAATACCATTGATCGCTAACTATGTGCTAGATAAGTATCTAGGCATCTTATCTATATATATTATTGGTTTTATATAATAATCCTAAAAATACATCTCATTATCCCTCATCAGTTTTACAGAAAATGGAAGAGTCACAGAGGAGTTTTATAACTGTTCCCAGTTCTCATTTTATTTATTGTGCAATACCAGATTTGAAGACAGTTTTATTTCAAAACTTTGTCTTTTAACTCTATGCTTTATATAGAAATAAGCAACATAGGCTGAGTACCTCTTATCCAGAGTGTTTCCAGATTTCAGATTTTTTTCTGATTTTGAAATATTTTCATATAAGATGAGATATCTTGGGGATGAGCCATAAGTATAAACAAGGAATTCATTTGTTTCATATAGACCTTCTACATATAATCTGAAGGTAATTGTATATAATATTTTTCTGTGGCAGTGTTTCTACTGTGATCTATCATACAAAGTCAAATGTGGAATTTTCCACCTTTGGAATCATGTTGACTCCCAAAACATTTCCGATTTTAGATTTTCAGATTAGGGGTGCTCAACATGTATACTATTATTAAGGAAGACAGTAATTGCTGAAGTTAGGTCACCACATTGCATCTGTCCTAATGAAAGCCTCAGGTTATAGTGATTTAGGCTGTACCATTTGTAAGTTAACTTCAGTCCAATACTTACTAATATTCAGAATATTTTAGAAATAGCCTTATAGGTTTAGGCTCTTCTTTATAAGGCCTGCTCTGATGTTTTCCATTTAAGTAAATTATTTAAAATAACCAATTAATGTAATCTTACTGTATCTAAATGCTTATTTTTTTAATAAACTATTCCAAAAGTGAAATATTGTTAATGTAGCTTTTCCAAATAGGTTTGCCATAATAAATATAGGAACTAAGCCATTGATCAATGATAGAATTCTAAACAGCTGAAAATGTAAAATTAGTGCCAAAATATTTGTCTGTTTCTTTACACAAAAATAGTATTTTCCAAATCTGCTAGATTTCTTTAGGGGAATAGATAGCTTATGGATACGTACTTAATAGACCTACTTTAATTATGTGTAAATCAATATTCCATAGAGAAGTTATTTTTAAAAATTTATTGCATTGTTTACTTAGTTATAAAACAACGAAGGATACTATAGATTTTATAAAATATATTTTAAAGATAGATTCATTATGTTTCCCATTAACATACATAAGTTGTTTTATATGTATGTGAATTTAGTTCCAGGAAATATTTATATTTCTTGAAGAATTAACATACTTATTGCAACTACAGTGATTTTATGAACCCTCAGAGAGCGAAGTGGGGACAGGGAGGGAAGGAGAGAGAATATGCATATTAATATCAAAGAATTAGAGAACTGACAAATTTCATAGAGGACTTCAGGATAGGAAGAAAAGATGAGATGGAGAATTCAGTGGTGAAGACCTCTGTGGTACAGAAGAGATAAAAACAAATACAATGCTGGATCTTTCAAAGATAGACATTGGAAACATCATGTCTCTCATTCATTTAAAAGTAAGTAAATCATACCCAATGATCATACTGGGTAAATCCTGGAGAAGAATGACATAGAAGATACGCAGTCAGAATAGGGAATGGAGATGCTGCCATAGGAGGAAAGATCATGGCAATTAGGTCTCACCTCTGTCTTCAGGTGCGATTCTAAGGGGAGAATGCAGAAGGCAAAATGCCAGGAAGTTTATGTTAACAGTGAGTGTTTGGCTTAAAAAAAATCTCGGTATGTTAAAGGTTGAACATTTAGATTAGAAGGAAGCACCCTTTAACCTCCTTCGTAGAAATTCTAGAATATAACCTAAGAAGTTGTGTATGTTTAATGTTAAATGTTTAATGGTTGTAGTATATTATAATTAGAAGGAAATTAAATGTGAGTAAGGGCTGAATCTCAGAGACAAAGATGGGTGATCAATAAGATATCTTTCTCTGGCACTGAATATAATCTTCCTTTTTGCCACTTCACAGAATGAAGGATGTGAATGACTGAAAATATTGGGAAGATCACTCCTTTGATTTTGTTGTTCTTATCAGTCTTTCATGAACATTGTTCTAATTCAGGTTGTTCCAAAGAGAAGGAGTGTTTAAAAGGTCGCTCTTTTCAGTTTTGCCAATGACAAGGGAAAAGGAAGATGAGAACAACCTTTTATTCAGCACTTACTCCGGGCCAGATGTTGTAATCTCTGAACACACAGGGCTGTTTAAGAGCAAGTATTTGCCTTCAAGGAGCTCAGAATCCAGTTCTAACAGACTTTACTCGGTCATCCTCTCTATGTAAGCATCTTCTTTTTTTCATTTTAAAGAAATTATTTTATTTAACCTTCCTTCCTTCCTTCCTTCCTTCCTTCCTTCCTTCCTTCCTTCCTTCCTTCCTTTCTCTCTCTCTCTCTTTCTCTCTCTCTCTCTTTCTTTCTCTCTGTCTCTCTCTCTCTCTTTAAACTTGACCAGGACAGAGTGAGAGTGAGAGAGGTCCAGGACTCGAACCAAGGTCAGCCATGTGGGAATCCAGCACTCTTAACCACCGTGCCACCTGCCGGTCCCTAAGCATGCATCTTCTAAATCATCACATTAACAGGATCCTTTTATAATGCTTAGCATCACTCAAATTTCATCCCTCTCCAAAAAAAAAAAAAAAAGAATTAAAAATAAAAATGTATATTTATTAAAATTGATGAGTCCTATGGGTCATAGTTACAACTTTTTGTTATTTCTGTTGTTTTGAAAGACTGGGTCTTGCCATGTTGTGATTCTCCTTCCTCAGCCTGCTGACTGGGACCAGAGGCATGCACTACCATTCTTTCCCTTTTATTATACAAGGTTTTGTTGTGTTGCCCAGGACAGCCTCGAGCTCACAGTCCTCCTGCCTTAGCCTTGCCAGAGTCTCTGGGATTATAGACACATGCCACCCCTACTGGCCTTTAGGTTGAACCATGAATTGAACCCATGCCTCCCATGTGTTCCCAGCCTGCAGAGCATGTGGCTAAACAGTGTGTACCACTGCAGCTGAGCCTGTAGCTTTAATGTTTTCCTCCTGAGCCTGTTCAGTCGTTACCTGTTGGTTGAGTTCAGAATAACATTTATCAAGCATCTATTTTTTAAATAGTTATTATACTGGGTTATGATGTTACAGAAATGTGTATCATCTGTTTCAGCTCTTTTTTCTCTTCTAAATCAGCATTTTCAAAGGACATCAGTGAACCTCAAATTCTCAAATCAGTGGATTTTTTTCTTAGATTTCTATTTCCTTATATCTGTGGCTTCTGACCTTACTGATCAACCTTTGCCCCTTAAAATTTTAACTGTACATGCTGCACTCCTATTCATTTGTCTCCCCCTCTACTTCACTACAACATCCTTCACATCTGAAGCCCATGAAACATAGGGATCCTATAATTCCAGGGTCTCTTCTCTGCTTGTTCTCCCATTCATTTTATTTTTCATCTTTTAATTATCGGCACCATCTTACAGGCTTGGATTCCAATTCTCATTCCTTCTAATCAGTAGGTATTTCTGATGGTAGGGTTTAAACCAGCGTTTTCATCTAGGAAATGAAAAGACTGATCAGAACCATCTTCGTTTTTTCCCTGTAGGTTCTTTCATTTGGTGTCTAAATCCACATCTTTAAATGTCACCTCTTTCATAGAGTCCAGGCCAACATTTCCAAGATGTTCTGCAACTATTTAAACTTACTAGATTCAGAAGTTGATCCTCCCCTCTTCTACCTCAATACTCATTCCTTGTAAGTTCCTCAGCTCTACTGCCTCTGTCCCAGTCACAACAGGCTTGACTTTTGTGCTCAACTTTAGCTTCATTATCTTCTTTCTTGTCTTGTGTAGTCCGTCTCTGAGTTAGCACCTTTTCCCTTACCTGCTCTTTCTCCTTTTGAAAGTAGAACTCACCTTTTTAGATGTATGTTTTTTTCTTTTGTTTCTTCTATATTGCCCAGTGCAAGCCTCACATAGAGCAAATGTTCACTAAATATTTGCCGAAAGGAGTGTATCATTCTTCACTTCTTTTTGTCTCTTAGTACTCATTAAGCAATGGTGAATCATAATTAAAGCTAAGAAAATAAGAACCAGAGTAACTGTCTCTTTTTTTCCACCCCTAGCTTGAAGTACAACATTTAAACCACCTGAAATAGAATAAACTGGTTAGAAAAACAATGTTGTTCTCTGAACCCCTCCAGAACATAAATTCAGTGAAAATCTGTTCAAACCACAACTCTAATTAAAGGTTTTAGCTGCCAAATAATATGTTCTGGTTAAAGCCAAGTTAGTATTATGGAGTGTTTCATGAGTAACAGCACAATCTTTATACTTTGCTGTT
This sequence comes from Tupaia belangeri chinensis, assembly GCF_000334495.1. NCBI lineage: Eukaryota > Metazoa > Chordata > Mammalia > Scandentia > Tupaiidae > Tupaia > Tupaia belangeri. The sequence continues at coordinate 516,102 of NW_006159915.1, forward strand.
GATTTTCTCATGGGAAACTCATGTAAAGGAGAGTGATACCTCCCTGTTGACTTTAACTTTTAGAAATGCAAAGCATGCTGAAATTGTACATAATTCTCTTCTAAAGAAAAGGAAATAGCATTTCAATGGTTTTCCTCAGTGTCTTATTGAGTTATGGTGGGGCACAATTATGTTGGTTAAATTGATTTACCAGATGGGTGGAAGGTTACTTTTTATATTTAACTGATTAAGCTGTAGGAGACTGGAATTGTATCTCATCTTATAAGGATCATATATAAAACCAGAAATACTTTAATTAATTGCATTTTGAACTTAAATAGAGATTTAAACTGCTCCCTCCCCTCTTTTTATACATTGAACTAAAAAAGGAAATGGTTCTTAGAAATAGGTCTTTATCATAGAGGTGTTACTTGGCTTAATAATTTAGCATCTAAAATGGGATATGTAAAAGAAAACCAAAATGTTCCCCCTCCAGTTTAGAAAGTGCTTTTTCGTCTTGGATATTTAATAGGTACAGAGTGTTCTTATTTTAATATTAAAGTTGTAATCCTTAACTTTTACCCTTATTTTACTTTCATAGAAAATTTTAAAAGAAAAAAATGATTTTTTACCTTTTTTCTTTTTACAAATAAATAAAATTTTATAAAATTTTTCTATAATAATTAAAATTTTATAGAAAATTTAACGTGCTTGAGTAGCAAATATTAATTGTGAGTAGATTATTGACCTGATATTTTTGCTAAATAACAGTAGGTATCATTAATGGTCTTCCTACATATTCTACTACCTAAAAATAATACAATAAAAATACAGCACAGTAAAACCTGTTCTACAGAGAACTAGTATTTCAGGATATTCAGACTTCCAAAACTATGCCAAACTTAGAATTCATTAGAATGCTATGCTTGTTTCTTAATATTGCTGAAACAAGTTGCCACAATTTTAGCTTCTTAACATAATACATATTCATTATTTTATAGTTCTGAGGTCAAAAGTCCAAAAAGGGTCTCACTGGGCTAAAATCAAGGTGTCAGCTGGGCTATGGTCCTTTATGAAGGCTCTAGGGGGAAATCTTTGTCCCTGTTCTTGCCAGCTTCTCTAGCTTATGGACTCCTTACGTCTTCGAAGCCAGCCATGACCCATAGAAGTTTCCCCACATGAGATTATTCTGATTCTCGTCTGCTGCTTTCTTTCATATTTTTATTTGTTTATTTTAGAGGGATTTTTGCTATGGTACATGTATTTGCTGGAGAGACAAAGACAGAGAGAGAGAGAGAGAGAGAGAGAGAGAGAGAGAGAGAGACCACACCCCCCCGGGGGGGGGGGCGCCCCCAGGGGGTGATGGCCATGCCATAGTCTCATCTCTTCCATTCTCCTCTCAGGATTTTGGTCACACATGCACATGTGCCTGGTGTGAATTTTAGGCCACTGGGTCTGGAACTCAGACCTCGGTCACCTGTGTAGGAGTCCCACAACATAATCATTGCACCATCTGCTAGTCCGCTTTCTTTCATATTTTTAAAGGACTCTTGGGATTACATTGGGCCTAACTGGATAATCCAGGATACTCTTTTGTGCTTAAGTAATCTAATTAACAGCTTCCATCTGTCCATGACTTTAATTTCCCTTTTACCATGTAAATAACACATTCACAAGTTCTGGGGAGTAGGCCATGTACAGTGGGTCATTATTGTGCCTACTACAACTGCTTAGAGGTTGCATAAGGGTGATTTTTTCCTACAATGTTCATTGATATTTTATCTCTGCCCCATTTTATTTGAAGTTTGTTTTTTAATCCTGACAATCATTGGGGAAAGTTAACTAAATAGGCATTTCACCAAAGATAATTTAGAGGAGAGTTCCAGGGAGGCCTTAATAAATCTAGAGGTGAGATATTGCCTTTATATCAATCTAAAAGAGATGATAACATTACAGATATATATGTACGTTTTCAAAAAAATCATGGAAAATGTATATTATGAAAAACCTAGGCATACATTTCAAAAATTTCCAAGAAAGTCTATGTACATGATGAAATTGACCATAAAGCCATTCAAACTAAGCTGCACATTGTGATTCCCTGAAGAGATCAGTGGAACCTTCTCCATGAAGACCAAGTTCAGAAATCTCAAGGTCACACTGGGCTCTTAGTTTTCTTTTATCTGATTAGATATTAACTTATATTATTGCTTACTATTACACCTTTTCTTTTTATTTTTAAATATATATTATCTTTTCATTCCCCATTTAGTCCAACTCCTGTTTCAGTTATTGATCATTCTCTAATTTCATCTTATTCCTGTCCAGTTAACTCTCCACCTTTCTAAAATTTAAATCTAGTCTGCCAGCCTTCTTAAAAACATTTGCTGCCTCTTCCACAGTGCACAAGGCTAAAACTTTTCCATAGCAAGCACAATCTCTCCTTCCTCCCTTTCTATCCTTCTGTCTTACCTCTCCTCATTCCGCCAACTCATACTTTTTTTGCCCTAGTAGTACCAAACAAAGTGAAATTAAAGGAATAAATTCTTTCTTTTTTTACGCTCACACAAGCCACCCTTGCCCTTCCTAAAGTGCCTGGTTGAATAGTTCATACCAAGCTTTAAATGCACAGCTGTTACATATTTTTCCTCTGTTGAGCTTTACGCCATACCTTCTTCTCAACCACGGTCACTCTAAATAGTGCACTCTTTATGATTAATACATATGCCCAAATATATGGACACATTTCTGTGCATATATCTCTATATTTAAATGAAAAGTCTCTACTTAGATGAGAAATCATAGAGGATACTATTACTTATCTGATATTAAATCCCCAGCACAAAGAGCTTATAATAGGCACTAAAAAAATTTATCTTTATAAGTAAATAAATAGAGATAGGATACATCTATTTAGGTCATTTAAAACCTGGGGGAATTTCCTTACTAAAGGGTTTTTAACAATTTAATTTGTGGTAAATGTTTTGGAGGAAAGAGATTGAGTGAGTGCTTTTGGATGGCTATAATTAAGTAAGTCAGAAGAAAATAGTTTTTTATATTAGTAAGTTGATGTTATGGTCTTTTTTATGTTATCTCATTTTAATTCCTGTAGAATGAAATGACAAGATACAGGATGATTTCACAGTTTTATAGGAATGAATTAAAAATTGTCAAACATCAGAGAGGAAAATATCAAAAGTAATATACTTAAGAAAATGTAATTTTATGGTAATTAAAATTAATTAGTGACTTACTATATGTATTGTATTAATTCATTCTTTTCAATGTTCCTGAATTATTTAAGGTTAGAGCATTGGCTATGATTGTCTACATTTGTAGACAAGAAAATGTAGGCACAGTGACATTAATAATACATTACTCACATTAACTAGTGGTAAAATTGAGAGTAGAAAATACTTACGGATTCTTATGAGAATAACAAGGTGAGATTCTTGCTGAGAGCACAAATAACTACTATAAAATTTAGATTCACAGTGATATCCAGGGAGTTAACAGGGGTTAAAGTTAATTTTCTAGACATAGAGCCCTGACCCATGAGGTCATTTTCTGGAAAGAATATTGTGCTGTCCCAGTACATGTGCATGTCCCTGTCAAATACTGGGCTCAATACAGACCTCACCTCCTGAAATAGTCTCACCCTCTTGTGCACTAAGTTGACAGCTCTGTTTATACATTTGTAGCTCTTATGAGCTGTCTGGATAGAAAGGATGTTAAAAAGTTTTACATTCACAAATAGAACTACTTTTCATGACAGTTCTATTTAAAATAATATGTAATGGCTATATCTAGTAGAGGAGGTAAGTAAACTGTAATGTACCTGGTATTTTTAATGACCGGAATTAGTTAATTGGAAAAAGACTTATAGCAAAATAGAGTAATTACATCTGGATTTTTATGTATAGAATTTTAGAATCAACATGTAATTTTCTTAGACAAAAAAAAAAAAAACTATCAATTTAGATGTTCCAAAGTAGCATATTATTTAAGTTGTGAAATAATAATTCAGATGTGTGCCTTCATTATAGATCTTTGGGCTTCCAAGTAAAAAAAATATTTTAGAAACTAGATTGCAGAAGACTAAAACAGATTCATGTTCTAGTTTGATTTATTGAGATAATAATTCAAAATAATTCTATATATGTTTTCAAAATTCATCTTAGGTAAATAAAATGCTTCATGTTTTAAACATTAAAGCATATAAAGGAATTAGCATATGGAGATATTCTGGGCTATATGAAATACTATGTTTCTTGATGCTAAAATATGGTATTTGTAACACTTGCCCCAAAAATTAACTTTACTTTCCACATCTGTTGAATATGACCTTTTAATATAATATTAAGTATCAAGAAATGCTTAGACACAGAGAAGTTGAAGTTCAGTTAGCTCTCTTCTCAACAACATTCGTTCCCTAACCACTCTATGTAAGTTTCTTTCCTGCTTTAGATACACAAAATTATGCATTTATTCATTCAACTCCTCTTTATCGCAATACCTACTGTGAGCATTATGTAGTCACTAAGTACTAGAAAAAAAACCCACAAAAATCGATGGTTACATTTCTTGTTCTGAGCATTATCTGTGGTAGTTTCAGAGAAGCAGTGAGGTCTGGAGTCCTCTTACACCGTTTTGAACTTAGGGACGTGGTGGTGGCAAGACTACCTACAGAAATAAGACTGAAGTATAACACAGAAAGTGCTATAGATCCGTGTCTAGGAACTAGCAGATGGTGTAATGTGTATGTCGTTGGACTCCCAGTCAACTGTGATTCAAGTACTAGACCCGGTGGCTTAAACTCACACCAGGTACATGTCTGTCCATGCCCAAGACTCTGAGAGGAGAATGGAGGACAAAGGATTGTGGCTTGGCCATCACCCTTGGATGATGATTTCTTGCTTTCTGTCACATTGGTGAGTGCGTGTATCCTATAGCAGAAATCTCTCTCTGTAACTATAGAGGACTTTTTTTTATTTAAAGGGGGAAAGATTTGAGTATTTTTACATGCTGAGATGAAAGAACAAAAGAGAGAGGACCCTCTCTGTTAATATTTCTAATTTAGCAAATTTTGTTGGATTTATTTTTTCCTATGAGTTTCTTTCTTTCTTCCACATGAGATGGAAAGACAGAGAAATAGGTACCCCACAGGTACCCCACCGGTACCCCACCAGGGTCTTTATGTGACAATCCACCCCCAGTCTTAGCTGTTGTGCTGTTGTGGTGTGCACATGGTAGTCCTGGGACATGAACCAGGCCCTTTTCCATGTGAGTCTAATGTGTTACCACTGCTCCACCTCCTGGCCCCCTGATGCTGCTTTTTTTTTTTTTTTTGTACACTCAACTGGGAGAGAGAGACAGAGAGAGAGTGAAAATGAGAAATCACCCCCAGGGGGTATGACCATGCTACAGTCCCTTCTCCTCTATGCATAGTTAGCCATGTGGGATCTAGTACTTAATCACCATGCTACCTGCTGGCCCCCTTAATGTTTATTTTTGAAGCCTTACTTCCTATTTAGCATTCCTTCCTCCACCAGCATGTTTAGTCCCCATTTCTTGAATACGTGATTTCCTTTGGACATGGTTGTTGCCCCTGCATCATGCTATACCTTCTTCCCACCTTTAACTGTCAGCGTGTCAGTCAGCCCTGGAGTGTGCCTCCTCAAAGCAAATGAGTCTCTGCTTTACACACTGCCATACCTCTCACACGATGTTAATCATCATCAGTCTATTATTCATTCTTGCTAGACTGTGAGGACCCAAGGGAAAAAAAACCAATCACCTTAGCCCTTAACACCCCCATTTCTCATTTATTGATCCCTTCTTGCAGTAAATACCTAATAGGTTTATTCTATATAGTAAACACTATATTAGATGCTGAAAAAATAATGGACTATATGAGACTTGAGACCTTATTTTCTAGGGGAGCCCCCAAATCTGAGGGTGCTTTTCCATGTTTACCAGTTCCAAAGAACACTTTTGGAGGTGTAGCGGGAGAACATATGAGTTTACTTACATTAGGAAAGTGTTCTACTGCCATCCAGGTGGAAAATGATCCATGCTATCATCAGCATAGGCTCAGGTTTTATACCAATAAGAACAATTTATTCATAAGTCAAATAAAAATCAACGCAGAGGGCCAGCAGGTGGCATGGTAGCTAAGGCACTGGATCCAACATGGCTGACTCTGAAGTTCCACTCCTGGACCTGGTGCCTTGAAAAATGCACTGGGTGCATGTGTATACATGCCATAATTGTGAGAGGAGAATAGAAGAATAGGAATTGGAGCATAGCCATTTACCCTTGGCTGGGGGGGGAGGTGATTTTTCACTTTCTCTGTCTCTGTAACTCTCTCTGACAAGTGCACATGCCCTATGGCAAAAAATCTAAAGAGTACCTCAAGAAATAAGACTAAAGTATTAACACAGGAAGTAGCTATTAAGTAGCTAAACAAACAAACAAAAAATCAACCCAGATTCCCTGTCACTAGGACATGGGTCTGTTTAGTACATACATTGCTTGAAGGTTACAGTAAAAGGTTAGCTTATTGATGACCAGAATAAGCAGAGTATGTTTAGGGTTTAGTGCCCCTAATCTTGTGAGGTTAATATGAGAGAGGTCCTTGTACCTCTGAAATGGCCCCTGGCATGGGCCAGTTTCATGAGGTAAAGGTCATGTTCAGGAGGCCCAGCTGGACCAGCATCTGGGTCTCTGGGAGCTAGGACGAAGAGGTAGGGATGAGGGGAGCTCAATATATGGAGCTTACTCTCACACTAGTTTGTAACATTATTATTTAATATCTGTTAATTGAAGTTAATTAGACAATGGGACCAACTAAATCAAAGTTTGTCATTATTATTATTTTTTAGTAGCAGATAATTGAATTTAATTGAACAATGAAACCAACTAAGTAGAAGGTTCTCAGTATTATTGTTCAAAAGCTGTTAACTGAATTTAATGAAATAATGGAAAGAACTGAATAGAAGATTTTGATTTTACCTATAAAAAAGTGCTTAGTTCCTAACTCATCATTTCTTTTCCTAGAGAATCACATTGTTTAACTAAAGTATCTATCTCTGTTAAAAATGGTAATTTGTACTTAAAAATGGCATACAATTTTGATTAAAATAGTTACCTTCGCCTGTTTGTCCTAGTATGAAGATGGAGAAGACAGTATTGGGTAGCAGTTTGTACGTATATTTGTTCACTCTGGAAACTTTTATAGATTGCTTTTTGAGCCAACTGATTGCAAGGCACTCTGGAGAAACATCGGTGAGGCCGAGGAAAGGGGATCCAGCATGCAGAAGTACCGCTCTTAGACTGAGGCACTGAGTGCCTTGTCATGGACCTGTAAGCCTCAGAGGCCTGTGCTCTGGCCCTTGACATGAGACACCCACGGGTGCTAAGGGAAAACACTTGCCAGAACTAACAATCTTCCCCTTCTAGGTCATGCTCCTGTTACTAAGGTCCCAATATTGTCTTCCCATGGCGCTCTGAGATGCTTCCAATGATTCCATAATAACTGCTTCCTATGTATGCCCGTTAGTATTTATTTTCTGTTCATAAGGATGTTGACATTGTTTGGATGTGTGCAAAACCCAAGAGTCAAATTCTTATTTACACTCATGGAAGGAAATACTCGAAGTGCCCAGAGATTTATAGTGATATGTGTCACTGTGCTGTTTTTCTAAGCAAAACATTGTAGACCACCTGAATGTACAGCATTATCATATGTTTAAATACATGCTATGCATTCACATTTAAATGTGAACAAATAACACAGCAATACACATAATGTATTTTTTAAAGACTATAGTTGCTTGAAAAAAAGACTCATGATATATTATTAAATGAACAAATAGGATACAATCATAAATATAATATTGGATCATCAGGGAAGTCATATCTTTCTGTTTATCTATGCAGAAATGTGTCATTACTTTTCCAATGACCCAATATAATTATTATTTTCAAGTAATATTTAATATAAAACATGACAAATATTTTATCAAGGTATCCATAGTTGTCTCACTCTTAAAAATCTCAAACATGTATGACTTACATAATCAGAAGAGAGCAATAAATGCTACTATAAACAATTTTCAGAAAATTGCCCTATAAATCCAGTAGCATGAATAACATTTTCCATATAGTTTTGAAAAAGGATAATTCTCCTTTAACATATAGGCATCATTAGCATATTCACATTAAGGGATAGATGATTACAGTAGTATTCCTCAATCAAAGAATGGTGTTATAATTTCTTTAGGAAACCACATTCATTATATTACCATAAATGTGCTAACCTATTAGAAGCTAGTATTTTCCCAAAATAAAATTTTAAACACCTATATATGAAATATATATTGTTAGATGGTTATAATTAGAAAGACATTAGAAGTTTTACTACTCCATATCAAACTGTATGAAATCTAATTTAAACATTAAAGGTTCATATTACACAAACTAGGCAAATTTGAGTGAGATTTGTTGTATTATACTGAATGCTACTTTAGAAAAATACATAGTCTTAGTCTAATTATGAAAATTTTAAATTACTGTAACCTATGCCTTTTGACCAACTAGATTAGAGAATTTACTTTGTCCTCAAAATGTCTTGCAAGATGTTGAGGATGGTTCAGTTGAACAGTTCATGGCGTGGATTTCTACAGTGCTAACTGGGATGAGGAGAGGTTCTTGAGTGAGAATTGTTCCAGGCAACTGATCTTTGTAAAAGACATAAGGACAAAGAATGAATGGGTGACAGATTATAGTGTTTGGCTTCAAGTGGATATGGCAGCTCACAAAGTAGCCCTGAGGGTGGGAGATAGCAGGAGAAATGCAGGAGAGGAGAGGCTACATGGATGCGCTGACAGACAGCCAGGACAGAAGGGATGAATAGACAATGCAGAAAAGGGATTTGAGACTGGCAGTGAAGTCATGACCTTCACTGGGAGTTAGAGAGCTAAATAAACGCTTTTTGCAGATGGAATTGTTGAAATTCCAAATATTCATTAGTGTAAAGAAACATTTATCAATTTAGAACTTAATCTTGATAAATAATTAACCATTTAACTATTTTATTAATTATGATGTTAAAACTATTATTAACATAAATAAAAATATTAACTCAATGGAAACATGTTCCTTTTCTCCTTATGCTTAATTGCCAATGAGGATTTTCAGTATATCATTATATGTTTTATTGAATTTATTTTTCATGTAGAGTATAACCTAACATTAAAATTGGACAGAGACAAATTCACACTGTAGTTAATTCTTAGAGAATAAACATATATTTAAGATGTAGAACTTGATTTTGGAATAGAATTTATAAACAGGCAAATTTAAAAAGTAAGGAAAATATGTCAAGTCAGTTATTAACCAAAAAGTATTTTAAATATACCAAGTCAAAGTTCAGAAGAGGACTGTTTTTTTTTTTGTTGTTGTTTGCATTTAATCATTGCTCATCTTTACAGCATACAGTGTAGTGTTTTTAAGTGCATGTGTACATGTCAGTCAAGTCAAACATATTACCATGTATATCATTTTCAACAGATAACTTTGCATTCTTCCATCTGTTAAATGTTTGTGATAAATAACATTGTATTAAGCAAAGTAGACCAATGGTAACATCTGTCCTTCTAATGGTTTTTTATTTTGTTTTGTTTTATTTGACATAGCTTCCTTAGTCTTAAAAGTGAGCCGCATTTATTTATTCTTTTTCTATCTATCGAATAATTTTTTTGGTGACTGCCATTCAAATTAGGAACTTTATTCCACCTCTCTTTACTCTTCTACAAAGTTGTATAGTAGGCATCGTTACTGCTCAGTTATAGGTAATAAAATGATTCACAGTGATTAAACAACTCAGTCAGGGTTACTGTTAGTCCATCAAAGAGTTAGCATTGGACTTTGAGTCTTGTGTATTTGTGTCATAGGCCTGTATGCTTCTACAAAAGTTGGTTTATGTGTCTATATGTGGGTGTATGTATACAGACTACAAAAGCTGGTTTATGTGTCTGTATGTGGGTGTATGTATACAAAAATTATACCTCACAGTTTGCAACTACTTAGTGAAATGACAGATCTAGGCCTTGTTGCTTGCCATACCATGAAATACTCATTTTTTAATTTATGTATGTGCTCCCTAACTTTACTATCCTTTCCCCACTTTATTCTCCTACCTTGCCCCTGTAGTTTATTTTGTACCGTCGAGATCAGTACATGAAGAGCCATTTGAAATATCTTTAGCCCATGAGGGATTCTTCAAATGGTTTGTTTCCTTTTGTTTAAAAAAATGTTCTAGGTCAGAAGAGAAGAACATTTTAGGCCTGTCTTGTTTATTCTAATATTTATTGTTTTCACTTATATAATGATAATTAACTTTTTATGCAGGTTTTCAACTCATCAAACAAATGCACTCAAATGGGCACATACTCTTAAAAAGCTTGCCTTCTGTTTCTGTGATTAATTGAGATGTAGAGAGTGATGGGCATGGGGTAAAAATAGAAAGGCAATTAGTGCAACTAGGCATGAAATACATTCTCCCCAGCTAGTGATCTCTTCATGGGCTCTGAGGATTTGCATCCCATTAGTAAGTCACTGGTATGGAAATCTTCAGCCTTTGGGGAGACCAGAGCATTAAAAATGGAATTAACTCTAACTGCAAACTGAGTCAGCACACTAGGTCATTAATTCTGCCTGAATTTATATCATGCTAAGCTTTGGTATGTGGGCTTTTGAAATGTTAGGAGTGAGTTTATAGAGCATTGCAAGGACTAAATGACAGTTATCTGTCATCCCATCCCTCACCCTCATGCCCGAGCTACTAATATCTCTGGTGACTCAAAACTATTATTGAAATACAGTCAGCAGCTAGGCACCCTTCCTTAGAGAAGTTTTATATTATATATTTTGTGAAAATATATTTATATTATACTTCCAGTATATCAATAATTCTTAGTTTTAAAGAACTTATGTCTTCAATTGATAATGAGAAAAAATATCACAGTGCATCAAATATTTCTCTTCCCAATATTAAGAACTATGCCCTCTGCGTATCTCCACCAAATGATAGATGTTGACTAGCTTTACTTTTTTTAGAAGTATTAATGGTATTGGACTGGCTCCCCTGGTAGTTGTCATAGCTGGATCCCACATGGATGATTGTGTAGTTTAAGCCCTGAACCTGGGCTTAAGAAACATGACCAATTGTGTGCATGCATGTCCAGAATTCCAAGAAGAGGAGACTTGAGGAAAAGGGACTGTGGCATGGCCATCCCTCATGTAGGGTGCTTTCTCCTTCAACCTGCTCTGTCTCTCTCTCTCATAAGTTGACATGCCCTCGAGTCACCCTGCCGCAATATGTATGTGTGTGTTTGTATACACTCACACTCACATGCACATGTATTAAGTTATTAGGAAAGTCATGACTTCATGTTTTTCTATTAAAAAAATGTGTCATGACATTCCCAACACATATATTTGTAATACCACTTGTGTATGTGTATGTATGTACATACCCTAGTGGTATTACAAAACACTTATAACTCTGTTTCCAAGTATAAATTTCATTGAAGTATTTAATATTTTTAAGCTACTTATGGCACTTTTCAGTTTGATCATTTTTTTTTCTTCCTTTACCTTCATACATACTCTTTGAGAATTTCTGGCAGATATCATTCCAGAGTAGCAAAGTTATTAACATTACCATTTTCTGATTGCTTACCCAGGGTTTCTGATGATTGGCACTATTCATGTGAGTGGGCAGGAAATTCTTTGCTGTGGAAGTGGTCCAGTGCACTTGCTGTAGGATGATATGCAGCTTCCTGACCTCTACTCACTAAATGCCAGTAAAAACTCCCCATACCAACAACCAAAATGTTTCCAGATATTCTCAAATGTTCCCTAAGAGATGAAATTCTTTCCAGGTTAAGAACCACTGGCTAGGGACCAACAGATGGCATCATGGTTATGTTGCTGGACTCCCACATAGTTGACCACAGTTTGAGTCCCAGGCCCGGAGACTTAAAACTCTTAACAAGTACATGTGCATGCATGCCCAAAAGTCCTGAGAGGAGAATGGAGAATTGTGGAGTGGCCATTCCCCTTGGAGGGGTGATTTCTAGCTTTCTGTCTCTTTAGCATGTGCACACACCCAATAGAAAAAATCTTTCTCTCAAAAACAAAAAACAACACTGACTCATCTTCTACTAGGCATTATTTCATCTGATTCTACAGTAACTGCAAGATATGTAGGATGCTATTAATCAGGGAGCAGACCTATGCAGCATGGATCATAGATTTTTATGAAAAGACCACTTAAAGTGAAATGAACAAGGTCAAAGAAACTGCATAGGAAGGTGGAGGCACCCAGAAACCAGCAACAGCAGGAAGCCGTTCTCCCTTCTTGGGCTGAAGGGTAAAGAAGAGGGAATTATTCTTAGAGTATAAAGGAACTGGAGCCATGGAGCAGGGACCTGTAGAGGGAGATGAAATCAGGAAGTGACAAATCATATCTGGCAATGTAGCACCATTAACAGAGAGTGTGTAGAACAGCCTGGTCCCTCCCTCCCTCTTTAATCCTAATCACCAGCTTGTCCTGTCTGGAGATTGAGCCCAAATGACATTCAACCAATAAAGGATTGGAGTGACTCATCTTTAAAATTTAGCCACCATGAGGTCAGAGAATAAAGGAAATTGCAATCTCTTGGGACAAATAGAGAAAATCAAGAAAAAAGTATCCCCACATTAGCATGAGAAGGGGATGTTTAAAGATGTACAGTGAATTATCCAAAGCCAAACAGCTAGTATGTGGAATAAGCATTAAAACACACATGTATTGGGGCCAGCAGGTGGTGTGGATGACCAAGGTTCAAGTCTCAGACCTGGAGACTTGAAAATCATACTGGGCACATGTGCATGCATGTTCAAAATCCTGAGAAAAAAATGGAGGAGGGATTACAGTGTGGCTATCCCCCAAGGGGGATGCTTTCTCTCTTTCTTTCTCTCTTTCACTGTCTCCAGTGACCATACACACCCTATGACAAAAACCTAAAACACACACACACACACACACACACACACACACACTCACACACACGTTTGACTTCAGGCTCTATTATCATAGCTGATTTGCAAGAATGAACTGATATGCTGTGAGACTATTAACTACTCAAGGTTATTAACTGTAGTCGGTGGTAGATGAAAGACTAGAACCCAGTTCACCTTCCTGTTCTGGTGTTTGCTTTCTTATGCTGACTCTTGGAAGAATTGTAATAGCTGTATGAAGTACTTCAAAAAGTTCACAGAAAATGGAACTGAAAAACAAATTTATTCTGATGTAGAAAAAATTTGAAATTCATGAATAATTTTTTTCACAATGCATTTTCCATGAACTTTTTGAAGATGTTGTATATCTACCCTGTTTTCAAATAGACAAACAGGAGTAAAAGCTATCTACACCCCCCCCCCCCCTTTTTTAGAGCATGTGCACTTGCCAAAGAGAGACAGTGAGAGGGAAAGTGAGAAATCACCCCCCAGGGAGAATAGCCATGCCATAATCCCTTATCCTCTTGGAATTTTGGGCATGTATGCACATACTCCTGCTGTGATTTTCAAGTCTTCTGGTCTGGGACTTGAATCACAGTTGGCTATGTGGGAGTCCAGCACCTTAACCACCACGCTGGCCCATCTGCAATCTTAAATATCATTTCTTTCTGAAAGTTTGTGGAAAATAGTTTTCACACAGAATGTTTAAATGGCCTATACTATTTTTGCAAGTTGTCACTATATTTTGTCTTGATTGTAGACACTCAGCCCAGCTGGTGCAGTGTGTTAAGAGACACAGAGCACTGAGAATCAGGAGATTTGGGATCCAGTCCTGGCTCAGTCATTTTTAGCTGTGTACCCTTCAACACTACTACCAATAATATATATTCCATAAATCCTTTCTTCCCTTCTACATTCACCTAGATTATCAGTTATCAAGGTACTTAATTGGGTGGCTACATCCAGTGGAGCCAAGAAGGTCTTAGACTTGATGTTTCCCAAGTGAAAAATTGGGCTCAGAAAGCACAAGTGAAAAACAGGCTCAGAAAGCACTGGAGTCTCACTGAAAATAATCCCATAACAGGCAAGTGGTGCCCTGCAGACTCCACTGCACATCCTGTCACTGAAGATGCAATACCTTTCCTCTTCCACACACTGCCCCTTGAGGTGATTAACCAATTGACTTACATTGTCTGGACAACCAGTTTGTATAATTTAATCTATTAGTTTTTATAGTGTGATAATGTCTAGATCTGAGAATATTTTTTATTGTAAGGTTATAAATAGGTTTAGAAAGGATGCCAACAGTAATTCATAGGTCCTTACTTTTTCTTTCTATGCTTTAGAAGAATATATTTATTACTTGTAAGTTTTCAGAGACAAGATTGATACCTTTTTTTAATAATTGTTTTATTTAACTTTTATTTATTTATTTTGATCAAAGAGGGACAGAGTGAGAGAGGAAAGGGAAAGTGAGAAAGCATCCCACCACGTCCTGGATTCAAACCATGGTTGATCATGAGGGAATTCAGCACCCTTGACCACTGCGCCACCTGCCGGCCCCAAGATTGATACTTTTAAATAAATACTTAAATGTATACAAGGAAACAAATCAAAATAATTCAATCGACCTGTGTTTTCTCACTTTAGTACTGAATGAGTTGGGACTTAGTAATTAAGGTTAGGACTTCCCATAAGGCAAAGCAGGTTGCCACTCTTGGCAGGTCTGGCAAGAACGTTAATCTTTTCCAGAATTGTTTGCTTTCTTTGTCTCAAGGTAGGAGGTAATGTGATACATTTGTCTCTATCACTCTAAGCTTCTTGTTCTATCTGTCTCTCTCTGTCTTTCTGGTGAGCACATGCGCCCTATAGCAAAAACCTCTCCCCCCCCCAAAAAAAAAATACAACACACACAAAAAAACTTCCTTTAATTTTATCTGAACTTATCCTTTTTCTTGTTTCTATTTCACCTGGCCCATTCCAAGAACCCCTATAATTCAAAGGTTCTCAGTTTTAGTTTAAAGCTCTAAAGAAAGGAAAGAGAGGGAGGGGCCAGCAGGTGGCATAGTGGTGAAGGTGCTTGAACTCCCACATAGTCAATCGTGGTTCAAGTCCCTGACATGACGGCTTGCTTTTTCTCTCTTTCTCTGGTAAAACTCATGTGGACAAAAACAAACAAACAAAAAACCTCTTTAATAAAGAAGAAAGATCAAAATGAAAAATAAGTATATGTGTTTCAAATAAGAAAGCAAGCAAGAGGAGGGATGGTTGTTCAGTACACCTTTTGCTACATTTGTAGTCTGGCAAAAACATGTATCTCTTTAAATAAAACATTTTCAGTGATCAAAGGGTTCAACTCTAATAGCAGCTTATCTATTGGCAAAAACATGTATCTCTTTAAATAAAACATTTTCAGTGATCAAAGGGTTCAACTCTAATAGTAGCATATCTATTTTAAATGCTGAGTAGTGTTTTTGAAAAGGTATTCTATAATTTTAATAGTTTTCATACATAAGAAGAGGTAGAGGGACACTATAGTCAGAATTTGAAAGAAAAGACTTGAGCCAGACTGCCTGTGTTCAAATCATGACTCATTCCTTTTTACCTCTATAACCTTGGGCAAGTTACTTACCCTGTATTTATATTTTGTTTTCCTCATCAATATTGTAAAATTATAAATCGTATTTATCCCTGTGGATATTTTTGTGGTTAAATTAATAGTGATACAATGCTTAGTACAGTACTCAAACATAGAAAACACTATATACGTGTTAGTTATCATTGACGTCAACTGATATTGATGACAACTAACACTTATAATTTTTTTCACCATATCATCATCATCATCTTTTAATTTCTACACAAAGATCCAGTCCAGTGATTCCATTGTTCTGTAGTATAATTATTTAAACACATGATAAATGATAATTATTTATAGAGCTTTACTATTTAGAATAGTTTAGCCAGAGAAACAGTAGCATGTAGAAATAGTGTGCATTTGTATTTAGGAACACATGACCTAGCTCAGAACTTTCAGTTCTTAGATTTGGCCACCCTTCCCATCTAGTCTATGGTATACTGAATGCATAGGAAGCCTTGTTCACAGTGATTCTAGTTGGTTCAATGTTATTACATGGAATATATTTTCCCAGGCTTTTAGGTTAGAAACTACTGACAAGGCAATAACCCAGGAGTCAGAATTAGTCATAAATTGTATTCTACAAAGGTATCTTCTTATTACTGAAAGTCAGGTCAAAGTGTCTAAAATCACATTAAGTTACTGTTTTTGCGCCTATTGAGTTTCACTCGAGAGTTAAGAGAGCTGACAATAAAGTATAATAAATCTTACTCTGACCCATAATTAGTGACTCAACTTCTCATTAACTATCCCAATTCTGCTACATAAAATAAGTAGGAAACTTATATTTTTCTCCCTTTTTACTTTCATATTGAGAGAAGAAAATTCATTTCACACATTTCATAAAAATAATTAAATTTGTCTGTTTATTTAAAGTCAATGCCTTAATTACATGCTTGGGTCTTTAATTTGAGAATGAGAAGAGACCAAAAAAAGAATGAGACTTTTTTTTTTTTAATTTTTATAACACAGGAGCAATTGGCTCTCTATTTTTTAATTTTTATCTATTTTCTTTGTCTCAATCCCTAGCCTCTGAGCCCAACTTGAAGGTGCGGTCCAGGTTAAAACAGAAAGTGGCAGAGAGGAGAAGCAGCCCCTTACTCAGGCGGAAGGATGGAAATGTTGTCACTTCATTCAAGAAGCGAATGTTTGAGGTGACAGGTAATTAAGGACTGGGCAGATATACACTAACAAAAATGCTGGTAGTAGCAATGAAAACATAAGTTTAGAGTAAATATACCTGCTACATATTAAAAGTTATTTTCAGGAGAAATATTTCTTGAAAGGAAATAATATTGAAAATTCACAAGTAGTTCATTACCTTGCTATGCGTTCACCAACTGTGTTAAAGAGGAAATGAATGAAAAAATAGAGCTATGTGTCAATCAAGGCTAATATAACTAGGGAACACCAAAACTTAACCTGATTCTTTTCAGGAACAGGCAGCTCATTTTGGGAATGCCAGCCAGAAGAATATACCTTTTAATGAAATCTGATCAGAAATGAGCAGAGGGAGGTCTGAGAAGAACACTTCCTCCATGTTCAGACATGAATGTACAGAATACATCTGGGAAAATTAAACTACGTGGAACAGCAAAACCTTGACTTTTCAACAAATTTACAGAACTCATAAATGACTTTATGTGTTTACTAGTGAACTGGGACTTATGGCAGGACGGGACTATATTGCTTTTTATGAAGGGGAAGAAACTGTCATTTTCACTAGTCTCAGTTGGAAGAATTCTTATTTTTTTAGCTGCCTAGTTAGTAGTGGGGTGAACAGGTTAGGAAATTCAACCTGATGTCTTACAAACCCCTCTAGTCCCAGTTGTACCTGGTCTGAAATTAGAGAAGTCCTAAAGATACAAGAACCAAAAGGGCTAGGAAAAGTAAAAATACTAACTACTGTTTACTGAATACTTACTTACACCCAGGTGGTTTAGCTGACCATTTCCTTTGGTTGCATCAAGAAAGAATTGGTAATATGTAATCATTTTCCTGTCCTTAAAGAAAACTGTGCTTATACATTATAATTGTTGGATTTAGTTGTCCAAGATCAGATCTTATATTTAGTAGTTTTAAAATATATGCTTATTGAGGTGAGCAGGTGCCATGGCATTTGGGGTGCTGGACTCTCACATGGCCAACCACAGTTCAAGTTCCAGACCTAGTGGCTTGAAAATCACACTGGGCTTGTGTGCATGTATGAGAAATCCTGTGAAGAGAATATAGAAGGGATTGTGGTGTGACCATCTCCCAACTCCAGCCCATGGGGAGTGATTTCTCACTTTCCCTCTCTCTGTCTGTCTCTGGTGAGCACACACACACACCATATGGCAAAAACCTAAAAATAAAAAAAAGAAAAAAATAGTGTTTATTGGGCTATTGGGCTGACTCTTGGCCTGGTTGTTAAGGGAGCAAGACTCCACATGACCAACCCGAGTCAAATTTCATCCCAATAGCTCAAAAAAAAAAAAAAAAAAAAAAGCTAGGCAACTGTGTATGAATGCTGAAAATACTGACAAGTGGAGCTGTGTATGAGTACTGAAAATACTGACAAGTGGAGGAAGAAGGATTATGGTGTGACTATGCCCCATTGGAGGGTGCTTTCTCCCTCTCTGTCTCTTGCTGGCCAGCCCACACTCCTCTGGCAAAAAACAAAACAAAACAAAAACACACACAAGCATAAAATAAGACAAAGTGTTTATTTTCTATAATTTTTTGGCTACAACAGTGTCTAGTTTTAAAAAAATATAAGGAAATATTGTGGAAATGGAGATGGAAGCATGTATTTAGGTACAGATTACTAAGGTAACTTCTTTTTTCACTAAAATTAAATTTAAATTTTTTTTTTATAATTAAGCTATGAATTTATTTTGGTACAAAAACTTTTTGAAATTCATACATAGTTTTCTTCCCATTACATGTATTTCCATGAGCTTTTTTTTTTTTTCTGAAAAATTTTTCTTAATTAATTTAAATTCATTCCCTGAGCATTGTCACAGCATACAAAATGTGATTTCCCATCTGGTATGTTTGATCACAAAATTTCTTAAATAATCTAAATACTTTGAATACGAAGTTCAGCTGGTAATTTCAAGAAAAACAATTTTAACTAATAAATCAAAGAAATGTTAAGAAACTTTGCTTAAAACTTAAAGCCAGGAAACAGGTTAGGATTCTGTTCAAATAGTATGTACATGAACCTAGCAACAGATCAAGACAGGACAATAATCTTTAAAAATGGAAAACAAAGCCTAGAAGAAAATCAGCAATGTTTTAGTCAAAAGTCATAAAATGCTATTTCACCAGTTCAGTCTCATGTACTTAAGTCTATCTTCTGTTGTGGCTCAATCTTCCCGATTAAATTCTGGGATATAATATTCAACTCCAGACTTGTCCCTATGATTAAGTTGGCCATTTTCTTAGTTTTTGAACTCTTATTTCTGTGCGTCTGTATTTAGTTTTCCTGGTATAGCACTTCCTTGAGAACTTCTTGGAGATCTGATCTGGTGTTGGTAAATTCTCTCAGGTTCTGTATGTCCGAGAATGTTCTTGTCTTTTTTCCTCTATGAAGAATAATCTTGCCAGGTGCAGTATTCTTGGTTGAAATTGCTTTTCCCTTAACACTTTGAATATATTTTTCCATTCTTTCCTCATTTGCATTGTTTCCAATGAGAGGTCTGCTGTTAGCCTGATGGGATATCCTTTGTAGGTAACTTGCCGTTTCTCTCTTGCCAAACTCAGTATCTTGTCTTTGTCTGTGTTTTTGGTCAATCTGGCTATAATGTGTCTTGGAGAAGATCTTCTTGGGCTGATTCTATTTGGGGTCCTTTGTATTTCTTGGGACTGGATCTTTGAGTGCCTTTCTAGGTTTGGAAAGTTTTCTTGCAAGGGTGTGGTGGCACCCGCCCTATGGCCAAAGTTTTCTTGCAGAATTTCAATGCCGTTATGAATAGATTATCAAAGCCGTTATGAGTCTCTTCACTTTCTGGGATACCAGTTATATGGATGTTTGGACATATGATGTTATCTAGTATTTCTTCTATATTATTCTCATTTTCAGGGGAGGGGGCAGTTTTCTCAGTCTTTGTGGTGGATTTTTCTAGGCCAGCAATTTTATCTTCTAGACCTGAGATTCTACTTTCGGTATGATCTAGTTGGCTTTTAATACTTTCAAGGGAGATTTTGACTTCCCATATTATAACCTTCATCTCTAACAGGTCCATTTGATTCTTTTTTTTTTTTTTTTTTGTACAACACAAATCCATTTTTATTCATTTACGTTTCATTACTTTAAATCCTTGAGGGGAACAGCATCACATGGATTCTGGGTCCAGTGCCCT
>NW_006159915.1:536556-543544 GCF_000334495.1 Tupaia belangeri chinensis
TAATGTGTCTTGGAGAAGATCTTCTTGGGCTGATTCTATTTGGGGTCCTTTGTATTTCTTGGGACTGGATCTTTGAGTGCCTTTCTAGGTTTGGAAAGTTTTCTTGCAAGGGTGTGGTGGCACCCGCCCTATGGCCAAAGTTTTCTTGCAGAATTTCAATGCCGTTATGAATAGATTATCAAAGCCGTTATGAGTCTCTTCACTTTCTGGGATACCAGTTATATGGATGTTTGGACATATGATGTTATCTAGTATTTCTTCTATATTATTCTCATTTTCAGGGGAGGGGGCAGTTTTCTCAGTCTTTGTGGTGGATTTTTCTAGGCCAGCAATTTTATCTTCTAGACCTGAGATTCTACTTTCGGTATGATCTAGTTGGCTTTTAATACTTTCAAGGGAGATTTTGACTTCCCATATTATAACCTTCATCTCTAACAGGTCCATTTGATTCTTTTTTTTTTTTTTTTTGTACAACACAAATCCATTTTTATTCATTTACGTTTCATTACTTTAAATCCTTGAGGGGAACAGCATCACATGGATTCTGGGTCCAGTGCCCTAAAAAAGCAGGAAGGTTGCTTTGGAATTTGACTCTAACCATGCCACTGTTTCCATGCACATGGGTAACCTTTCCCCAGATTACTCTGGTTTTATTTGGTTTGCCACCAGGAGTCACTGTATTGTTTTTTGCTTTGCACACATAAGCACACCTCTTGCCTAAATAGAATTCCGTTTCATCTCGTGCATAAACACCTTCAATTTTAAGAACTGTGTGCTCCCTTTGGTTCCTAAGGCCCTGCTTATAGCCAGCAAAAATGGCCTTGGACCTTTTAGAAGTCCTGTTCCCAGCAGGCCTCCACAGGTTGTTTGATTCTTTTTTATAGTATGTATTTCCTGTTTTAGATCTTGAAAGAATTTCCTCGCTTCCTTGTCAGCTCCTTTCTCCTGTGTCTTCTGCAGTTCATTGTCTCTCTTCTCTTCCATCTCTGTTAGCTTCATCATTACTAATATTCTAAATCCTTTATCAGACATTTCCATTTCTATTGAACTATCTGTGGATGAAGAGGAGTTACTCTGTTTCCTTGGAGGAGAAGTATTTTCTTGCTTTCCCGTATTTCTTGTGAACCTGTGGTGTTTTCTAGTCATGTGATGGATGGTGTTTTTCTTCCAAATTCTTGAAGTTCAATCTGAGTGTTCAGGAGATCTGGAATCTCTTTGCCGTACCATTTTTATCCCTTTGTGCAGCAGATTCAGTGGATATTGAGGAATATGTTAACCCTAATAGTATTTAGATGTTTGGTTATGGTTCTCTTAGATCCACGTAAAAACACAGTGAATCGAGATTAAAGAGCAGAGTGATGAGGTAAAGGAAAAAGTGAAGGAAACAAAGAGAGAGAGCACAAAGAAAGAGAGAGAAAAAAGAAGAAAAATAAAACGAACAAAAATTTTAGTTAACTTTTATTTTTTTAAAAGCAAAAACTAAAAAACTGCAGCACGCAAATCACTAGTTCTCAGGAGCAATGGTGGAGTCTTCTTCTGAAGGCCTGCCTCTTGCCTCTGCTGGAGGGGATGGGGGAAAGGAGATTATTAGCAAGATAAAGGAGGAACTGAAAACCAAGGGAATACTTGACCTTAAAAAATTTTTTAAAGGAAAAATTTCAAAAAAAATTAGGAGACAGAGAGAGACAGAGACAGAGAGAAGTCTAGAGGGGCTCACTACCATTTGAGTTTGGGGGCTAGAGGCTGAATTATCAGTAGAAAACCCTGATTTCTCTTTTTTCCCTGAAATCATTAGTTCTCAGGAGCAATGGTGGAGTCTTCTTCTCTAAGGCAACTTCTAAGTCCAATAGATTACATAAGAAAGACAAAGTTTTAGTCTCATTATTCAATTCTCACTGATTGATATGCCTATTTGAAGAGAGGTATTGGTGATTACAATTGGGAAATTTTTTCCTGAAGGATATGAAATGGCAAAGAAATGTATAATTAAAATTATTTTACTAGCGTTTATACTTATTTTCCAGTACCAAATATAATTACAAATTTATACTGAATAAATTCTTAAATTTAGTGTTACAGACTTTTTTTTTTCTAGGAGATAATCATGTTTAAGTAAGTACAAATCTTAAATTTTCCTAATAAAGATTGGTAGAGGGGAATAAGGGAGGGAGGTAGTAAATTTGAATAAATATAAAAGAATAGTAGACATGAATTCTATAATGTAAATGGAGATAGGTGGTTTTTCTAAGTGGAGAGGAAAAGCTCCCTCTTAAAAATAAAGTATAACTTGAAAAAAAGAGAAAACCATTGCTGTTGCCTTTGTGTACTTTATATTCTTAATATCTAAAGACATATTTATTCATCTCAATATTCTTTTCTATTTTTGTATTGGTCTTTCTTCTTGGACATAATTTTTTCTCTACAGTAATTTTTTCTTTGTTACCAACAAATTGCTGAAGAATTTAGCTCAGTATCTACATGACTAATGATTAGTTGTCATCTATAAGAGTTATAGTTTGGGACAGCAGATGGGTTGATGTTAGGATGGCTGGACAGCTGTATCCCACGTGGTCGATTGCATGGCTCAAACCCCAGAGCTGGTGGCTTGAAAATCACACTGTACATGTGTATGCTTGCTGAAAATCCCAAGAAGAAACCGAAAGAGAATGAACTGTAGTGTGGCCATCCCCCCACCCCCCTGGGAAGGGATTTCTCACTTTCCCTCTCTCTCTTTCTGTCTCTTTCTGCTGAGTGAATACACCCTATAACAAAAAAGAAAAATGAAAAAAAAAAAAAGAGTTATAGTTTGCCTTGAGTTTTACTCAGGTTTCTTTACATTTAAAATATATTTTTCTCTTCTTAAGTTTGTAAGATAATGACTGTCTCTTTTATCACAGAGAATAAAGTGTATCTGAAGAGAGTCTTGTGCATGTATTAGACACACATTTCTGGTCTGGGACCTGGGACTAATGCACGTGCTGGTCAAACTTTGAACTGGTATGCTCTAAATATCTTTGGAGAC
The DNA here is from genome assembly GCF_000334495.1 of Tupaia belangeri chinensis. Taxonomy (NCBI): domain Eukaryota; kingdom Metazoa; phylum Chordata; class Mammalia; order Scandentia; family Tupaiidae; genus Tupaia; species Tupaia belangeri. Next base: position 539,579 of record NW_006159915.1, read on the forward strand.
TCCAAACTACTAAATCACAGCTGGCTTCACCTGCATCCCTTCCCATTTTTCTGCCAGTGTTCACTGATTGGATGAGCTCTGTGTAGATCTTAATACTAAATATTTTTAGTATCTATGCACAGACCCTCGTAGTGTCAATGCAGCTAAGTTGACATGGCAGTTACTCTCTTACTTCTGTGCTATTTCTCTTTTCCCCTGTTTCATAGGTTTAAGCATATGCTATGTTCAAACCCATGGCACCTCTCTCTTTTCAATAGTTGAGCTGGAACCACTCACCATTGTCCTCTTTTTCAAATTCAGGTGTTTTCTGCCCCTCTACCCTTTAAAGGCTGTGTTCTTTAAAAATTCTGAGCATTGACTTTTGAGCCTGCAGTGTCTTCTCCACCACTCTCCTACTCTCCACTGTCCCCACGTCATGAACTGCTTCTTCAAACTCTAGTTCCAGTACCACTTCAGTGAGATTTCTCATGGTTTCCAAAAAGTGAATTGCTAACTTCCCCCAGATCCTGTCCTGTGTGATGTCATAGAACCCTGTTTCAGTAGCTGCTGCCTTGAATTCTAGCTTATTTCAGTAATTTACACTTAAAAGTATTTTTGTCTTAATACCACATAGCATAATATAAATAAAGTAATTTCAAACTGATGAAATAGAAAGTTAAAAAAATAATTTCTTTCTTACAAATATGGAAATAAGAATGAGACAGAAATGAGACATAAGTGAGAAATCAGTTCTTAGTCATACAGAAAAGAAAAGAGTTAGGGTAGGTGAGAATCTATTGTAAGAATTTTTTAAAAAAATGTACACATTCCCTTTCTTAAATAAAAGTAAACAGGGACTAGCAGGTAACTTGGTAGTGAAAGTGCAGGACTGTCACGTAGCTGACTGTGGTTTGAGTCATGAACCCTGCAACTTGAAAATCACACTGGGTGTATGTGCATGTGTTCCTGGAATCTCGAGAGGATAGAGGAGAAGGGATTGTGGTATGACCATCCCTCCCGGCAGGTGATTCCTCACTTTCCTCTCTCTCTCTCTCTCTCTTTCTCTTTCTCTCTCTCTCTCTCTGGTAAGCCCACATGCCCTACAGCAAAAACCTTAAATAAATAAAGTAAGTAAACAGTAAAAGAGAAAGTTAGAGGAAAAGCAGATTAGTCAAAATGTAAGCAAGATGTGTAGGCAGAAAGGCGGTGAGCAGTATGTGTTTATGTATTTTATGATACTAACAACCCATTCTTTCCAGGGGCACTGCTCTTCTAAATAGGGAAATATTTATAATTTCAAGGTGTAAGTTTTCTGAGGGAGGGTAAGAATATATTGCCTGGAATTGGGCAGGTAATATTTTCTCTGATTTGGTAGTTCACAGAATGTTCCATTCTCTGGGGAACAGATGTGGTACATGAGCCAGGCCTCAAGTTTACAGGTGGAATCAGGACTGCCATAAAGTAATCAGAGGAAAAGGAGTATAAAACAGTATGAATTGTGAAAGTGTCTAGTATTTACAAGAGTAGGTGATTTAATCTGTGCAGAGGGCAGAAAGGACAATAGTAGGAAATAATAATACCAGGCTCCATCTTGGTGTAAAGAGACATGGTAAAATTGCCTCAGATCCACCCAGTATGGTCTGGGAGAAAGTCTTGAGAAACCAGTATAGTATGTCAACAGTATTAGACTTCTCTATAGTTCATGAGAGAATAAGAAAGAGTAAGCTGAAATGATTGCTATGAGACATAAGAAATAACATAAAAAACAAATTGATAGAATGTAGTAACTGATGAGATTTGGGGTAAAGAAAGGACAAAAGGAAAGAAGATAACTGTAATGGCTGTGGTGAAATACAGAGATAAGCAGGAAACGTTGAACACATTAAGTTTGACATATACGTAAGGGGAGATTCAAAATGTCCAACATTGTGGGCCAGCAGGTGACATGCTGGTTAAGGCACTGGACTCCCACATGGCTGACTCCTTGGTTCTAATCCCAGAGTAGCAACTTAAAAAATCATGCTGGGCATGTGCACTTATATGTCCATAATCCTGAGAATGTACGAGAAGGGATTGACTATAGTAGGTCCATCCCCTCTGGACGGGCGATTTCTCACTTCCTCTCTCTGACTTTCTCCAGCCAGCTCCTATTCCCTATGGCAAAAAATCTAAAAATAGGATAAAAATGTCCAGTATTCCAAAGGAATTTGGACTAGAATTTATGAGCGTTAAAAGCAAGAAATATAACTTTCATGGGAGTATTCTGCCTAAAAATGATATTTGAGGTCATGATATTGCTTGACTTTAACAAGAGAAAAAAAAAGGAGGCCCACAAACAGGTGAATGCCTGTTTTGAGAAATCGGTAGAAGGAAAAGTCACAAAGATGGAAAAACAAACATGGAGGTGGACAATGTTACTTCCTATAGAAAGGATATGGAGAATGAGGATTGTTTTTTTTGTCAAAAGTCTTCAGATTTGGTGGTATTCAAAAGAACAGTTGCAACTGATAGTAAGTAAACCCATTGCCAGATCTTCAAGGAATGAGTGAATATCGTGAGAGCACACTACTTCTCCAGTCAGACTAGAGCGACGATTCTACTGGAGAGAGAGAGCCTGAAGATTTAAAATAATTAATGGAACAAAATCTTGAAACAGTAGAAAATGGGTAAGAGTAACAGTGCTATCATTGGAGAGCAGAGAGGAAAAGAAATAATTCGCCTCTAAACTGTAAGAGAACTGCTGAGATATTAGGTCATCAGGAGGGTCACGACATACTTCTCTATGCTTTTCTCTACAAAAATGTGTCATGATTTTGCTGATGACCCAACTGAAAGAGACGATGGAAATCTTACGGCACAAAAGCACATCAGACATCCTCAGTCTCTGAAACGTGGGAGCATGGTCATTTGTACAGTTTGCTTAACAAGATGTAAAGATGAGGCAACTAGAAAATTTAGAAATGAATTTACTCTAGAAGGTGATAAGGAATTAATTGCAGCTCAGTAAGTAGTTTGCCAAGGCTTGATAAGATGACTTCACTAGTCATATTTCTAGGAATTAGAAATATATGTATTTTAATTAGATGTTTTAGTAAATGTGTTAGTTTCTTCACAAGCTAAGGTTCTTGTGACCTTTATATCTGAAGAGGAAAGAGATGGAGATAAATCAATAATCTGTACTTTTGTTATCAAACTTTTGCCTTAGGTGATTTCTTTCTTATTTTGATGTTTAAATGTTTACATATGAAAATTAGGTAAATTCTCATCTCCTGGAATATAAGTTCGGTATAGTTAAGATTGGGTGGTGTTCTACAAGGCCATTAATACAGTGTTGATTTTACATTCTATTGCATTTTCTTCATACAAATTTGATTCACGTATAGTATAAGAAATTATAGCTTTAGTATATAAAATAAAGAGAAGTTTATAACCCAGCATTTAAGCAGTCATTCCAGATACAACAAGAATAGCTTTGGGCCTCAGGTGTTCACAACCTGTATTTTTTTTTTTGAGAGAGGTTTTTTTTGTTGTTGTTGTTGTTCGCTATAGGGCATGTGCACTCGCCAGACAGAGAGAGACAGAGAGACAGAAAGCGAGAAATCACCCCCCAGGGGGGATGACCACGCCGCAATCCCTTCTCCTCCATTCTCCTCTCGGGATCTTGGGCATGCACGCACACGCGCCCGGCGTGAGTTTAAGTCACGGGTCCGGGATGCGAACCGGGGTCAACTACGTGGGAGTCCACGACATAGCCATTACGCTAACTGCTGGTCCCCCACAACCTGTATTTTTGACATGCACAAGTTCATTATCTCTTTCACTATTTTTTAGGATAGCACAACAGCATGTAAGAGAAGATTCCTTTTTTAAAACTTTTTCCCCCTCATTAAAACCTTTACAACTCTAAGTGGCTATGTTTACCTCTCTAAAAACTATCGAATGCTATGTTGTATTCTTTACAGTAAAACCAAAAGGGGTGGGAAAGAG
>NW_006159915.1:543575-574497 GCF_000334495.1 Tupaia belangeri chinensis
TATGAAAATGTACAAGTGACCCCACATTTTTTAGAATTCTGTTTAGGGCAGTGGTGCTTGTCATTCACATTGGGGTGAAAATAAAACAATTTCCAGTGTTGCATTAATATGTTACTTGTAGTAACTACAGTTCCTGTGTGTGTGTTTTTCATGAATACATTTGTATTTCACAATGTGTTTCAGAGTCCTCAGTCAGTAGCAGCTCTCCAGGATCTGGTCCCAGCTCACCAAACAATGGGCCAACGGGAAATGTTACTGAAAACGAGGCTTCAGTATTGCCCCCTACTCCTCATGCTGAGGTAAAACCCTGAGTATTTTGATTCTTTAATAATTGAATTTTTGATTAGCTACCTAACACAAAATAATATTTCTGAGCTGAAGTTTAATATCCAAGTGATATTTATGACCTGACATGTACTCAGTGCCACACATTATAAAACTACTAGAAATATAACTGAGATTTTTATAAACTGATGTAAATATTATAAACCTACAAGAAAAATAACTGGCACCTTTTAACTTTTACAAATAAGCCTATAAGAAAAAAATAACTGATACTTATTAACTTATATAAATAGCTATCAGTTATTAAAAATCTAGAAGTTATTTTTGTATAGGTTTATAATGCAAGGGATGAATAAACTTTATTTATAAATAAGACAATCGGGGGTGTATGGATAGCAATCAAGATTTTAAAGATATTGAAATGCAATCCTCAGATAAAGAGGTTTAGAAACTCTTAAGTGTACAGTACCCAACAGTAGTGCAATTTATAAGTCCTCTGTATGCCGTGTGGTTGTGATGAAGTAGACCCACCAGTAAGTAATAGCAAATTCATGCAACCGTCTTAGAAGAAAACATAGCAAGGCAGATTCCATTATTTAACCTAAAGAATAATGCAAAATAATTAGAGTATTAATAGTTGAGGGACATAGAGCTCTGCTGAGCCAATATTTCTTCAGCACCTTTCTATTAGGTTGTTGGAAAAGTCATGACATATTTTTCTATGCAAAAATGCATCATGACTTTTCTGATGACCCAATATATGCCTTGAAATGGGGATAGAAAGATGGATAAAATATGAACTCTATTCTCAAGGAATGAGATATCAAAGGAAATTACTTTAAAGTAACATAATTTATTGTAACCCATTATACAAGTCTAAAAGAAGAATGAATGCAGTAGTCAGCAAGAATTTGTCTATGTAGTTTCTTACTAGGCTAGGCAATGGCAATGGTGTAAACCTAGCCACTCTGCGGAATCAAGTGTTTTGGAGTCACCATTCATTGACTTAAAATGAAAAAGCCTTACTTTCCCCTTTCTGCCATTATAATGCCTTCTTCACTGTTCATTGCTCTATTCCAGGAAAGTTGGTGTAATAACTTCTCATATATGACTGTGACATGCTTCTTCCTTTGTATTTTATAGAATCATGGTACCTTGGGGCTGAAAGGGACTGGTCAAATCTCTGATTCTTGGATCACCTCTATAGCTTTCCTGACATGTGATTATTCAACCTCTACTAGAACGCTCCTACTTATAGGGAGATTACTTCATTGTCTCCCGAGGCAACCAAGTTGATTTTTAACAGTTATCTTGACTAATAGAAGTATCTTCTGTGTACTATGCCAAAATATCTGTTGCTGTTTAATTTTATATATACATATATAACACACAGAAATGCACACACATGCATGTATGTAATACATTATTTATACAAATGATCAGACTGAAATATGAGGGATCTCCAAAAACTTTGTCAAAGATATATGTTACGAAAACAAAAAACTATGCATGGATTTCAAAATTTGTTTGCTAAATAAACTAGTACTTTAATTCCATTTTTCACTTAACTTTTTGAAGTTCCCTAAGTAAAGGTAGAAACCCAGAGATTATCTATGACAAGCAAGGGCTCTGAGAACACTTTTGTATGTGAATTTTGACGTTCAGTTTTCAGGAGTTAGAAAACAAAACCCAGTACTTCCCAAGGAGGATAATCTAACAGGGGACCCTCCAAACACTCTGCTGGGATCCCTATCTGTGCTACAGTGATGAATCTTCCACCCTCAACCCCTGAGCTGTCTTGATGCAAAGCAGAGCAGGAGACAGATTCTCTCTCTGAGAAACTAACCATAAACCAGTTTTTGTGGATTTGTAACCCAAATCACATAACCATAAGGGCTTCATTTGTTTTAAAGTGGCCCCATATTTGTAGTCCCTCAGGTGTTTACAAAAAGCAAAGGTAAATCCTCTCTTGAAAAATCGGTCTTCATTTTAGATTTCAAAAATTTCTAATAAATATTTTTCAAGGAACGTGAGCAGAAAAGGTGCTCTCGTCCATGACTGTCTATTAGCTAATTGGAGAACAGCAATCCAGGACACTTACCTTTTCTCCAAGCCTTTGTCTGGTTCTCATGTTTTACCTTCCCGTTGCCATCTTTCTTTCTCTTTTCCATTATCCTTTCAAAAACATGATACAAGATGAGATAAATACTTCATGTGTATTTATGACAGAGATAGAAATGGGATTATTGGACTGTTGTTTGTAGGAATTGTCTTTTGGTTACTGCAATTATGTCTCAATACTGATCAGTTGTTTGCAACCCTTTGATAAATTGCCAGGAAAAGAACAACTTGGTTGTAAATACACACACACACACACACACACACACACACACACACACACACACACAAGATTATATATATCTTGGGTCCTAGGAAAAGTCATGATACTTTTTTGTCATCAAAAAAGTTGTGATGCATTTTTGCATAGAAAAATATGTCTTGACTTTCCCAACAATCATATATATGTATAATTTTTTAAAAGGTTTTTGCCATAGGGCACATGTACTCACTAGAGAGAGACAGACAGAGACAGACAGAAAGTGAGTAATCACCCCCACAGGGGGATGGCCACGTTGCAGTCCCTTCTCCATTCTCCTCCTGGGATTTCAGGTATGCATGCACATGCGCCCAGTGTAATTTACAAGCGCTCAGGTCTAGGACTCAAACTATGGTCGGCCATGTGGGAGTTCAGGACCTCAACCACTATGCCACCTGCTGGCAATTAATTTTAGATTCCCATTTTCTCTCAGTTTAAAGGATATGATTCTTAGTAATTAACTGCAAAAACTCCAAAGTCTGAGTTCTCATCAGTCTCTGGATGGATTTTGTGCTTTTGGAAAATGAAAATGATGCATTACAACTACGCTCTCAAGCATGCTTGATTCTTAGAAATGCATTGTCAATGAAATAAGTTTCAGAAGTCCATTTACAGCATGATAGTACTTCATTAGGTTCAGAAGAGAGGGTGCAATATTTTGCTTAGAAACATGTAGTAAAAGCTTTTAAAAAGGGAAATGAATGATGGATACAAAATTTAGTATGATGATTACCTTTCAGGAGGGTTGAAGGGAGAAAATATAATTTGATAGTTACTGAAGAAGATACATGTATCTGTTCATTGTAAATACATGTGTACATATATGCACATACTATTTAGTACAGCATGTACGAACAACCGAGAAATACACATTGGTGAGATGGGAAATAAATGGGAAAGGTGAGATTTTCTCTTTACCTCAAGCCTTTTCTGACTACTAAATTAGAATATCCGTGTAACTCCCTATCTTTAAGTTTCAAAATGTATACATAGTAGAGAATATAAATGAAAGAACTTTGCTTATATTGTTCTAAACTGTTTGTATTCTTAACATCACTACTGTCACAAATGAACTGTTTAGATGCCCTAACTTTCCAGCTAATTGGAGCACATATTCTGTCATTACAAACCTTTCCTCCCAGCCTTACCATTAAAAAAAGAAAAACAAAACAAAACAGAAGGAAATGTGATTTAATGGAGTTTAAAAGGGTAGAGGTATTTCTTCAGGTCAGTGACAGGACATTCACCTCCAAAGCTGGAAAGACTAGTTCAAAAGCAAGCAGTGACTTTCCTCATAATGAATTAATTGTGTGCCTGAACTATGATCCAAAAGGCCAGGTGGGCAGACCTTTATGCACTGATGGGTAGCCTCTCTGTGGCCCAGAACAAAAAATGCAACCCTGATGGCTAACATGTGGTTTTCTGCTGCATTGCATTTACAGAGCTCTGTAGCGTAATTCATTCTGGATAGGTGAGGAGATGGCAGAATTCAGACTGAGACCGTCAGCAAATTAATATCCTAGTTTCGGAATACTAAGTGCTTCATTCTACCTAAGCCAGAGGGGAGAGAGGGGAAAAAAAAATTCTCAGGCATACTTTATTAACTTTGATTTAGAATGTGGTGTTATTTTTATAGATGTGTTCTAAGATTAATGATGATATGTGATTTCGTAGCAACAGAAATTTTTTTAGGTACAAATTCTTTACATTGTACACTCAACTCAGAAACTCATTTGCATATTTCACTATTTTAAAAATGGACTTATTTTACCATGTTTGCTTATGCAACACAGGGTTTTCATTTTAAAATAGTATAACAGTATCTATTTGAATGAACTCTTTATTCTATGACCTGTAAGTTGAAAAGCATGTTACTACACCCGTTGATGGCATGGTGGTTAAGGTGGTTGAATCCCACATAGCTGGCCATGCAGTTCAAGTCCCAGACCTGGAGCCTTAAGAAACTTACTGTGTCATGTGTGCTTACACCCCCAAAACCCCAAAAGGAAGAGGAAGGGAGAAGGGATTTGAGGTGACCATTTCCCAGGGGGGATGCTTTCTAACTCCCTCTCTCTGTTTCTCTCTAGTGAGCACATACACCTTCCAGCAAAATTTTTAAAAATCAAATAAAATAAATTAACAAACATGTAACTTAATTCTTTCAGAACCCACGTAAACAAATGGGACTCTGCCCTCTTGGTGTTTGGAAAACAGGAAAGTAAGACTGTATCTGAGAACTTGAGCTTTTGATGAAAACAACAGTTTTTGTCTTGAAATTCATCTGTCCTGCCTTCTTTACATAAAGGGAAGACCTAAGTTGGAGAATATACCCAGAAGCCAAGGCTCTGGAGACAGCACAGTGTAGTGAAATATATGGTTGTTGCATTCGGAAGGCTCTGCATGAACCCCACTCCAAACCAATTACTTTGTGATCATTGGTCAAGCGGCCAGGCTTCTCCTGACTCTCAGATTCTCTAGTAAGAAGTAGTAAAACCTACCCAACAGCTTTGTTGTAAGGACTAAGTGCTTGCAAGGCAGGTGGTAAATTGTGAAGTTCAGAACAAGTTCATTTTTGTTGTCATTATCAGCGCTGACTCCTGGTATGGAAAGCACATTAGCATTTTTGTCTTCAAGCCAGCAACTCTGATGTGAAAGCGAGTCTCCATCTGCTCTGACCACTTCTGTTCCATTTCTCCTATTTCTTACATATGCTCAATCCCACAACTCCTATTGTTGGAACTACTTGCTTTACTCATTTGTAAACTTGGGGAGCTGAAACCTCAGGGGTTTCTATTTCCAGCTCCAGTCAAAGATGTCTTTACCTATCTAGTTGCTTTATTGTTAATACTGTGGGCCCGTGGGTTCAAATATGTTTCCATGGATATCAACACACTTACTTTAGATTCAGTAGATTTATTTGATAGCTATTTTTACAGTAGCCACGCTGCCCGTTTATTCCTAGTTGAACATTAGTGGCTGTCTCTGCTATGCTATTTTTTAAATGAGTTTTTTTTCCCCCCCAGTAGATACAAATGATTTTTAAAAAGGGTTCTAATAATAAGGTTAAGTGTTCTAAAATCATCTGAAGTGTCACTTGTTTTGCTCCAATCTCACATGACTCATCTGCCTATTGTTTCATAATCCTTGTTGTGACATTTGCTGGAAATGTTATGCTCCCTTCTGAGTGGGTGTAGAGCTATGGTTTTAGATGGCAGCAAATAAAATACTTTTCCCCCCTCAGGGAAAGGAGATTGCTATGACAAAAGAATCATTTACTAGGAGTAACATGAGTCAATATTGTAAAGATCTTTAACAAAACATCTATGCCTTTCAAATGAAAGCAAACACTGTCTATTTTTTTTTTTTTTTGTCTCACCCCATGTTATAGAAATATATTCCTAGGGGTCCAATAGAAATGAAAACTCAAGAGACTTTTACTTACGAAATCTTTTTTTAATTACATGGAGATCTTAATTTTCTATGAGTTCTCTGCAAGCAGAGTAAAAAATAAATATGATCTTGAAAAATCCAGTGGAAGTCATAGGCAAACATTAAATGATTAAGGCTGACCTTTCTTCCTTTCTATCTTCTTTCATTTTAACTGTGACACTCTTCTTATTAGATAATCTAGATTTGGGGAGTTAGAAGCTTGAAAAATTAAAGTTGACTGAAGTTTAGGATAGTCTGTCTTCCTTTGTGCCATTCCAACAGACACAGATGTTACCTAATAGAGCCAGTCAAAAGTGCTTCAGTTTCAAGCTGAAGGATCTGAAATTCAGTGAAGCTGGGTGGGTACTTGGAGTCACAAGCCAGTGACTGGTAGAGATCAGGTCTGAGATACTTAGAGCACAGTTTTACTCTAGTCCAGACTGCTGCTTACCCAAACTCTGTAGGTAATTTTTTAGTTTTCTAATTCTCATGTATGTTGTAGATAACTATGAGCAGGTGGTAAATTGGAAATTTTACTTTCATCTTTTCCTGAGAACTTCTCAAAAAGCTAGTGATTATTTACGTGAGTAGTATTCCATCAAGGGTCATCGGTTGACTTCTTTGTCCTCTTAACAGTGAAAACGGTGTTTTCCTTTCTCCCTCTTTCTTTCTTCCCTCCAGCCTTCCTTCCTTCATTCCTTCCTCTGTGTCAAGTTTTCTATTTTCCTTTGTCCCCATAGGCTGTCATTCTCTTCTGTGTTTTTGTTTAAATGGATTCTTACACTGTATATATTTTTGCTTTGTGTGCATGAATTTTGGTGGATACAAATGGCATGATGTTATCTATCTCATTCCACTTCTTACATTATCACCAAGCATGTGTTTTTAGATCTGTCATGTCTTTATGAATGTAGAAATCTAATGGTTTGCTTTTAATTACTGTAAAATCCAAGGTGGATGCTATTCCATTTTACCTACCCGTTCTCCAGGTACATGTCCTTATGGCCTCACCAAAAAAAATGCTTTAATGTGTACCCACTGAAGATCATCTGTAGATTACTAAGAACATTTCTTGGAGTTGTGGTTCCCAGAAGAAGACTCATTGAGCCATGGTGTAGAGTACAATGAACTGTGGCTCACATTGGTGAACTATTCTCTGGACCACTGCACCAATCTACAGTCCCACCAGTGAGGTGTGAGAGCTTTTACCTTTTATTTTTTTCTGAATATTGCCAGTGTCCATTTTGGAAGAGTTTCTTTTTTAATTGAAACTAGTAGCTTCCTCATTTCAATGACTATATGTGTAGCACTATTTAAAGACATATAATTTTAAAATCTGTATGTATTTTGTTCACCTGAATTGCAAATATTCTTCATAACTTCATAAGATAGCCTTCCAATTGGCATTATCATGAGAAAAGAAATGAGATAAAATTTTGAATAGGCCTTCACCACTCTGTCACCCGGTTCAATTCATATGCCCCATCCCAACATCTTGCTTTTTTCTTTTAAAAGCCTCATTACCCCCAAAGGTTGATTTAAAATTGATACCCTTCCCTGTGCTGCTGAAGTCCTTTTACCCTCCTCTAATCATGGAAATACAATGAACTCTTTACTTTTATGTATTCCTGACTGCATGTGAATGCGTGTGGTATAGGGCGTCTCTGTATGCCTAGCACTCAACACTGTTCATTGAATACAGTTATTTGTGAAGGTTAAGTGATAGCCATTCATATATTTAATATTTCTACTTAATCTAGTTAGAATAAAACCTCTGGTTCTGAAAGTTTCTCAGATTAAAACCATCTTTCTCATTTTCTAAGCTGTGAAATGTTGGCATCTCCATGCAGAACTGACTTAAGGGCTGGATCATTTTCAGAACTGTTTCCTGGCAAAATTCTGACTTCACCTGAAAGTGCTTATAAGCGCACCACAATGCTAAGGTGGGCTGGCCCTCCACCCTTGCAAGAATATGGCCTCGGATCCTATTGTTTCAGTGGAAGGACACCCCCAGACCCTTTCAGAGGAGAGCTATTAGTCTGGCTTTCGAGTATGCCCACATGCAGCAGTATAGAATGTGGCTCCAGGTTTCATTAAGAGACATTAACTTGAAACATATAGACTGTTCTTATCAAAAAGCTTAGTTGAAGAAAGCTATATTTTAAGTTAATTTGAGGGAAATGTTTTTGTTGGTTTTTATATGTTTGCTTTTTATTTTGTTAAATCATTTGCAATTTTAGATAATGGAAGTGTACACACACTCTGCCTTTTTTCTTAATTTTTAAAAAATTTAATTTGCTAGAGGATACATGCACTCTCCAGGGAGAGACAAAGAGAGGAAGAAGGAGAGGGGGGGGAGAGAGAGAGAATAAGAAAGCAGATCAGCAGATAATGTAATGGTTACATCGCTGAATGCGACATGGTCAACATGGTTCGAGTCCTGCACCTGCTGGCTTAAAACTCACACCAAGTGCATGTACATGCATGCCCAAAGTCCCAAGAGGAAAATGAAGGAGAAGGGATTATGGCATGCCCATCTTACCTCGGTTGTGATTTCTCTCTTTCTGTCTCTCTGGCAAACGCGTGCACCCTATAGCAAAAATGTCTCTCTCAAAAAAAAAGAGAGAGAGAGAAAACACCCTCTATAGGTAATAACCATGCCACAATCCCTTCAAAATCTCTTTTCAGGATTTTTGGCATGCATGCACATGAACCTAATGTGTATTTAAAGCTACCAGGTCTGGGATACAAATCATACAGTCGGCCATGTAGGATCCAACCACTTTAACCACCATGCCATTGGCTCACTGTGTGCCTGTTTTCTCACCTGTCACTGAAGGAGGTAACATTATCCAAGTCTGTAGTATTCCTATGATGTGGTGTTTTACGTTAGACTCTGTGGAAAAGAGCAATTATACCCAGTAGCCATGGGGGACACAGATCTTCCTGGCTTTCTCAGGAATTGTCTCCATGATGTAAAGGTCCTCATGGCCATATAGGGTGCATGCGCTCGCCAGACAGACAGAGAGAGACATAGAGACAGAAAGCGAGAAATCACCCCCCAGGGGGGATGGTCACGCCACAATTCCTTCTCCTCCATTCTCCTCTCGGGATCTTGGGCACGCACGCATACACGCCCGGCTTGAGTTTTAAGCCACCAGGTCCGGGAGGACACGAACCGTGGTCAACTACGTGAGAGTGCAGCGACATAGCCGTTATGCTAACTGCTGGTTCCCGAGCCACTAGGACTTTCTTATGACTAGCTCAGTTTGCTTCCTCATCCTCTCTAAGGCTGCCACTATTCTCCTTACTTTTTTATGACTCTCCTATTCTCCAACAATGGCTGCAGAGAGGTGTATGCTTTCTGCAGCCGCACCTGACAACAAATCAGTTAGTCTTGGCCGGCATAAAAGTTTCGTTGCTGATCGCACTGGGAAACAGAATTGTGGAAACCACTGTTTCCTCATCTACACCATGAGCATAATGCTAGCTTGACAGTACCTGTGAAGAACAGATTAATTTCCAGAAAGTCCCTGGCATAGGGCTTAGCACATGGTAGGTGCTGAAAATCAACGCACCGTCATAGGAAATGGAGCCACACAATTTTATATGAAACAGCAGGGGTCTACAATGCCAAAGTAAGAATAACCTCAATCAAATGACTTTACTCTTTAGTTAAAGCCACTGTAAGCAGCCAGCTGCTGCCCCCGTAGGACTCCTGAGGAGAAATCTGTTCCTCCTGTTAGTCTAAATCTGCTTCCTTTGATGAGGTGGGAGGCTACTGCAGAAATTCTGTCTGGGAAACAAAGATCATCTCTCTTGTGAGGTCTGTGGTATCTTTTGGTGTCATTTCCATAGTCCATGTCGAATCTCAGTACTGTGAGAGGCAGATACAACCTCGTATGAATATTCTACATTATTTAAATGCTTATTTTACCACATTTATTTTCTCCTCTATGTATATATGTAAATCAATGGATTACTTTTATTTTAAATTGCTATTTGATGCCAGAGCTGTATTTTGACTTCCTAATATATCCTTTTTGTTTTTGTTCAGGTATGTACTCTATACTTAGAATTTATGTTGAAAGCTTGTGTGTGTAACCAAAATAGTAGCTTGCATTTTACGTAGAGAAAATACTGCAAATATTGTGGATAGCTTCTAAAATAAAATCTTAGCCTCACACATTGTAATTTTAAAAGCTTTTTCTACAATCTTTATGCCCTGGCATTTTAGACAACCTTAAGTTTTTAAAGGGTTACATATATAGTCAATCTAATGTAAATAGTTTCAGTATACCTCTTGATTTTCATTCACAGATATCAGACATGTTCATTTATAAAGAAACTGAATCGGAGTTAGCTTGGAGTTCCACATCTCAGCGAGAAAACTCCGCATTTAACCTTCTGTTCCTATTATGTTAAGGCTAGGATTCATCTCCAAACAAACGTATGATTGAGATGATGTTTTGGAATAACATCCTGTGTTTTGGTGGTGCATCACTCTTCGGTGACATTCTGAGGTTGCATTGTATTAGCACATGATATTTTCCCCAGTTAATTGATATCCCAGGTTTGTCCAGAGGAAAATCTACAGCTCCCCCAAACATGCTTGACAAGTTATTATATTTACTTTACTCAAAGCCCGTGTGTGCAATATCCCTCTTGGAGGTGGTCTATTATTGGAGTCCCATATGCTTTTTGTTTGGGAAGAAAGCAGTCACTGTGTCATACTGTTACATGGAGTATTCTTTTTCAGGGATGTTGTTCCCTTGGGGACCATATCAGGCCAGAGTTCCTTAGTCTAATAAGACCTTTGTAACTCTTATTGTATAAAAGTTCTGGGAGGGAAGCAAGAGTTAAACAGAAAATGTAATTCAAGCAACCATATTAGGCCACATGTGGGAAAACATGACTCTTAGCATTGGATTAAAAAAAAGGTATTTGTTGTAAAAAGCACTGTGATGCCAAAACATTCAGGGTATTTCAGTGTAAATGAAGGCTATTGTGGTGTAGAGAACTCATAACGTTTAACATTTACTTCAGTTTCTGAAAATAAGTGATCTTAAAAAGTACAACACAGAGTTGATTATTCATAAACCTTATATTATAATAGACGTGATTATTAGAAGCCCTATATGCTGATAGTTAATCTAAGATTTTTTTGTGTGAGTTTTCTCAGTAATATAGTAGTATTTAACTCAGATAAAGATAATGACTATGACTTTGTCATATATGCAATTTTTCACTCAGTAATGCAAAGGAAGTATATGTACTTACCAGAATTACCCAAGTTAGGTTTTGTACTTTACCCCGAGATGAAAAATGTGCTGAATCCTATTCTATAAAACCATAGTGCAATTTTATAGATGGATTTGCAAAATGGAGATAAAGCCCTTCCTTCAACTTGTGTAGCATGATGAAGAATGCTTTTATTTGATTTTTTTACTCCATAACTCAGGTATGAAAGTCATAAAAATAAATACTTATACATTTTTCTTAATTATCACAACATAAAAGCTATTTTCTGAAATGTGAACATTTCACAGTAGGATTCATAATATCATGTTACTTTGAGATTCTCCTTTCTTTTTCTTTTCTTAGCAAATGGTTTCACAGCAACGCATTCTAATTCATGAAGATTCCATGAACCTGCTAAGTCTTTATACCTCTCCTTCTTTGCCCAACATTACCTTGGGGCTTCCCGCAGTGCCGTCCCAGCTCAACGTAAGTCATCACCCAGTCTCAGCCTGAACTAGCTGGCCTTTTTATAGGGGTTCCTGTCATCTCTTGTCTACTTAGACTTGGGGAAAACTTCGTAGAGTCGCTTCTCTGTCACTGTTTGCTGTTTGCTGTGTTGTTCAAAGATGTTAAGCTTAATTTCAAATCGTAAAATTATCCTGGTTTACATAATTATATATAAAAATAACTGACATTTGTATAGTGATTTAAAGCTTTAAGAAAAACATGCTCTTTAGATACATTATTTTAGGAACTCTACACAACCTTCCCATGAAACAGATTACAGAAGAAGCAGCTGAGACTGGAGTTTAAAAGCCAGTAAGTAGCAGACCTGGAACAGAACCCAGGCCAGCACGGAGAGCTATAGCTTCTGAAGTACAGAAGCATCTGTTTATATCATTTATTTTCTGAATGACTTTATTTGGGAAATGTGTTACTGACTCTATGGTACTGAAAAATACATATCTGGAAAAAAAACTCCAAGAAGAATATTCAGCTATTCCCAGGAGATTCAAAGTTAGTCAATTAGTTTAAAAGTTCTGACAACGAAAAAGGATTTTTTGGAGGTAATTAACCTACTAATAGAATATAGCCATAGTTACTTCAAACATATTCCCTAAAATAATATAAATTTTTGTTGTAAAATACTTTTGAGACTCACTCAGAATAATTCATCTTTGAAAATATTAGTACATTAAATTATACATATACAGAGGTCATCTGATCCATTAGGTTTAAAAAGACATTTCTTTCAACTTTTACATCAATTTTGTCAGTCCTTAGCCGTATCTTTGACACGAACATATCACAGTCACATGTGTGTTAAGTACATATTTTAAAAATCAAGGGGAACCAGCAGTTAGCGTAACGGCTATGTCGCTGGACTCCCACGTAGTCGACCGCGGTTCGTGTCCCGGACCCGGTGGCTTAAAACTCATGCCGGGCGCGTGTGCGTGCGTGCCCAAGATCCCGAGAGGAGAATGGAGGAGAAGGGATTGTGGCGTGACCATCCCCCCTGGGGGGTGATTTCTCGCTTTCTGTCTCTATGCCTCTCTCTGTCTGTCTGGCGAGCGCACGCGCCCTACAGTGAAAATCTCTCCAAAAAAAAAAAAAAAATCAAATCAACCTAAGGGATTTTTTACTACATCAGTTTTTGTTTTCTATAGGCACATGCACTCACCAGAGATACAGAGAAAGAGAGAAAATGAGAAATTATCACATTTCTCCCCAAGGGGAATGGCCATGCCACAACCCCATTTCCTTTATTCTTCTCTCAGGATTTTGGGCATGCACACACATGCTCCTGGTATGATTTTCAAGCTACCAGGTCTAGGACTCAAAATATGGTCAGCCATGTTGGAGCCCAACGCCTTAACCACCACGTCAGCTGCTGGCCCCCATATTTAATATTTTTAATAGACTGCAATGTTATCTTATGTGCTATTGTTGATATTGTATCAGTGAGGAGAAAGCAAAATTTGGTCTTCTGTTAGTGAGGATGTTATGTCTTTCTATTGAAGAAGAAAGGTTTAAAAATCCTAAATTCAGCTATGAATTTCTACACAAATCAGTTGTAAGTAATTTATTTTAATAAAAAGTAAATAAAAAGGTTAGCACTGAAACTAAAAGTAAATATTCATGGTAATATTTTTAAGTCTTCACTTACTAAAAGTATTTTTATCCATCTCTATTTTTCTTATCTCTCCTAATGATAAGTAAATACTAACCCCAAAACTTCTTATGACACACAAATAGGCATTTTGTTTCTATTACTTTTCGCGTGTTCTAAACTACTTCGAACTAACTCACACATGCGCCACTTTTATTGTGGTTGGGAAACATTTTTTCCCGAAGGACCAAGTACTAAAGCCAGACCATTTAATGTTTCGATGGTAATACAATTTGGTACCATTGGATGAATAAACCAATGTGGTTTGGATTAAAATTTCATTTTTCTTTGCTTCCATTTTGGTGTGGATGAGGCTATCACAATTAATTTTTCAAGCTTCACATTGCTTTGGCAAAGAAATCTTTAATATTCCATTTCCCTCTTGCATAGTGGGATATTTTAAGGAAAGAGGCCAGGATAAGGAATCACTTCTCGATTAAACATTGCATTGACTTACTATGTGACTCAAACAAACCATTTACCTCTTTGTCCTTCAATTTCTCCATCATGGAAAATTGCTTTGCTTTCCTGGTGCACAGCAATTTTGTAAGATGAAACATGAGTTTTGAAAAGAAACATGCCACATAATTTTGAGGTATTAGACTTCTGCTTTTATAATACCAAAATGACCACCATTCATTAAGTTCTTTGAATAGGATAATTTATTATTACTATTGATGATATAATTATTATTGCCTTATTACTGTGTTATTATACATTTCAAGTTCTTAATAACATTTTTATTTGATATCTGATTTCACTCAGAGCATAGTTTATTATAGAAAAATAGCTGGGGTGTCATTTTCAATATTTAGGTATTTTGGGATCTGTTGTATATTAATATAAAATACATGTTTAAATCAAACTCCTAAATATTTTGTACCTCCTTTCATGGACTTATTTTAAGACTCTCACTTTAAAAATTAAATATTGGAGACTTAGAGCTCTGTGAACTTATTTTCTACATTAACATGTAGAAAAATGAATTATTCTTTTGCTTGAAATTCTGAAAGTACACATCATTTTTTTCTCTAGTTTCTTAAATCCCTATTATAGAATCTGTAGTTTAACTATTTGAATACATCTTACTTTTCCAATATACCTTTACTTAAGTAATGTATTTTTAAATATTTCAAAACATCCCATGTATTAAACCTAAAATTAGCATCATTTAATTTGTTTTTATTCTTAATATTTTTTTAAATTTGCAATAGGACATATCGACTCACTGGAGAGAGACTGGGGGAAGTGGTGGGGCTCAGAAACCACACAGACAGCCATACTGCAGTCCCCTCTCCACTATTCTCCTCTTAGGGTTTGGGCACACATATGCACCTGGTATGTTTTCTAAGCCACCAGGTTCAGTACTAGAGCCATGCAGTTTGCTGTGTGGGATCCAGCTGCGCTTAATCAAGTTAATTAATTTACATATTAGCTTTTATTTGTGGTGAGAGGACTTAAAATCTACTCTGAACAGTTTCCAAGAATACAATATATTGTTGTTAATTATATTCTTTATTATGAACAATGGATATTTTGGACATATTAACTGAAATTTTATCTCTAGCATTGAGTTTAATATTAAAAAAACTTTTTTTTGATTCAGTGCATTGATATCAAATACCCAATTGTCTCTGGTGTTCCAACCCTGTTTTTAAAATTTTTCCTTCATTAATCCAGTTTTTTTTTTTTTTCTTTTTAGTTTTCGCTATAGGGTTCATGTGCTCACTAAGAGACACAGAGGTGGAAGGGAGTGAGAAATCACCCTGAGGGGATGGCCCACTGCAATCTCTTCTCTCAGAATTTTTTTGGCATGCATGTACACACACCCAGAGTGATTTTCAGGCTGCTGGGTCAGGTCTAATGCCACATAGTCAGCCATCTAGTTAGGATCCAGCGCCTTAACCTTCATGCCACCTGGTGGATCCACGTTAATTCCACTGGTTTAAAAGATATTTGTTTTCTGTGTTCTTAAGTCAGCCATTGGGTAAGATGTGATTTTTGATTTGGGACATTATGGCATAAGAAACTCACCTGCTGATGTAGGGGCCTAATGACCCACATGGATGAAAGAGGACTAACGTTTATTATTTCTTAACACAGGCTTCAAATTCACTCAAAGAAAAGCAGAAGTGTGAGACCCAGACACTCAGGCCAGGTGTCGCCCTGCCTGGACAGTATGGGGCCAACATCCCCACGTCTTCAAGCCATGCCCACGTTGCTTTGGAGGGAAAACCCAACAGCAGCCACCAAGCCCTCCTGCAGCATTTATTGTTGAAAGAACAAATGCGACAACAAAAGCTTCTTGTGGCTGGTAATTAATAACGGCACTGTTTGTAGGTCATTGTAGGGCTGTGAGTGACCCATTGAAATGTCTCTCTAACCCAAAACCTTAATGAAGATTTACAGTGCCACACGAGGGCCTCCTTGGCACTTGGTACTGTGAGAAAGACCAGTATCCTTACTTACTCTCCTAGATCCTTTGTAGGGGAGTGCAGGACTCATCTCATCTAACCTTCAGACACACCAGACAGACTAGTGCTTAGCTGTATGGAGTAGTATGGTCAGGTGCATACCTGTCCTGTGCTTTGGCAGTTCTGCCTTTAGGCACCCAGCCCAGCCTTCCTCTGACATTCACCTGCTAGTATCACTGTTTTCATGTAACTTATCCCATGCATCTATTTGGGCTTCTTGTCATTTCTTAAAATGATAATGTATTTCTGTCTGCCTGTCTGTTTACACACACACATTTGTATATATATTTTTATAGGTGGAGTTCCCCTACATCCTCAGTCTCCTTTGGCAACAAAAGAAAGAATTTCACCTGGCATTAGAGGTACCCACAAACTGCCCCGTCACAGACCCCTGAATCGAACCCAGTCTGCACCGTTGCCTCAGAGTACACTGGCTCAGCTAGTCATTCAGCAGCAACACCAGCAGTTCTTGGAGAAGCAGAAGCAATACCAGCAGCAGATCCACATGAACAAAGTAAGTGTCCAACCCAAGCTAAATGTCATAACCACTTGTTTGGATGTTGAGAACCTCTTCATTGGTGTGGATATATAAGAGGAGAATGTTGGTATCAGCCATAGCGAAAAGGAGTTTACTATCCTTAGCCCTGCTCTGGGTTCAAGGACACCATCACAATGTCAGTGTTTTCACTGTTGTTAATTAAGGCCATTTGTAGGAAAATTGAGGTTATAGATTAGCAAGGTCATTTATGATGGAGTGCTTATTTTAATACAGCAACACATACAAGGCGTGTGTGTGGAGCCCTATTTTTTTTTTAGTATTGCAGAAAGAATTTGAGACAGAGTTGAATGTGGAGAGTTGACTTATCCAAAGGTTTGCACAGTGATGGCAGATGGACAAGGTTGGCTACTGAGGTACATCTCAGGAGCTTGTGTGCATCTGTTACATCTCTTTTACAGTATGCCCCTCTCCATTCCAAAAAAGTGCTTCAAGTAGTTGATTTTTCTTTTTTTCTCTCTGTCTGTAATTCTGCCAAAGGGCTTGTGCACCCACAGGGAAGAGGGAGAAAGAGCAAGAGTGAGCGAGTGCAGCCCCAGGGTGATGCCATACCACAATCTCTTCTCCTCTATTCTCCTTTCAGAATTTTAAATGTTTTTCAAGCCACTGGATCTAGGGCTCAAACCACACATTGGCCATGTGAGATCCAGCTGCCTAAACCACTATGCCACCGCTTGCCCATCTTTGGAACAGTTTCTCAAATCTTGTGATACATTCTTTCTGGCAGCCTTATGGGTCTGCGGTGGACAGCAGACAGCAGTATCATACCACATTCTTAGGAGCTCTTCTGCTGAAGCAATGACAAAGAACAGTGATTACCGTTTAATGTTGTCAGACAGGCTGGTAAAACATTTTCTGTGAATTTGAAAGCAAAATGTTATTAAGGAAGCTGGTCCGAACAATCTTACCACTACCTTATGCTGTGCTAGGCTCACAAAAGCAGAATCTTCTTGTGCCTAGAAAATTCCTGGAAGATATTCAGATCCTGAGTACTAAGATTTTAGTCTCTTTCCTGTGTACTCTGAAGCCATAGGCATGTTATAGAGGCATGAGAGCAATATCAAACAATGATAAGTGGATAGCTAAAAAGCTGAAATGTAATTTCATAATTAAATACCTTACTGCATTGTGATGCTTAAAAAACAAACAAGACAGAATAAACTGTCATGGGCAAAAGTCAAATCATCTTTCTAGTGACAAGAAAAGAGGAGGGTCTTCATCATGGATTGGTCTTATTGCAAGTATTGCTGGAGTTGTTTCCTCTCTTTGACCTCCCGCTTACAAGAGTCCATGGGCTAAGCACCACACCCTGAATGGCAGTTCTTTCATTGCGGTCCTTGGCTACTTTCAAAGATGCCGTGAGTCTGTTTGTGATTGGGTTGTTACAAGTAGGCCTGACCGGCAGTGGCAACGGTCTCTTTAACTTCCTTCACTGTACATCACAAACTCATCCTGCATAATCAGATTAATGTTGATTTTATTGCCATAGTATTTTGCTAAACTTATCAGGTTATTTTGTATCAAATCAATCTTTTGAGAGAACCAATTTCCTTCTGTGCCTAATGGCATAATACATAATATTGGTTGACTTGAATGTGGCTCTGTATATGTTTGTTCAATTGTGGTAGAGTTAATTAGTTTGCTTTGTGGTCTCTCGGCACAATGTGAAATGACTAACTTTTCTTGAAAAATCATTCAGTATGAGAAATGTATACAGGAGGAAATATTAGGGATCCTACATTTTTACTCATACAATTTTGACCTGGAATTAGGTTTGTGTTAAAATGAGTATTAGGTTAATAGATACACTTTCCTGATAGTTTTAGTTCTAGATACTAGCAATGTGTGGATGTGCATATTCTGTGGGTAAATCAGGTAAATCAGTTGCTTTGAAATCATGGTTTACAAACTTATTTTGTATTGATACTTTTAAGAATATTTCAAAATACAGTTTTTTTTTTTTTTTATGGCCTAGACTTGCCACCATTTGATAATAGGCTAATTAATATCTGAATTTTTCTCATTCAGTGTCACACTCAAGATTTTGACAGGCATATGCTAAACCCTAGTCACGTGGAAAAAAAATCTAAGATGAAAAGCAGGCATTTGCATTTTAGCAACAAGAAATCAAATTTTATCAGAGACCTTTCCCATGTGGAGCTGATTCCTCGGAATCTGTTAAGAATTCTTCCTAAAATTAGAAACAAACCTACACTTTTAGGTACATGTTTGTACAGTGGTTTGATTATTAAATCTTGTCTTAATTAGGCAAAATGAAGACCAGAAAACTTCAAAGTACCTAGCTGATCTTTATATGTTAACCTCTCTCAGCTTGGGTGTTTAGATTTCTCAAGCAGGTCGCCAGTTGGCTTTTCTCCAAGTATGTATTCCATATGTTTAATCAAGTTGGAATATGCGCATTGGGTATTCTCCAGATCTTAAAAATATTTTACCTGCCTTCGATTGTGTAAGGCAACAGAGAAGAATCGTATTTAGGGAAATATTAAACCTGTGTCTTTTTCTGAGATATTCACGGTAGGATCACCATGAAGCAAATGGCTACTGTTTGGCCTTCTCTATGAGTGGACGATGGCATTTATTTCATACTGGATCAGGACCATAACTTAGATGCCGAAAGTTAGCAAGTTTCTGACTGATACTATATTTACATGTACACTAGTAATTTTGAATACCCCTTAGTAAGAAATAACCACTGAAACTTGAAGTCACCTTCCCCTGCCACCATGAATGAAACTTTATTAAGTCAATTCGTCCTTGAATCAAATATTTGACAAGATAAAAACATGATTTTTTTACTCTGAGATACTTAATTATAGCAGGAAATAGAGGTGTGCATTTAGACAGAGGTGTGCAAATGACATACTTAATTTTCTTTTTAATTCCCTCAACTTTATAATGGTTCCTTTCTTGAGAAATTTGGGGAAGCAAATAATGGAGTGGGAACAAAGAGAAAATGAGTAGATTTATATCTGAACGTACTGGAGATTAAATATAATGAGCCATTTTGGTATGAGAGTTGTAATATGTTCGATTTCTAATAATCTTTAGAAGAACTAGTAGCAACTTACACTTTTAGGAGCATAGTTGATACAATGATTGACTTAATTACATTTTGAATAATTTCACACAGTTTGCCTTTATTTATTCTATGAGAGAAAGAGAAAGAGAGATCTAGACCTACAAAATGATCTTCACACTGCAGTGTACTCCCAGCCTTAGCTAGCCAGGATCATGGGCATGTATGCACACCCGGTGTGCACAGAGAGACCTTAAGTGTGGACCAGGGACCTTCCTATGTGGGTTCTGCAATTCAGTGTCACATTACTACTGCACCACCAGCTGGTCTCTGTCTTAGTTCTATTTTAATGTATTTATCAAAACAGTCATTCATGCTTTGTGTAACTATGCAGTATAAGTGTTAGTAATAATACCAAATAATTTACCTACTGATTGCCTTAGTTTAAGGACATTAGTGTGGGATCTTTCAGCATTCTACTATTATTTATCTCTTATAATTGTGGTGTAAGTGCTCAAGGACTTAGCAAAAATGTACATGAAATGGGTTTATACAGTAATTTTATTGTTATATCTGCCAATAAATAATTTTAAAAGTTTGAGGAGAGTTCTGACCTGGAGAAGAAACCCTGTCAAAACGATTTATCTCTGTGACTGAAACTGATTGACTAACGGTTGTACAAACACAAGAGATGGATGTGAAAGTCAGATGAGGTGTGTGTGTGTGGAGGAGTGTGGCCTAAGGAAGGACATTTGGAGAAGGGATACGGAGGTAGAACATTGACGGGACGGGGAAGTGTGGTGTTATGGGTTGAAGATATTTTGATCAATGGGACTGGGGAGAAATGTTCACATATTGAAATGTTCACATTTTAAGCTAAACAATGCGATTGAATGTATATACAAAAAGAAATAAATTTAATTAAAAAAAAGAAAAAAGATAACACATACAAAAGCGCATTATAATAGATGTACAATTTTGGGAGCCAGTAGATGGCGTGGTGGTTAAGTGCTGGATTTTCCCACGTGATTGACCATGGTTTGCATCCCAGACCTGGTAGCTTGCTTTCTCACTTTCTTTTTCTTTGGTCAAATTAAAATAAATGAATGAATAAATAAATAAATATTTTAAAAAGAGATGTACAATTTTAAAGAATTATAATAAACATTCAAAACCCTGCCCAAAAAAGAGATTTATCTCTGATGAAAGAGGACTAACGTTTATTATTTCTTAACACAGGCTTCAAATTCACTCAAAGAAAAGCAGAAGTGTGAGACCCAGACACTCAGGCCAGGTGTCGCCCTGCCTGGACAGTATGGGGCCAACATCCCCACGTCTTCAAGCCATGCCCACGTTGCTTTGGAGGGAAAACCCAACAGCAGCCACCAAGCCCTCCTGCAGCATTTATTGTTGAAAGAACAAATGCGACAACAAAAGCTTCTTGTGGCTGGTAATTAATAACGGCACTGTTTGTAGGTCATTGTAGGGCTGTGAGTGACCCATTGAAATGTCTCTCTAACCCAAAACCTTAATGAAGATTTACAGTGCCACACGAGGGCCTCCTTGGCACTTGGTACTGTGAGAAAGACCAGTATCCTTACTTACTCTCCTAGATCCTTTGTAGGGGAGTGCAGGACTCATCTCATCTAACCTTCAGACACACCAGACAGACTAGTGCTTAGCTGTATGGAGTAGTATGGTCAGGTGCATACCTGTCCTGTGCTTTGGCAGTTCTGCCTTTAGGCACCCAGCCCAGCCTTCCTCTGACATTCACCTGCTAGTATCACTGTTTTCATGTAACTTATCCCATGCATCTATTTGGGCTTCTTGTCATTTCTTAAAATGATAATGTATTTCTGTCTGCCTGTCTGTTTACACACACACATTTGTATATATATTTTTATAGGTGGAGTTCCCCTACATCCTCAGTCTCCTTTGGCAACAAAAGAAAGAATTTCACCTGGCATTAGAGGTACCCACAAACTGCCCCGTCACAGACCCCTGAATCGAACCCAGTCTGCACCGTTGCCTCAGAGTACACTGGCTCAGCTAGTCATTCAGCAGCAACACCAGCAGTTCTTGGAGAAGCAGAAGCAATACCAGCAGCAGATCCACATGAACAAAGTAAGTGTCCAACCCAAGCTAAATGTCATAACCACTTGTTTGGATGTTGAGAACCTCTTCATTGGTGTGGATATATAAGAGGAGAATGTTGGTATCAGCCATAGCGAAAAGGAGTTTACTATCCTTAGCCCTGCTCTGGGTTCAAGGACACCATCACAATGTCAGTGTTTTCACTGTTGTTAATTAAGGCCATTTGTAGGAAAATTGAGGTTATAGATTAGCAAGGTCATTTATGATGGAGTGCTTATTTTAATACAGCAACACATACAAGGCGTGTGTGTGGAGCCCTATTTTTTTTTTAGTATTGCAGAAAGAATTTGAGACAGAGTTGAATGTGGAGAGTTGACTTATCCAAAGGTTTGCACAGTGATGGCAGATGGACAAGGTTGGCTACTGAGGTACATCTCAGGAGCTTGTGTGCATCTGTTACATCTCTTTTACAGTATGCCCCTCTCCATTCCAAAAAAGTGCTTCAAGTAGTTGATTTTTCTTTTTTTCTCTCTGTCTGTAATTCTGCCAAAGGGCTTGTGCACCCACAGGGAAGAGGGAGAAAGAGCAAGAGTGAGCGAGTGCAGCCCCAGGGTGATGCCATACCACAATCTCTTCTCCTCTATTCTCCTTTCAGAATTTTAAATGTTTTTCAAGCCACTGGATCTAGGGCTCAAACCACACATTGGCCATGTGAGATCCAGCTGCCTAAACCACTATGCCACCGCTTGCCCATCTTTGGAACAGTTTCTCAAATCTTGTGATACATTCTTTCTGGCAGCCTTATGGGTCTGCGGTGGACAGCAGACAGCAGTATCATACCACATTCTTAGGAGCTCTTCTGCTGAAGCAATGACAAAGAACAGTGATTACCGTTTAATGTTGTCAGACAGGCTGGTAAAACATTTTCTGTGAATTTGAAAGCAAAATGTTATTAAGGAAGCTGGTCCGAACAATCTTACCACTACCTTATGCTGTGCTAGGCTCACAAAAGCAGAATCTTCTTGTGCCTAGAAAATTCCTGGAAGATATTCAGATCCTGAGTACTAAGATTTTAGTCTCTTTCCTGTGTACTCTGAAGCCATAGGCATGTTATAGAGGCATGAGAGCAATATCAAACAATGATAAGTGGATAGCTAAAAAGCTGAAATGTAATTTCATAATTAAATACCTTACTGCATTGTGATGCTTAAAAAACAAACAAGACAGAATAAACTGTCATGGGCAAAAGTCAAATCATCTTTCTAGTGACAAGAAAAGAGGAGGGTCTTCATCATGGATTGGTCTTATTGCAAGTATTGCTGGAGTTGTTTCCTCTCTTTGACCTCCCGCTTACAAGAGTCCATGGGCTAAGCACCACACCCTGAATGGCAGTTCTTTCATTGCGGTCCTTGGCTACTTTCAAAGATGCCGTGAGTCTGTTTGTGATTGGGTTGTTACAAGTAGGCCTGACCGGCAGTGGCAACGGTCTCTTTAACTTCCTTCACTGTACATCACAAACTCATCCTGCATAATCAGATTAATGTTGATTTTATTGCCATAGTATTTTGCTAAACTTATCAGGTTATTTTGTATCAAATCAATCTTTTGAGAGAACCAATTTCCTTCTGTGCCTAATGGCATAATACATAATATTGGTTGACTTGAATGTGGCTCTGTATATGTTTGTTCAATTGTGGTAGAGTTAATTAGTTTGCTTTGTGGTCTCTCGGCACAATGTGAAATGACTAACTTTTCTTGAAAAATCATTCAGTATGAGAAATGTATACAGGAGGAAATATTAGGGATCCTACATTTTTACTCATACAATTTTGACCTGGAATTAGGTTTGTGTTAAAATGAGTATTAGGTTAATAGATACACTTTCCTGATAGTTTTAGTTCTAGATACTAGCAATGTGTGGATGTGCATATTCTGTGGGTAAATCAGGTAAATCAGTTGCTTTGAAATCATGGTTTACAAACTTATTTTGTATTGATACTTTTAAGAATATTTCAAAATACAGTTTTTTTTTTTTTTATGGCCTAGACTTGCCACCATTTGATAATAGGCTAATTAATATCTGAATTTTTCTCATTCAGTGTCACACTCAAGATTTTGACAGGCATATGCTAAACCCTAGTCACGTGGAAAAAAAATCTAAGATGAAAAGCAGGCATTTGCATTTTAGCAACAAGAAATCAAATTTTATCAGAGACCTTTCCCATGTGGAGCTGATTCCTCGGAATCTGTTAAGAATTCTTCCTAAAATTAGAAACAAACCTACACTTTTAGGTACATGTTTGTACAGTGGTTTGATTATTAAATCTTGTCTTAATTAGGCAAAATGAAGACCAGAAAACTTCAAAGTACCTAGCTGATCTTTATATGTTAACCTCTCTCAGCTTGGGTGTTTAGATTTCTCAAGCAGGTCGCCAGTTGGCTTTTCTCCAAGTATGTATTCCATATGTTTAATCAAGTTGGAATATGCGCATTGGGTATTCTCCAGATCTTAAAAATATTTTACCTGCCTTCGATTGTGTAAGGCAACAGAGAAGAATCGTATTTAGGGAAATATTAAACCTGTGTCTTTTTCTGAGATATTCACGGTAGGATCACCATGAAGCAAATGGCTACTGTTTGGCCTTCTCTATGAGTGGACGATGGCATTTATTTCATACTGGATCAGGACCATAACTTAGATGCCGAAAGTTAGCAAGTTTCTGACTGATACTATATTTACATGTACACTAGTAATTTTGAATACCCCTTAGTAAGAAATAACCACTGAAACTTGAAGTCACCTTCCCCTGCCACCATGAATGAAACTTTATTAAGTCAATTCGTCCTTGAATCAAATATTTGACAAGATAAAAACATGATTTTTTTACTCTGAGATACTTAATTATAGCAGGAAATAGAGGTGTGCATTTAGACAGAGGTGTGCAAATGACATACTTAATTTTCTTTTTAATTCCCTCAACTTTATAATGGTTCCTTTCTTGAGAAATTTGGGGAAGCAAATAATGGAGTGGGAACAAAGAGAAAATGAGTAGATTTATATCTGAACGTACTGGAGATTAAATATAATGAGCCATTTTGGTATGAGAGTTGTAATATGTTCGATTTCTAATAATCTTTAGAAGAACTAGTAGCAACTTACACTTTTAGGAGCATAGTTGATACAATGATTGACTTAATTACATTTTGAATAATTTCACACAGTTTGCCTTTATTTATTCTATGAGAGAAAGAGAAAGAGAGATCTAGACCTACAAAATGATCTTCACACTGCAGTGTACTCCCAGCCTTAGCTAGCCAGGATCATGGGCATGTATGCACACCCGGTGTGCACAGAGAGACCTTAAGTGTGGACCAGGGACCTTCCTATGTGGGTTCTGCAATTCAGTGTCACATTACTACTGCACCACCAGCTGGTCTCTGTCTTAGTTCTATTTTAATGTATTTATCAAAACAGTCATTCATGCTTTGTGTAACTATGCAGTATAAGTGTTAGTAATAATACCAAATAATTTACCTACTGATTGCCTTAGTTTAAGGACATTAGTGTGGGATCTTTCAGCATTCTACTATTATTTATCTCTTATAATTGTGGTGTAAGTGCTCAAGGACTTAGCAAAAATGTACATGAAATGGGTTTATACAGTAATTTTATTGTTATATCTGCCAATAAATAATTTTAAAAGTTTGAGGAGAGTTCTGACCTGGAGAAGAAACCCTGTCAAAACGATTTATCTCTGTGACTGAAACTGATTGACTAACGGTTGTACAAACACAAGAGATGGATGTGAAAGTCAGATGAGGTGTGTGTGTGTGGAGGAGTGTGGCCTAAGGAAGGACATTTGGAGAAGGGATACGGAGGTAGAACATTGACGGGACGGGGAAGTGTGGTGTTATGGGTTGAAGATATTTTGATCAATGGGACTGGGGAGAAATGTTCACATATTGAAATGTTCACATTTTAAGCTAAACAATGCGATTGAATGTATATACAAAAAGAAATAAATTTAATTAAAAAAAAGAAAAAAGATAACACATACAAAAGCGCATTATAATAGATGTACAATTTTGGGAGCCAGTAGATGGCGTGGTGGTTAAGTGCTGGATTTTCCCACGTGATTGACCATGGTTTGCATCCCAGACCTGGTAGCTTGCTTTCTCACTTTCTTTTTCTTTGGTCAAATTAAAATAAATGAATGAATAAATAAATAAATATTTTAAAAAGAGATGTACAATTTTAAAGAATTATAATAAACATTCAAAACCCTGCCCAAAAAAGAGATTTATCTCTGCTCTGGAATTCGAATATTCATTTTTCACCGAAAGTGTTTTAAGAAGTTGAATCATAAGAAAACATACCTTACAACATTTGTTCTTTTGTTTTTTGAGGCATCTTTAAAACTTAAGAAATCATTAAACAACTTTTCTTGCTAATGTATAGTATGTCTGTGCAATGATGACTTACATTTTTTAAGCCTTTTCAAAAAAATCAAGAGTTTATTTATATTAGCATCAAGAGAAGTCTTGCTGTTGCAGTGCAGTGTATTTTGCTTTTCCTGTTGAAGGGAAAAAAGTTTCTAAAGTAGAATTTCTCACAAAATAACAAACAAAAAAATTATATGGTTTTGGTAATTTTCACCTGAGCTCATTTCAAGCTTAACTAGTACCATGAGTTTTTTATGGGGTCTTTTTTGGTAAAATAAAACTATGATTGATTAAAATAAAACACACCATAGTTACTTGGACATGTCAATTATTTAAAAAGAATAGTCTATTTTTTTACTGCCTGAAAAATGAAAAGACAAATTTTTTAATCACATCATATACAAATGAATGATATATAAAAATTTTCCAAAGTATCTTCAGGCATTTCTGTTGTGAGGTAATTTTACATAAAGCTTCGTCACTCCCCCCTTCCCATGACCTTATTCTTTGAGTGCTTTCTCCATTAAAATATTAATAGAATACTTTGATTCATGCCCAACACTTTCTATTTTAACCAGGATTTTAATACCATTTTAATATCTTTTTCCATATTCATGCCATCAACTCCATGTGAACAGAAGTTTTTTTAAAAATCCTTTGTGTTTCCAGTATTTATTTAAATGAAATACTAATCTACACATGTACCTATTCAACAAATTATAATCAAATTCTTACTTTGTGCTGATGCTTTTTCTTTTCTTTTTTAATTGCTAGAGAGTGTGTGCATTCGTCAGGGACAGAAAGGGAGCGAGAGAGCAATCACACCCTCCAATGCAGCATGGTCAGGCCACAATCGTTTTTTTCCATTTTTTCCATCCTGTCAGGATGTGGGGCATGCACATTGCTTCAGGTGTTTTCCAAGCTGCTGGGGTCAGTCTTTAAATTGTGATTGGCCATGTAGGATCTGGTTCCCTACGCACAGGCTTAACTACTGCCTTTGTGTCGATAGTGTTGTAGTGCCAACCCCCCAACCCGCCCCCAGTATTCAGCATCCTCTTGGAGCTCATGGTTTAAAGATTGGAGGCATGAACTCTTCAAGTAAATAGTATTACTATGTATTAAGTTTTAGAATAGGGGACATGACAAAAGAAGTTGATTTCTCTGAGAAAATAAGACGTACTGCTTGTTTATAACTCTCTATGTTTTCTTGTTTATGTCTGATCTTGCCTTGCCTTGTCTTTTCTTGTGTTTCTTTCTCCCTTCCTCCTTCTCTCTCTCTCTCCCCTCCTCCCTCTCTCTCCCTTCTTTGTGATATGCTCTGTGATAAATATCTTATGCATTCCTATGACTGGACATGCGCCAACACTTTTTTTAAAAAATGACATAAATCATGAGATGATATCTTATATATGTCAGGGCTCAGTCTAGATACAAGTATTTATTATTTATTTATTACTATGATACTTAGACATTTTGACTTGAGTGGTATTTTATCATAATAAAAATAGATCTGAGACAAGAGCAGCAAATGGGAGGCCGAGCAGATGTCCCGTGTTGCTCCTTTTAAAACAGGTATATATTACATTCTGGCAAGCAAGGCATGAATATAATTATACTCAAAAGCTGGATCTCAGCAAATAGAGAGCTTTCATCAGTTTCTTGGGAGAGAATTGGACCCTTTGAGCAGTATCTGTTTTATTATTTTTTGACATAATTTCATAACATAAATGTTGCCTGTTCTCCATAATCCATCATGATTTATTCCCATTCCCTGTCCCCAGCCATCCACCTGCAGTAAAACCAAGAGGGCATTTTTTCATGCCTTTGGTCACATTCACATACAAACACAGCGTGCTTCATTGTATGTATGTGTTTCTTTATAAAGTGTCCTTGATTCAGTTCTAATATAGAAATGTTTTTTGCACTATTGGAAAATATATGTATTTTACAAAGAAGATTCATTTGAAGCAGACCAATTTTACAAGTGTGCAAATCTTTAAAAAAGTTTACTTTTTTTTTTTTTTAAAGGTTTTTGTTTTAGAGTGTGTGTGCTCACCAGAGAAAGACTGTGAGAGGGAAAGTGAGAAATCACCCCCAGGGAGGATGGCCACATTGTGATCCTTTCTCCTTCATTCTCTTCCTGGGATTTTTGGCATGTGTGCACATGTACCTGGTATGAGTCTTGCACTGCTGAATCCAGTACTGAAACTGCAGTCAGCCATGTGGGAGTCCAGCACCTTAGCCATTCTGCCATCTGCTGGTCTCCCAAAACCTTACAGTTCCAAAAGTAGTATTACATATTCTCACACAACAGGCTAACACATCATATTGCCTTAATTCTAATAAATATATGCAAGGCTTATTCATGTGCAGATTAAAGCTTTAAGTATAATTAAATAAGGACCATGTACCAGTCTTTGCTTTTCTGTTGCACTTATTTCTCCTAGTGTACCTCTTCCTCTCCTTCCCTAATGCATTATGCATCTTCATAGCACTTCCTTCACTGAGGATAGGCTTATTTAAATACCAGCTCACTTTTATATATAGGGTCTCCTTTGAGGTGGACCCCATACCAGGGTTCTTTCACATGTTAGCCCTTCACTTTTAACAACTCACTATTTTTTATTTTTGAGGAAGTTAATTTTACAAGGTATTTGTAGGTTGAGCAAGATGACAGGGCTAGCATTTGAGAGAGAGAATTCCACACAGGTTGTATGACATAAAAGTCTGTCCTAAACTACTAGTGCTTATTTTTATCACTGAGCACTAAACAACTTTTCCATAATTTATTTATACCTGTAAGTTGAAAAAATCACAATTTAAAACAGGCACACAATCAAATATTTTAAAAATGTGTTGTTTTGTTGTCATTCTTATTGGTTGGATTTGCTGAGATGAAGAAATCCCTTTTCCCAGCCATAATTTCCAACTTTCAGTGCCTTCCATCCTGCTCCCTTGGCCATCTTCATACATGGATCTGACATGGGACATCCAGATCTCCTATAGAATCTTTTTTTTTTTTTTAAGAGAATTTTTTCTTTTTGTAAAGATTTTTGCTATAGGACACATGTGCTCGCTGTAGCTGAGAGACAGACAGAAAGCAAGAAATCACCCCCCTATAGGGAATGGCTATGATGCAGTCTCTTGCCTTTCATTCTCCTCTTGGGATTTTGGGCATGCATGCACATATGCCCAGCATGAGTTTTAAGCCATCTGGTTTGAGACTCGAACCATGATCGACCACGACCATGTGGGAGTCCAACAATGTAACCATTGTGCCATCTGTTGGACCTTGATCTCCTGTAGACTCTTATTCTTTCCTAATAGTACAGTATTAATGCAGTACACAGCA
The DNA here is from genome assembly GCF_000334495.1 of Tupaia belangeri chinensis. NCBI lineage: Eukaryota > Metazoa > Chordata > Mammalia > Scandentia > Tupaiidae > Tupaia > Tupaia belangeri. Next base: position 573,034 of record NW_006159915.1, read on the forward strand.
ACTATAGGCAGGCCACAGTTTTTTTTCCCCTTTCTTACATGTTTTCAACATTGCCATTAAAAAAAAAAAAAAAAAAAAAAAAAAACCCTCATAGAAGTTCTGAGCAAGCCTGAAGTTGAAAGTGAACTGACTTCATCAGGTTCAACTGAAATGCAAATGTTGGCATCTCATCTATGAGTGGTTGGAAAATGCTTGTTTTAAGTTTTGAAAAATGGATGAGTAGAAACTTGAACTGGGCTTTCATTTAGGAAAGTAGGCATTACTGTTGTCAGGATTAATTTCTCTCCATCTATTTGACAGCTTGTTTCCACGTAGAGTCTTTTAATCACCAATTTAGGGTTACGTTTTGCCCATTAAATGGATGGCGTGTCCAAAAATTTTAGTAAGCATTGAAAGGCAGTCTTAATTTTATAACGGTAAAAAGCCTCCTAGATTATTTATCTATCTATAGAGGTTTATAAAAGCAACTTTGACTTTACTCTTAAATAAATGCTATTTTGACATGATTAGCCCAATGTAAATAGATCCTTGTAGGTATGGAGTAGGCTTCAGAAAATTCACTCACGCTATAATACCAGCTTACGTCATCTCAGAGAATTCATATAGAAGTGTTGCATTATATAATTACAAGTTGATGGTTTATAATATACAGAAAATGGCTTGTTGCTTTATTATTAGATGTGATGAAATCCTGTGTTTGGAAAAGGAACTAAATGACCATTTCTGCGGATTAATGTGTAGCGTTCATAAACATTCCCAGTGCTGCTTTCATAACTTGAAGACCAAGGGAGGGGACCTTGACCTTTCCTTTTCACTCTGCACTGTTAATCTAGTCAGAGACGCTTTTATTGAATGAGAAAAACAATAGCTGGACATGACTATGAGGTAAGAAAGTAGGGGAAAGACAAATATCTGGGGAATTAAACCATGTGAATAGTTTGACTGATGTTGATTCCAAGCAGTTCAAATAGAGAGAGAAGTTAAATAATTTGGTTGTTGCCCAACCTTGACAAATAGATTCATTTTACGGTATGAAATAATTAACTCTTGCTAAGGAATTTTTAATATAGCTAAATGATTTGTGGATGTGAAAATCACCAACATATAACAGTCTCTTTGTTACAGATTATGGTAGTTTATAAATTGCTGGTTTTAGTTCCTCTTTTGCCGTGTCTTTAGGCTCTTTCTCTAAATACTTATGAAATCTGAGTGATTATAGTACCCCTGCAATGTCACCTGATCTAGAATATTCCCATTCCTCTAGGCAAAACTGTACCCAGAGCTATGCTCTCACATCCTAAGTGTACTGTGATTTTTCTTCCTGTTAACTTAGTTGTATCAACTAGCAATCCAAATTTACTCTAAAAGATATCATAACTTCATGGCATGGATTAATTGATAATATAAGATGTATCTGTTAACAAACTTTATGCTGCATACTGGAAATGAAAATGAAGAAAGAGT
>NW_006159915.1:574528-590667 GCF_000334495.1 Tupaia belangeri chinensis
TGTTCTTCCTCAGCCCGACCAACAGCTAGTTTTGATAAAGAGGGTCCTATGTAATCCATAGCACATATAAATTACAAAATCTAGAAGGCTTGATAAAATTTTTGAGAGAAACTTCTGAGGACTTGCACAATTATTTATTAGTTTTGTAACTTTGACCAAGGTGTTTAACCTTTTTTCCCAGCAATTGTATAACTGGCAAATTTTAGAGATTTGTAGTGAAAATTACATGAGATGTGTCAGAACGTGCTTTGTAAATATGGTAAGCACTACTGAAATCTAACACCGTATTTTTAATCTTATGTGGCATTGTTCTGTGATCCTTATGCTATTAATAAAAATTATTTACTGAAAGTACTTGGAAATACACATTTCCCACTCATCTCAATATTCTTAAGCTTCATTGTTGTAAACCAAACTATCCAATTTTGTTCCAGCTTTCTCATTTGTCTCTGTATTCATCATGAAGCGACATTGTTTTCTGTTCAGAATAATATTATAGTTAGTGACTGAATACTTTATTAAAATATAATTCATGTACTATAAAATTTATTTCTTTTGTCTACAGTTCAATGAGTTTTCATAAATATGTATTATCATATAATTACCACAATCCAAATATAGAACAGTTCCTTCAACTTATAAAATTCCTTTGTCTTGCCCCTTTTAGTCAGTTTCTATCCCTATCCCCTAAACCCTGGAAAAGTAGTTGAACTTTTGACCTAGGAGGGAACATAAAATGAATCACAGGTATGGAGAATGGCGTGTTTTATTAATAAAAGTACACAGATATCTGCCCTAAGTGATCTAAATCACCTAATGTTCAAGCAAAAAAAGGACACAAGGGATTACTTTCAGAGATCACAAGCAGTCAGTAGACTAGATCCATTGCATGTGACTGCTGTGTTTGGTGCCTGGAGTTTTAGAAGCATTTGAATTATTTGGTTAACCTTTAAAAATACAAAGATTTCAAATAAAAATCTGGTCTTTCACTCTTTTCTGAAAACTGAAACATTTGACCACTTGAGCCCCATTTCTAGGTGACAATAATTATCTAGGGTTTCTCTCAGTTGCCCATTTTATTTATTTATTCCATGAGTGAGAAAGAGCAGTAAGCACCCTCAAGAGGATCTTGATACACCAATCTGCCCCCAGCTTCAGACCTCCCTGGTTCATGTGTGCATTTGACAAAATCAAAGAGGTTCCTAGACATGAACACAACCTACCAATGTGGTTCAACCTTGCAGAACATCTTGTTTTACTGTGTGCTATCGTCTAACCCCTAGTCGCTGGTTTTAAGTGGAGGCTTGCACTGCTCTTATCAACATAAGAGATTAGTCAATGGGGAGAAAGAGAAAGGTGTGTAAGTTGAGTGATTAGAGGATCATTGGCTTTGAGATCTTGTCTGTTCTGAGACCTACTTCAAAACCATCAATGGGCAGCAAAAATATAAATAAAGATTCCTTGCCTCACTATTCCTTTATTTTTTACTTTAAAGAAGAAATAAAGAACACCGAAAGTCAGAACCAGTAGATACCATAGCAGTTACATTGCTGGACTCCCATTGTAATGGACCACTGTTTGAATTCCAGATTCGGTAGCCTAAAACTCACACCAGATGCATGTGTGTGTATGCCCAAAATCCTGAGAGGAGAATGGAGGAGTAGGGATTGTGGCATGGCCATGCCCCCTTGCGGAGGGGGGGTGTTATTTCTTACTTTCTGTCTTTCTGATGACCACACATGCCCTATAGAAAATAACTCTAAAAAAAAAGAAAGAAAAGAAAACTGGAAGTCAGCATAGAGCCAACTGAAGATAGGAAAGGAGATTATCAGGGAAAACTCCTATTACGCAATGTGTTGGGTAATTAAAAGTAATGATGCATTTTTGCATAGAAAAGCACATCATAACTTTTCTGACAACCCACTAAAAAGACATAAACTTGACACTGTTTTAAAGGAAGGAAAAATAGGTCATTTTTATTCTACTTAAGAAAATCCCCTAAGAATTCTTGTTACATATTTTTGGTGAGGATTATATATTCTAACAATTTAAGTTCCTGTTTCCATTTTTGCCTATCTAAGTGCAATTTTCTGTAGCAGCTAGATCAATCATTTGCGAATGCGAATCAAATTGTGTTACGGTCTTGCTTAAAACTCCCCAGTAACTCCTAATGGTTTGTATGATGAAATCTGAACACCTCACGTAGCCTACAGGACCATCATGATCTGGATCTTGTCCCCTCCCAGGACCCTCATCTTCTACTCCTTTTCCTTACTCTCTGAGCTCCAGGCATTCTGGCCTTCTCTCCTGTCTGGAGAATCTCATTCCACCTCCAGGGGTTGTAGCAGTTGCAATTCTCTGTGGAATCCTCAGCCTCCAAGCTGAGGTCTATTTTCATTTTGGTGGTCTATCTCAGCTCAAAATGTAACTTTTTTAGGTGGGATAATTGCCCATCCACACTGAGGTAAACACAGTCACTCTCCTCTCCCCATCATTCCTCAACACATCAAGTTCTACTCTTTAGTTGTTTATTTTCTGTCTCCCCAAATCCATGCTAGGATCCTGCTTAACTGCCCATTCTCTTCCCAAAGAACTGGCATATATTTAACAGACAAAAGAATGTGAAGTTCTCTGTTGGAAAAAAATAATCTGTAACTTTTCCCTTATAATACATTAAAATAAAAAAGTTGTTGAAACAATAATGTAAGAGTGGGTAGTCAGCTTTCTAGAACTAAATGAGAGGAGGAAATACTTTGTCTCTTTTTGAGAAAGGAACAGTTACTTAAGTTACAGTAATATTTGTAAGTTTTAAGAGCCCCAGAAAGGATATTTAAATTGCAGGCGTTGTTTTGACAGTTATTTAATGTTAAACAGGTAAATATTTATTAGGAGTTCATTTGGGCCATAGATTAATTTTTATACCTCTTCAATATTGGTAAGAAAAGAATTTTTTTTTCACTTTAGACTTTTAATTCATATAAATGATGATCCAATATTTCCTTTGTTATCTAATTTTGGTTCTTCTCATTATTGCCCTAAAATGAACAGAAGTAAAATGACATGGAGTAGTTTTGCTCGAGGCTGGAGTTCTTCTGTAAGTAGACCTCTCCATTTGAAAGCCCTCCAAGCTCTGCATGTTGTTTTTGAGAACAGTTGGTACATACCTAATCTATTTGTGAATTGAGACAGAATTTTATCATTATTTTTAAATCTAGTTTCCTTGGAGCTTCAGGGAAAGGTTTTATTTTCCAGAAGAAGATTATTACATTTACTTAAAAGAAAAAGAAAATGAGTTCACACACACACACACACACACACACACGAAAAAAACTTGTGCTATTGCCATTCCCTGAGTAAAATTTATCTTAACATTTGAGGCAAATAAGAATGTGATGAGTTGTGTTGAAGGTCATTTCAGGTAGCTTGATAATCACTTTCAAACGCTTGTGCTTAATGGCAAATTGATAATGTTAGAAAAGAGGATGTCTGTGAGAAACAGATTTACTCTTCATGTAGTCCTATTCTTCATTGATTTTACATATCTGAGGGTATTTGTGGGCACATGAGAGATTTCTGTGGGAAAGTTACAATTATGGAACATAAGAATATTTTAGTTAAAAACATTTATGCTTATTTAGACTTTCATCAAACACTGTAAATGATACAGAGGTGAGCTTAATGCACTAATGTGTAAAAATCAGCAACAACACAGCCTTAACATATTATTTAGTGAATCTTACATTATTTTCCAATAGCATCTATGATGTGAGACATGAAATGTAAAACACTAAAATGACAGATTTGCCGTCATTAGGTGGTAGGTAACAACTGAAGATTTTACTTGTACTACTTGAAAAGTTAGACATTTGGATCAATTACCACACTCTCTGGCCTCCAGAATATCTTTTGGAGTCTGTTTGCATGCACGTGTGATAGGTTACAAACCCAGAGTCGTCCTAGACTGCCTGTAGAACTCTCGGTGTTCAGCACACTTGTACGGTAGCCTGGTGCTTCCAGAGATGCATGGACTGAGGAGGATGAGCACAGATGAAAGGAAAGGAGACACTGTGCAGCCGCTTGTCTTCATCTCAGCTGGGTTCCCCACCAAAGCAACTCACCTGGTGTCAGACAAACGGCACAGGGTGTGTTTTACAGATGGGGCCTCTGCAGAGATTCACACAGGCTTGCACATTTCTCTGTCACACAGATGTTCTGTCTTCTGTTTTCTAGCCAGCTCAACTTTGCTGGGGGATCACCTCCAGATGTTCAACCAAAGAGAGTCCCTGCTACCCCACTGAGAGTAAGCAGACATCTCGCTGCATCTGGGGCCACTCAGAGCAGGACGTATTAGAAAGGGGTAAACAGTACCATCTCTATAGTGGTCATAATTGTAGTTGAAAAACACACAGCAAACAACATAATCTCGGTACTTAAATTCCTAGTAAATAGAAACATACAAATAGCACCAAGTAACCCACCCCCTTTAAAAAAAAAAAAGTCAAACCTGGAAGGCAGACTTTTTCTGTAACTTGTCTTTGTAAATTTTCCTTGCTAGTGTTCATTGCTAATTTTTCCACACTCTGAAAAGTTGGACTGTTAAAACCAAAATAGCTTTAGTTAAATACCTAAAATTTTCAAAGTATAGCTTAACTTTTTTTATGTGTTAATATTTAGTAAAAGTTGCTCCAGGAAGCTCCATGTATCTCTTCTATATTTTGTTAATCTTTATTCCAGAGATGATGAAAAAGTGGTAGTTACAGGAGGAAGAGTGTCAATGCATGTTACAAAGGATTAAGTTGTCCGGTGTTCATTAAGCTCCAACTACACATCATGTAATGTATTATGTACTGAGACATAAAATGATGAACAACATCAAGCCTGCGTCTCCTGAAATCTATGACAACTATCATACAGTACAATATAGCAATATAATGCCAGATTATAATAGGAGCTGTAAAGAAAATATGCAAATGAGGTAGTAACTGAGATAAAATTTGATAGGAAGAAGTCAGACATGTGATGATTTGAGGGATTCCGGAGAGCACAGCATATACCAAGGCCCTGTGGGAGAACAAGCTTGGCACGTTCATGTTCACAGGGCAGCCTGAGGCCAGTGTAACAGGAGCACATGAGTAAGAGGATGCAGTGCTAATGAGGTCAGAGGAGTAGGTGGGGCCAGGTCATAGAAAGTTTGCGAACCACAGTAAGAGGTTTGAGTTTTATTGCAGGTATAATGAGAAGCCATTGGAGGATTGTAACTAAAGATTTAATGTCACCTTAAGTATATTTTGAAAAGTGTTATTGAGCTACTATTAAAAAAAATGAACTGTGGAAGACCCAGGAGGGCAAGCAGGAAGTCCAAACATTAGACCAACTGGAGAGTCTAATGTTTGGCAGAAAATGATGGTATTTAGGATTGCAGTGGTAGGAGCAGAAATAGAGAGATACCTAGACAAAGGGTACGTTTTTAGGTTGAATCGTCAGAAGCTTGCTAATAAATTGATGGAAAAGAGGAGTAGAAGAGAAAAAATAAATAGATTTTTGGCTCAAGCAATTAAATAAAGGTGTTTACTCAGATTAGAAAGATTGGGTGATCAATGCCTTTGGGTGGGATGAAAATAAAGATTATCTTTGAGCTATTTAAAATGTATTATGAGTATTAAATATTTTAGAGCTAAGCAAGAAAGTTAGGTAAGAGCTGAATATAGGGGACCAGCAGTTAGCGTAATGACTACGTCGCTGAATGGGACTGGGAGCATGTAGTCAACTGTGGTTCGAGTCCCGGACCCGGTGGCTTAAACTCATGCCAGGCGTGTGTGTGTGTGTGTGTGTGCCCATGATCCCGAGAGGAGAATGGAGGAGAAGGGATGGCGACATGGCCATCCCCCCTGGGGGAGATTTCTTGCTTTCTATCTCTCTGTCTTTTTCTGTCTTTCTGGTGAGTGCACATGCCCTATAGCAAAAACCTCTCCAAAAAAAAAAAAAAAATTCAACTTCAGTATTTTGTATCTGTATGAGTTCCACTCCTAAGTTACTGTGTTATGTTGAGAAACAGTTCTTTTACTAAACCATTTAGGAATTCCACAGTTGGAAAAAAGATCATTTTGCTATTTGGTTTTCTCACCGAGTAATCATAACAATATTCATTCTGACTTTTTTCTCCCTCTCGTTTCCTTTAATACATTAGAAGTGTAGATGAAGCCAAAGGGATTCTGAACAAATGGCATTGTTTCTGTATCACAGGCTGAAATTGTTACATACAGTATTCTGTGTGGATATCTATATAGATATAGATATAGATATCTTTGTCAGTGAGGTTGCATATGTTGAACATATTGGACCTATAGACTAAGTGATATCATTTCTGGGTACATCAGTGACCTTAGAAATGTATTAGCAAGTCAGATTTCAGAAGGTTTTCTGTTAAATGTACATATGCCTTACTCTGTGAGAACTCCAGGCTTTGTTAGTGTTAGAGATTTTCTTTGACTTACTGTCTATCTATGGGAAATTACGTTGTAGTAAATTAACACTCCCAATCACAGCATCTTCGGCCACACCAGTCAGATAAATCTCTTAATTCCGGAGACATTACAATTTTCGTCTTATTTCTCTTTCTAAAGCTTCACCCTCACCGACACCTGTAAATATATTACTAAAATGGAAAATTACTGGATTTGACATTATTGACTTTCTACAAGAGATATTTTGGGAGTGTGGATGAAAGCCTAGTTATCATGGATTCTAAGGAGATTGCAAAAAGAAATTAAGATAGGAAAAAATGGGACCAGCAGTTAGCATAATGGCTATGTGGCTGGACTCCCACATAGTCGACTGTGATTCAAGTCCTGGACCCAGAGGCTTAAACTCATGCTGGGTGCGTGTGCGTGCGTGCCCAAGATCCTGAGAGGAGAATGGAGGAGAAGGGATTACGGCGTGGCCATCCCCCTTGGGGGGTGATTTCTCGCTTTCTGTCTCTCTGTCTCTCTCTGTCTGGCGAGTGCACGCGCCCTATAGCAAAACCTCTCCCAAAATAAATAATAAATAAATAAATAAAGATAGGAGAAATAAGGACTTTTGTTGGGAAGGGAGATATATAATGTGGGCAGCGAAGGGGACTTCAAGGGAAGTTTTAGTTAAATATGGATGTTATTACTGAGAGTGTACAAATCATAATATTCCATCAGAGAGTGGAAAGGTGTCATGGAAGACAAAGTGAATCATTATAGAAGCAGATGGGATCCAGAGAATGAGCAAGGGCCTACATAGGAGTGCCAACATTCATTCATTGTAACAGGAGGAAGGTGGACAGGACAGCTTGGTAGATGTGAAGGTAGCAGGATGCCAGGTTTCTCTTCTGATGCGTTCTACTGTCTCAGCAGGGAGTGAGAACAAGGTGGGAGTACTAGAGGGTTAGTGAGAGAGAAGGTCGTATGAAGTAGTCATCCTTGAAAGAAGAGTGAATTGGATAGAGAAGTGGAGTAGTATTGCCAGGTAGCACTGAGGGCCCACTGGAGGGTATGGTCATGAATTTAAAAAGAAGCACTTAGCCTGACTGTTCCATTCTCTCATTTAGCTGTTTGGGTTTGGCATAGATTTAGGGTTAACCAAAGTTAGAAGTCTTACTTGTCCAATAAAACCATGCCAAAAAAGGCAGGAAAGTTGAAGGTAATGTAGAATTGTGACTTTTAAATAATGAAGCATGGAACCAAGTCCTGCAAGGAGGGAAATGAGCAAACCAGGGGCGATGGATAGTGCAAGTGTGCTTAGAGGATCCACTAGGGTTGAGGGATGGTTAGGATCAAAATATTCTGAGAAGAGGACAGCAGATGGCGTAGTGGATGTGTAGCTGGATTCCCACATGGCTGACCACGATTCAAGTCCCAGACCTGGAAGCTTCAAACTCATGCCAGGTGTGTGTGCGTGTGTCCCAAGATCCCTGCAGGTGAAGGGCCGTCCTCCCCGGGTGTGTGTGTGTGATTTTTTGCTTTCTGTCTCTCTGTCTCTCTCTGTGTCTCTGGTGATTACACATATTCTATAGCAAAAATCTCTCAAAAATATTCTGAAAATAAGTCATAAGAAGGAAATTATGTTTAAAATCGAGATTTAGGGGAATGTACAGTTCCTTGTAAAAACTTGGTTTCAGGGCAAATCACAATGTTAAGAACTGAAACAGGATGGAGGACAAGACCACTTGTAGCTAGGAGATGAAGACCCTGAGGCCATGTTGGACCAAGGAATAGGAAAAAGAAGAAGAGCAACAGAAAATCTTTAAACTTTGCAGGTGGTGTGTGTAGCTGCTTCTTAGTTATTAAATACTCTCTGCAATGTCAGATATGCATAAGCCAGCTAAAGTCCAGAATCACCCAACCTTCCCCCACATTAAGCAGGGTCTTCTGACATGGCATGTCTCGGATGCTTGCCAGGCCATGTGCTTTCTGTTTAAACTTTCATGAGTGGTACCCAGTTTCTGTCTCATGCCCACACACCCCATGTAGGTTTATCTGCTGTACTCAAGAGGCTTTTATTGGCAACAACACTCCTTTGAGGTGTCTACCTGACTCACAGATGTCTTTGGTCCACCAGCTATAATGAGCAGCCTCCATTGACTTGTTGAGCTGAGGGCGGTAATGAGTTCTTCCAGTCAGTCAGCATCTATCCAGAAAATGAGTTCCAGTGATCTTGCAGATCATTTGTCTGAGGGGTTCTTGTAGCCTCCTTCTCCTGATTAATACCTTTTATCAGATAAATCTTTCTTCCCATGAGATCCTCTAACCTGGTCTTTTACATAGTCAGAGGTAAGAGATGAAGGGAGGGATTATAGGACTGGCTGATAGTCTCTCTCTATCCAAACAATGAGTGGATGTTGGTCAACTTTAGTCCTGGTATCCCAGCCAAAACTGGGGCTTTTCCTTTGAAATCTCACTTGTTTTCTATGGTTTTGCATGTTCTTTATCTAACAGCCAATTACATGGAATCCCACAACTATAAAGTTAAAATTCAGTACTATTGCTTTGTTTCTTTTTTTCTGGAAACTCAGCAGTTTGCAGACTATAGTGTATTTAAGATAGGAAAATCTGATTTATGTCCAGAATTGAGATAAAAGTTCTGTAAATAGCTTTCTAGAAAGTACTTAAAGAAGCATAAAGCATGATGAGGTGAATGTTTTCTTCATGCTGACTTCCCAGAAAACAATAGATGTTAGTTTGTAGGCACAAAGGAATTTAGTATTCAATTTGCTGCTTGTATTTTTATGTGAGTTTGGATTGGTATATGTTTTCTTAGCTTGATCATGTCTGACTTAGATGTGGTGATATTTATTTATCTGTGGTTTATCCCAAGTTATATATTATTTCTCTGGATTCTTACTCTTTATCTCTATCCAAGTGTATTATAAACTGTATTATTGTCTTCAGAATGCTTTAGCATTTTCCTCCAGTTCTCAGACCTTTCAGTTGCTAGAAAAGCACCAGGCTCATTTTCCATTCTAGAGTCCCTACATGTGTTGTCTTCTGTCTCTTTCATTTTCGTCCCTGCATCCCAACCCTCACACACATGTACCTAACTTCTTTTCATCCTTCATCCATGTCTTAACCTAAACACAGCACTTCCTTAGGGAAACTCCTTTCACAATTCCCATTTCCCTTATATACAAATCAATTTTTCTCTTTCTTTAAAGTATTTATCACCCTTTAAAATAAGAATAAGTTTATTTACCTATTTGGTGCCTTTCTAACACACAAAACTATAGGCTATATGAGGATAGGGCACAAATGTTTTAACAAAGTATCTTAAATATAGTTGACATTCGATAAATATTTGTTGAACAAATTAATGAAAAATCCACTGACTCTACTAATAATGAATTTGAAGTGCTTCGTTAGTGTACTTGGGGCCATCTGAGGTTGTGTAGGCTGGAGAAACTTGATAAACCTAAAGAAGTCAGGTTCCCTTCAGAGATTGAGTATTTCAATATTCCAGCTTTAAAATGTATTTAGTTTCTTTGGAGAGATTTTTGCTATAGAGCACATGCACTGAACAGACAGAAAGCTAGAAATCACACCCCAAGGGGGATGGCCACACCACAGTCCCTTCTCCTCCTTTCTCTTCCTGAGATCTTGGGCACGTGTTCAGATGTACCCAGCATGAGCTTCCACCCACCAGGTCCAGCTTCAAGACTCACATTATAGTTGACCATGTGGAAGTCCAGTGACATAACCGCTACAGCATCTGCTGGCCTCTATTAGGTAGGCCCCCATTTAGATTTTTTGTATTGTTTTGTTTTGTTTAATAGAGATTTTTGCTCTAGGGCATGTGCATTCACCAGAGAGACAGAGAGAGGTAGGGAGACAGAAGATGAGAAATCATCCCCTGGGGTGGGGGAGGATGGCCATACCACAATCCCTTCTCCTCCATTCTCTTCTCAGAATTTTGGACATGCATGCACACATGCCTGGCCTGAGTTTTAAGCCATAGGGTCTGGCAGGGTCTGAGACTCAAACCATAGTCAGCCATGTGGGTGTCTGGCAATGTAACCATTATACTGTCTACTGGTTCTGGTCCCCATTTAGTTTTAAAAAACCCAGTTAGGTGTGAATGGGAGGTAACTTGAAACTTACGTAGAAAATCTTCACTTGCAATTTTAGTTTTGGTAGGATAAGTGTGCTGCTCATTACCATAATGGACATGTTGTTTACATAGGCACTGACTTTCAGGAAACTAACCACTCTTGAAACCACAGCTTAGGAGCTACAGATGATCAATCAATAGAGCTATTATGAAATAAAATGAAAGGCCTAGGTAGAATGAAATTATTTTGAGACTTCTCCCCCATTCATTGAAATTTTATACTATGATATTTTGCCATTGTTTAACTTTGGTATATTGCTAGTTACCTTTTAAAATCATTAAGTGGCTAACAGATATGCTTTTAAAGATTAAGTATTTAATTTGTAAAATAAATAAAATGTCTAAGTAATATTTTAAAATTAAACAATAATTCCCTGTTTCTTTCCTATCACCTAATTTCCATTTGGATCTGTTAATCAAAACATTTTAGTGTTAATCAAAACATTTTTAAATCCTGCACCTTATTAAGGTTCAGAACTTCAAAATAAATATTTCTATGTTTTATAAATATGTATAGTAATATGTATCATTTGACTGTAATGTGACCATACACATATAAAAAAATTATATAGACAAGAAGGGCTATTAGCATTGTGCTTTTGGCTTTTATAGTTGCTAACATTTGTTGAAAATCAAGATTGAGGAAGTTTTTTATTACACTATTTCCTATTTTGAGAAAAATAGTATTCCCAGGTTTATTTGGATTAAGTTTATTCTGTAAAACCTCTCCTCGTGAAAGTCACATGGATTCCGTGGACAAAGTTTATTTGGCTTCCACCCTCCCCCATTTTCTAAGTGCATTAAAGTGTAATCCATTAGAAAAACAAACTTTAAAGACGTTAGTCCCTGCCTACCACACCAATGCAATGTGAAAATGATGGGACTACTTCAGATTTAGCATGACTAGGGAAGCTTATTGCCTACAAATTCATTCCGAATTACATTCAGTGATTAGAAGTCGGAGTGTACTGAATTCGAGTTTTAGATATCAAAGTCTAGTTTGCTTTTCTGTTATCAACCAGAACGATTGAATTTTGAATTCCTGAACACTCTCTTCTAGCTGCTTTCGAAATCTATTGAACAACTGAAGCAACCAGGCAGTCACCTTGAAGAAGCAGAGGAAGAGCTTCAGGGGGACCAGGCAATGCAGGAAGACAGAGCGCCCTCTAGTGGCAACAGCACTAGGAGCGACAGCAGTGCTTGTGTGGATGACACACTGGGACAAGTTGGGGCAGTGAAAGTCAAGGAAGAACCAGTGGACAGTGATGAAGATGCTCAGATCCAGGAAATGGAATCTGGGGAGCAGGCTGCTTTTATGCAACAGGTAATAGGCAAAGATTTAGCTCCAGGATTTGTAATTAAAGTTATTATCTGAACATAAAATGCATTGCAAATTTTGGTAAATGGATATAATTTCCTATCAGTTTATATCTCTCGACTTGATTTGAGTGTTTAAGAGGTTTGATACAAATATATGTATACATCTATACAGAGATCTCGCTACATGCTGATCTCTATATAGATAGCAAGGTTTCGTTGAAGCTTCACTGGTAAGGAAATACCTGTTACACTAACTATGCTACATAATAGTCAAGTAATTAACAGGCTTTAAACACATCCCAAAGCCTACTGCACCAATTATTCTAAGGAAAACGAACTCATTGTTATTTCTTAGTTTATCTGTTGAGATCAGTGACTGCTGGATATGGTCTCCCAGTCTGATCAATGAAGCATTCTATTAGTTTTTTATTTTTTTTTGACATGTAGAATTCAATTTTCACATCACTGTACATACTGTATCATATTACAGTCTTGAACACTGTTAAAGGTAATCTGCCCTTTCCTTCTTTTCTCTTTTTTTTGTTAAGTAGAAATGTTCTGGTGACCATGCCAATAGTCCTAGGTTATTGCATAGATTGCAATTGAAAATATTAGGAATGCAGGAGGTTTTACATGTATAGATGCGACTCATGGCACTATTTTAAATTTTACATTACGTCTCAGCACTGCTCACTTTACTTTTATCTTGTGTAATTTGATGTCATAATCTACCAAAAAAAGATCAAATGGAGCAGATGCAACTGTTGGTAAGAAACAATGTACAGCATTATGGTCCGGTCAGATACCATATCTTATCTACCATTGCAGAAAACACAGTTACAGTATGAATATTATCTGTTACCAAGTCAAAGTCAGTTTGAAAAGAAGGTGTGTCATAGTCTATAATTATTATCAGTAGAATTTCTTAACTATAATTTCATAATGACATGGTATAGACCATCCCATTTTGACAGAAAATTAGGAAAGTTAGGCTTAACAAAAGAATTGACTTGTACATAATGCACCTTCAGAAGGACTATGTCCTTTGATGCTGTAAAATACAAACAACTTGGAAGGCAACAGAAGACAATGTTTATTTAAGTCAGTTCTTTGTCAGGTTCCTGCTGTTCTCCTACAGAAAAGTGATTCTGTGAGGCAGAACAGGAAATGCCTTGTGGAAACAGGAAGTCCAAGTGATTCATGTACTGTGGAATGTAGGAAAAAAAATTCTGAGGATAGTGTTTTACTCTTTCTGTTTTTAAAGGGCACTCTATGAATTGATTTATTGTCTAAGAAAATAACACCACAAGTAGGGAAATTGTTACGGAAGCTTTTCACTGGAACATTTCCTTCATATTCCCTTTTGATATGTTTACCTTGTTTTATGGGTTTACTTTTGTTAAGCTAGTTAAAGGTTCCTTGTATTAAGACCCCTTTAATATGGATAATCCAAATTGACCTAGAATCTTTGTGAGATTTTTTTCTATTAAAATATTTATATTTCTAAATCCGAGTATTTTAAGGTGTAGTATCCTGTTTCAAAGGAGATATAACAGTTTTGCCAAATGTAGACATTGTTCAACTGTATGTTATTGGAACGTGTTGTTTACATTTTGCTGTGACATTTAAAAATATTTCTTTAAAAATGTTACTGCTAAAGATACATTATCCTTTTTTAAAAAGTCTCCATTCAAATTAAATTAACATAACTAGAAGTTAGAAAGTTTAAAACTTTTCCATATAATGAAAGTCCTTCTGATAATTTGACAAATAGCTATACTAGGCAACACTCCCTATCACCAACATATTTTGGTTAGTATATTCCTTCATATTAAAATGACTTTTTGTCAGTTGTTTTGCATTAAAAATATGGCATGCCTAAGATAAAAATTGTATCTTTCCATCTCATAAATATTCATTTTCTTCAAAGTCTTTTTTTCAATCTCATAAAAAAAGGGATAGTGCATCTTTTAAAATACATTTTATTTGGGGAGGAACATGTGGCTGAGCAGACTTTTGTATAATATTACTTCAAAGATATGTAATCACAAACAAAAAAAAATCCTATTTTTTATAATGTCATTTGAGAGAGCTTCATCAGAACAGTTGGTGGACATTAATTGTTTGAATTTGATAGTCTTTGAATTTAATCAAGAAACTACCTGGAACCAGTAAAAAAGAAAGCTGGACTTAAATAGTCTTAGAACTAATTGGTAAATGTCTCTTTTAAAATCTACTGTATTTATTATCATTTACACCCTTGGAGGTGAAATCTTGTTTTGTGTTGTAAATATATTGTTTGTATGTTTCCCTTCTTGCCTTCTGTTATAAGTCTCTTCCTTTCTCAAATAAAGTTTTTTTTAAAAGATCCCCTTTCATACATTTGGCTTTGTGTAAACTTGATATATTTAATCGAATCTGAAGCTTGTACACTAGGTCTTATATACCAAAATCTATCACCATTCTTTGTTGAAACAAGAAAATAAAGATATTTTGAGCAGTTACTTCTAATACCATTAAAAGTAATAAAGCCAACAATAGTGACTTTAAACTCTACATTAGCCATTACCAAATAGCAAATATTTGCAAAAGTCGTTGCCTTTTCCTTTTTCCAGTGCGACCTTTTTCATGATATGTTATCATCTTTGGTATTTAAATCAAAATGTCAACCTTTAAATATAACATTTCATATAAATAGATGTCAGTTACTAACTTTGCTCAACTTAAAACAGAAATTTTAAAAAGCTTAGCATAATCCCTTGAATGTAACAAGCTCTTAATAAATATTAAAATGAATAATTTTCCAAGTACCAAATAATTATGTCTATTACAGTGAAATCCTGAACGACAAATATAAAGTGGCAGTACATAAATTTAAAGAGAAAATAGTGATTAAATGATCTCCCCTTATATGGTAACCATTATTATAATACTAGCACGAAGAACAGGAGCCCAGCACAGGTAAAGACCATGCACATCGCGTCGACCTTGAGGTACCTTATTCCTCTTCTGACCTGTTGTTAGAAAAATGTGTCAGTCAGTGCTTTGCAATGTGTACTGTGTATTCCATTCAACAGATTAAAGCTAGTTGTTTTACTCTGTGATTCACTTAACATAAAGGTTCATTGAGTCGTACAAACTAAAGTTACTGTAGGTTACAGCAGTATTACATTAGCGTTAAGAATTATGGAGCTACAATTGTTGACTATTGTAAAGTGGATTATCATTCTGTAATGCTATGGATTTCATAATTTGTCAGAGTTTAGGAAATACCATTAATCTTAGTCATCATTTCCTGAAATTTGTCTTTGAACTTTGGATAAAATTTCAAGAGTTATTTGGTGCTAGAGATCCTAAAATAGGAATTAAAGAGATCAATTAAATAATGGTTTCACAGGGTAATTCTGATGTCTCAAGTGTTATACAGATTTCTCCTTCTGGCAAGGAAAAGCCACTTTGTTGGTAAAGGTGGTTGCTTAGATGTGGACAGTTACTTTTCATAGATCTGAGGAAGAAGTGTTTATATTGTTTCATACTCTTTTTTTCCCCCCAAAAGATGTTAAGAAATTCATAGCAAGGAAAAGCCACTTTGTTGGTAAAGGTGGTTGCTTAGATGTGGACAGTTACTTTTCATAGATCTGGGAAGAAGTGTTTATATTGTTTCATACTCTTTTTTTTCCCCAAAAGATGTTAAATTCATATACTAAACATTTTTTAGAAACCAACTACTTAATACATATGTAGACTGGCAACATAGTTTGTTTTGTTTCTGTAGTTCTCTGTGATTGTTTTCAATTATTAGAGCATATAATTGAAAGTAACTACAGTAGGTATGGATCATGGGTAAACAATTAAGGGCTTATAATGATTAATAATTAAGGTCAACAAAAATAACTGGTTATAGTCAGAAACTCAAGATGCAAGAGAAAGGAGTTCGAGGTTTTTATTCTCTTTATTATTGCTAATTACTCCATCTTGTTTCCATTTTTTGCTTATTTTTTAAAGAGGTTTTTGCCTTAGGGTTTGTGTACTCATGGGGGTTGGGGAGAGTGAGAGAGACAGAAACAATAAGAGGGAAAGTGAGAAATCACCCCCCCCAGGGGGGATGGCCACACTTCCTCTTCCATTCTCCTCCTGGGATCTTGGGCATCCACAGGTGCCCAGCACAAGTCTCAAGCCCCTGGGTCCGG
>NW_006159915.1:590787-591634 GCF_000334495.1 Tupaia belangeri chinensis
CCCCAGCAAAAGCCACAAGCCACTGGGTCCGGGACTTGAACTTTGGTCGGTTCTGTGGGAGTCCAGCGATGCAACTGCTACATATCTGTTGGCTATCTTGGTTTTTAAAGGGAAAAAAATAGAAAAGCAAATAAAGGATTTAGGCAAATAAAAAGGACAGTGGAATGTGGGTTTTCAGTCAAGTTAAAAACTTATCTATTTAGACTCTACAAGGTTTCTATTCTGATTTCATTTCATTTTATGACTTCCTTGACACTGATAACTGTGTTTACACAGTGCTCAATTTGGGGATCATTTTGATTTACAGAAAGACTCATTTTTAATTACTGCAACTATACAGGGCACCAGATGTTGCACGCACTTGCTATCTGTTGGCTCATTTAGTGCACATCCATGTAATAACTCATTTACCCTTCACAACCACCGTACAGTGTCGATGTTGTTATCCTGATGTGGAGGCGAGAAGCTGGTGGCCCAGGAAGTTACAGTTAGTGCAAAGTAGCTCTTACTCAAACTCATTTACCCTTCACAACCACCGTACAGTGTCGATGTTGTTATCCTGATGTGGAGGCGAGAAGCTTGTGGCCCAGAAAGTTACAGTTAGTTGCAAAGTAGCTCCTACTCAAACTCAGAGGCACCAGAGACTGTTCTCAGCCTTCACCACTGGGCTGTGTTTGTGCCCGGTATGCTTTCTTCGGTCTGATTTACTTGACTATTAATAACTTTCCTTCTCTCTCTTCTTCTTTCTCTTTCCTTCACCCCTTTTCCTCTATTTCCTTTCTTTTTAATAGGGAATTGTTTTATTTAACTTGATTTATTTATTTATTTTAATTTGACCATAGAGGGA
>NW_006159915.1:591755-608923 GCF_000334495.1 Tupaia belangeri chinensis
CCCTCTATTTCACCGTTAACATTTACCAAACCATTTTGAATCACTTACCTCGTTTAATTGCTGCTATAAATGACAAGAATAGGAGTCTATCTTTTTAAAATTGACAAATGAAGTTCCTAACTCTTGCACACGTTAGATTCCATTTTTTTCTTTGTTTTTTTGTTTTTGTTTTTGTTTTTGCTATAAGAGATGTACACTCACCAGAGAGAAAGAGAGGGAAAGTGTGAAATCACCCTCAAGGAGGGTGGCACGCCATAGTCTCTTCTCCTCTACTCTCCTCTTGGGATTTTGGGCATGCACACACATGTGCCCAGTGTGATTCTCAAACCGCTGGGACCAGGGTTCAAACCAAGCTTCACTTGAACAGTGAAGTTGGTCATGAGGGATCCAGCACCTTAACATCCATGTCACCTGCTGGCCCCAGGGTTCAACCATTCTTACTCATGAAACTTGGCAAGATTTTTAGTTTTCTGAGCAGAGCTACTCCTGGAATAGAGTGAAACAGAGAAACTGTACCTGGGGATGCACTTGATAATCTTTGGACCTAAAGGTAGTATGTATAAAATGTTATGAAAGGTAATAGGACATTCGAAGAGTTCTAGAGCTCTTAGGTAGTTTTCCATTTGAAAGGTGTATAAAATTCCTCGTGAGAGAATTGTAGATTCTGATCACATTGCCCATCCTGGTTCTGATCCTGTGGTCTGGACAGGAATCTACATTTTTGAGCCTTGAGAGAATCTGATTCAGTCTGTTTAGGAGATAACCAGGGGTCCTAAACCACTTCCTGAATTATGTCCTGACTTGTAACAGCTTTTACTTACGATCTTTGAATTTTCTAGTTCATAGTTATAAAAAATTCTCTCTCATATTTCTTGTTTGTTGTTCTCAGTTTTTTTTTTTCTACATTTAACTCAAGTAGAGGCTGTTCTCACTATACTTACTGTTATTCACTCTGCTGATCACATTTGTCCTTTTTGCTCATTTCTCCTCATTTAAATAAGCTCTTAGCTTACATATATAGCATTAATTGACAAAGACTAGGCAAGTTATTTTTTTACAGGTGCTTTGCATTTTTTGTTTTATTGAACTATAATTTATGTAGCCTAAAATTTACCTTTTTCACTTTTTTAAACTGTACAACCCAGTAGTTTTTAGTACACTGTGATGCGGCACAGCAGTCACCACTGGTTCTAGAATAGTTTTTAAAAAAATCCTGTGTAGCTAAGCAGTCACTCCCTATCCCCCTCCTTTGCATCCCTGGCAAAAACGTCTATGATTTCAACCCTTGCAGACAATTCACATGAAAGAAATCATGCTTACGCACCCTTTTGAGTCTGGCTTCTGTTATGTGCCATTTGCAGGATTCATCTGCATAGCAGCATGTATCAGTACTTCATTCCTTGTTACTACTGAATATTTCATTGTATGGATTTTCTACATAGGCACTTGGATTATTTTTCCCATTGGCTAGTATGAATAACGCTGCTATGCAAGCTTGGGTGCAAATTTTTGTGTTAACATACACTTTCAGTAGTTCTCTTGGGTGTAAATCTAGGAGTGAAATTGTTGAGTCACATGGTAGCTCTGTTTCACTTTTTTTTTAATTATTCATCATAGAGGGCATGCATGCCCATGTAAGTATTAGAGAGACAGAGAGAAAGAGAGAGGAGCAGCCTCCACAGAGTCTGGTTACACCCAAGTCTGCTTCAGTCCTCCAGCTTGTCAGATCTTGGGCACTCATGTGTGCTCACTATGTCTCAGGCTTACTGAGCCAGGAACTGATGCCGCAGTCTCCGTGGGGAATCCAGCTTCTCTTAAGCACCGTGTCATCTCTGCCACAAAACTGACCCTCTTCACTTCTAGAGGGACTGTCAAAGTGTTGTCCATATAGGTTTACTGTTTTACTTTCCCACTAGCAATGTATGGGGATTTCCACGTGTCCGTATCTTCTCCAACACCTGTGATTTTCCCATTTCATTAGTGTAGCCATCCTAGTGGGTATGACGTGCTGGCACTCCCACTTTAATTTCTGTCTCTCCAAGGACTAATGATGTTAAAATTTGTTCGTCAGCCATTTGTATATATCTTCCTTAGAAAAAAGGATAATGCACTTACTTCATCATTCTCATCTAGCAGTTAGTACATTCATCTGTGAAATAGGATTTTCCCCCTTGCTCTTTGATTTTTGTCTGTGGGACCAGTATTTAAACACTGGGATGCAATATTATGAAGTCGTCTGTGATCACTCCCTCCCTGTGTCACGCATAAGCAGTTGGTACTACTTCTGATTCCAGACCATCACCTCACTTCACTTTTCCTGTGGCTCTGCTTTCTCCAGTCACTGTCCTAATTACTGTGAAACAATTTCATGCTTTTATCATTGCAATAGGCTCCTTCCGCATCAGGGTGATATTTATGCTGATTCGATGAAGTCACTGTAAAAGACCTATACATTTTCTCATTCCCTGTGGCACAACCAGCAGTGATTTCTTCTTGTGTGTTCCATCTCAAAGGTATCCGAGAGTGATAGGCCTCATACTTCAAACTTTATACCCGGCTAGCTTAATCGCTTCGAATGCATAGCAAATTTTCAACTCAGGGCTCCAAATGGCAGAAGTGTCATCAAGCTTTTGTCCCTATCTGGAAAGCTTTTAACTTTATTTTCTAAACCCTATTCTGCTTTTTTTTTTTTTCCTTCCAGGTATCTCTGATTTCTCCAACTGATCTAACCTCTCTCCAATCCACTTGGAATTAATTCCCTGCACCATATCATATAGTTCTTCTTTAATCATTACCTTTGTGTTAACTATTATGTCTTTTTGCCATTGGAGGCCAGGGAAACTATTTTGTGTTCATTCTTCCTAGCATCATCCAGAGAACCTATAAAGTGCTCAATTAAACTTGACTTACATAATTTTTGTGTTATATTTTTCTCCCGTTCAGATCTACATGGCTAAAGGCCATTTTCTTCCCTATCATGATGATATGTTCACTTTTGTTCTCTATGTGAACGTAGGGTTGTTTCTCTACTTGACTATTTCTTGTGCTCAGTATCCTTATTACTAATATTTTCTTTAAGCTGACTGGCAAAAATAGCTGCTATATAATATTCATTTGTTTAGCAGTGATAAATAATGGCATTTTTTAAATGAATTTATTATTTGATATAACTCATAGCTGAATAGATTTTTTAAGATTTATATTTACATATAAATCATTGATTATTTCTATTGTAATGTCTGGCATTCATTTTTAGATATGGTACAGTATCTCAAAAAAATGGTACAGTATCTCAAATAATTCTTATGGCCTCTTTATTGTAGTATTTTTTTTTTTCTATTTCCATTGGTAATTTTCAAGAGTTGGGACTTGAAAAGAAGATAAAATAATTCATATTAATCATTTTTAGAAGTGAATCAACTTCATTTTGTACTTATTTAGGTAAACTATTAGTAAACATGGAAATTGATGTGTTGTTTTGACCATGCATACATGAATCTTTGAACAAGGAACATTTCTCATGGCCTTTGAGCTCTATGCATGGACCTGCTTCATAGGTAGAACCACCTCGTGGCTATAATTTCCAATATTAAAGAAAGACTGTAGGAGTTGCAACACTAACTTTGTCACCCACTAGCAATTCCAGATGGAGTAAATAATTAAATTCTGCCAAGGCTTAGTTTACTTGCCTGTCAAATATGATTGACAATTATACATTTTTTGCTGGGATGTCAGGGGCTTTATATGGGTTAACCTACGGTAAATAAATATGAGTGTTAGCATACTGGGTGCACGGTAAAAAGTAGCATTTGTTATGAATATTATTTTTAATGACATTGCTAAGTTCTTGAAACTTTATTATCATGGCTTTCTTTGACAGAAATTTACTTACAGTCAATTTCACTGTATAATAAGAAGTAACATTCTCCTCAGTAAATAAGAGCCTCAGAACAGTTCCTGCCAACTGTGTGCATGTCCTAACACACACAGAAAATGGCCATATATGCACAGCCCAGGTTACTGCAGAGCCTGCTCAGGCTGCTCCTCCTGCCCTAAGTGTTGAGAACAGTCTAGAATCGATTCACCTGCTGCCCTTCCAGGACTCATGGAGCATTACCAAGACTGGAATGTCCTCTTGTCTCCTTTTAGCTTCCTTAGAACTGCAGTTTTCCCACCAGATTTCAACCAATAGCTCATCAATTTTAAACTAACTCAGTTATCAGTTTTAATAATAGCATGGTCATTATTCCAATGGATACATTGAGAATATGTGTTGATCAGGGAGGATATTCATATAAGCTTTGTCTATGTACAAGTTTCCTCTAACTTAAATTCCTCCCTATTATCAGCATCATAGCCACCTATTAGAAAAGCAAAACTCAGAGAATGGGCATTGTCTAACAGTTTACAAGGGATTTCCTTGTTACACTTGTATTAGGCTCTGCCTTTCTTGGAATCAGCATAAAACAAATAGTACCGATGTCCTGTGTCTTTGCTTTCCTTAAAATTATAATTTATAATTCATATACAATTAGTTCAATGTACTTATAGAGCGTGTTTTTTCAAAACGCGTGTAATTGTGTAATGCTCAAATTAGGGCAATAATATATGTACCATCTCAAATACTTACCACTACTTGGTAGTAATATTTGAAATGCACTCTATTTTGAAGTATACATTGAATTATCACCAACTATTATTACTCAACTGTGTTCTGCCCTCTTTTCTTCTCCTGTAGTATATCCGGTAAGAGCTTAGAATGAGAAATCCTGCAATTATTTCTTGATCTTAAGTAATATAACTTCTTAATTTTGAAGAGCCATCAATCCTCTCTTTATTAACCTTCATTTAACCTGATACAAGAATAAGTCTACTGAGGCCTACAAGTGGCATGGTGGTTAAGACAGCTGGATTCCCACATGGCTGAATGTAACAAGTCCTAGATCCAGTGGCTTGAAAATCACACTGGGTACATATATGTATGTGCCCAAAATACTGAGAGGAAAATGGAGGAGAAAGGATTGTGAGATTTCTCACTTTTCTTCTCTATCTCTCTCCTCTCTGGCGAGCACACATGTCCTATGGAAAAAACCTAAAACAAAACAAACAAAAAAAAATGAAGTCTACTTACTTTATGCTATTATTAAGCATTTTAGATATGTTTTAGTCATGAAAGTGGCACTATCAAATCCCTCCTTTATATGTTGTAAATTAAGATACATTTACTACTTACTTTTCTAGTGCATACTTCATTTTGATTTTATTTTTTAATAGAGAGCATGTGCTTGCTAGAGAGAAAGAGAGGCAGAGACAGTGAGAGAGAAAGTAAGAAATCACCTCTCAGAGGGGATGGACTTGCTGCAATTACTTCTCCACTCTCCTCCTGGGTTCTTGGGCATGCATGCACATGTGGCCAGTGTGATTTTCAAGCTAGTAGGTCTAAGACTCTGACCCTGTCTGTCATGTAGGAGTCCAGTGATGTAACAACTGTGCCATCTGCTGTCCCCACTAGTGCCTATGTTAAATGGTTTGATTTTTGCTTTATTACTTAAATTGACAAATTTGTAAGAATATCCAACTTCATTCCCTTATGTTTTTTATTTTGTTTTTTGAGAGAATTTTTCTTTAGGGCACATGTACTCAACTGAGAGACAGAAAGCAAAAATAACCCCCAGAGTTGGGAGGATGGCCATGCCTCAATCCCTTCTCCTCCACTCTCAGGATTTTGGGCATGCATACACATGAACCCAGCATGAGTTTCAAGCCACCCAGTCTGGGACATGAACCATGCTTGACTACATGGGAGCATGGGAGTCCAGTGCCTTAACCACTAAGCCAGTCTACTGGTCATCATTACTTTATTTTTTTTTTTACTTTCCTCACACTGTACAAATCTTTACTATATATGTCTTTTACCTTTATATATGTACAATGCTTAGTTGTATCTCAATACATTTTTTTCTGGATAGAAAAATGCAATTTCTTTTTTTTTTTTTTTTTTTTTTACTAGAAAGAAGCTCTCCCAGAGATTCTAAAACGTCTAATTTCTATTTCCTGGGTTTTATTTCTATGATAATTTGAATTAAAATTTTGAAATGAGATTTTTATTTTTGTTACTAAACTTTCTAAACCTTATTGATTTTTCATCTACTTTTTGAGGTATAATTTGCATATAAACTTCACTCATTGGATATGGTTTGATCAATTTGGTAACTGTATACACCACAATCTAGATATAGAACATTAATATCACACAAAGAATTTCCTCCCACTCATTGTTTAGTTAATCTTTTATTCCCACCCACTACTCAGTCCCAGGGAACTATTGATCTGTTTTCTGTCACAACATGTTAGTTATTTTTCCAGAATTTTATACATGTGAATGGTATTGGGTTGTCAGAAGAGTTATGATGTATTTTTCTATGCAAAACTGTGTCATCATGAACTTTCCAACCCAATATTAAAGAGTCTATGTTATGTTCATTCCATATCTCTTTATCCATTCAGAAAATACTTCTGAGGTTCATCCATGTATGGATAAGTAATATTGCTAAATGGTGTTCCATTGTATGAATATGCTGCATTTTGTTTATATATTCACCCCATTGATGAAAATTTAGGTTATTTTAGGTGTAGGCAACTGCAAGTAAAACTACCGTAAATATTTTATACTAATTTTTGTAGACATTCGTTTATATTTATTTTAGTTAGTTACCTAGAAATGATACTGTATTGCATGCTAAGCATATGTTTTACTTTGTAAGAAACTGGCAAATTATTTTTAATTGTTTAAATTCTCATCAGCAATACTCTATATCCTTGCCAATAGGTGGTATTGTCTGATTTTTTTTAAACCTTATCCATTTTAATTAATTGGTAGTGGAATCTCATTGTCATTTTAATTTGCATTTTTCTGGTATTGGTTGATGTCGAGCATTTTTCATGTGTTTGTGGGTCATTTGCATGTTTTCTTTGGCGAATAGTTGATTCAGCTGTGTTGCTCATTTTTCATTGAAATATCTGGTCTTTTTGTTGTTGGTTATAACAGTAACATATTCTGATACAATCTATTCTTTTTCTTTCTTTTGTTCTCTTCTAAATTTTAGAAAATGTCAAGTATTATTTTTCTAATTTTTTTCTGCCTATGATTTTTACTCTTTTTACTTTGGCACTCTAATTACACATGAGTTAGATTGCTTTATATTGTCTCACAGGTCTATAAGTCTTCATATATGATATGTTTTCTCTTTATGTTTTAGTTTATATTTTTTCGATTATTCTACATACGTTTTCTTCTTAGTGAATGAATTTCTAATAATAGTCAGTAAATGTCTTGAGTTAGTATATTTTTCACATTTAGGAATTTAATTTGATTGCATACTTTTTATGTATCTCCTTTATCTGTTTTATTTTCTTCAAACCCTGGAACATATTTAAAACGCTTATTTTAAAGTCCTTTTCTGCCAATTCTGTCTGTACCCTTTTTGGTTCTGCTTCTATTGCATAATATTCGTCTTGAATATGGTTCATGTTTTCTTGCCATTTTAATGTCTAATAAATTTTCATTAGATGTTAGACATTTAAAGTGCCTCAGCTTTATTTTTTGCCAGAGAACATGTACACTTGCTAGACAGATACAGAGAGACAAAGAGAGGGAAAACAAAAAACTACCTCTCCCACCCACGGCCCATCCGTAGGGTATGGCCACACCACAATCCTTTCTCCTTCATCTCTCCCTCCTTTTGGGATTTTGGGCATGCACACACATGTGCCTAGAGTGATTCTTAAGCGGCTGGGACCTGGACTTGAACCACACGGTTTGCCATGTAGGATTCAGCTGCCTTAACCTGCCAGGCCATGGACTGATTTGATTTTCTTTTCCTTTTTCTTTTTGTTGCTGTAGGGCAGCTGTGCTCACTGGGGAGAGGTGAGAGAGAGAGAGGAGAGAGAGAGAGAGAGAGAGAGAGAGAGAGATTATGAGAATTAATGGCTATGACTGAATAATTGAGAAAGTACCCCTTTTCAGGAGGATGACCACACCACTCCCTTCTCTCACTTTCCTTTTGGGAGTTTGGGCATACACATACATGTGCCTGGTGTGTTTTTCAAGCCATTGTGTCCAGGACTTGAATTGCACAGTCAGCCATATGGGATCCATCCATCTTAACCATCTCAATACTGGCTGGCCCACCAATACTCTCCTTGAAGAGCATTCATCACTTGACATTTTTTAAAATTTATTATTTTATTTATTCGTTCATTTATTTTAAATTGGTCGGCCATGTGGGATACAGCAGCCTTGACCACCACACCACCAGCTGGCCCCCAAATCATCTTTAAATCTGCAAGCAAACACAAAAAGAGAGGAGAGAGAGAGAGAGAGAGAAAGCGAGAAAGCAAGCCTCCAGGACTCGAACCATGGTCAGCCATGTGGGAGTGTCCAGCACCTTAACCACCACCCCACCTGCTGGTCCCATCACTTGAAATTTTAAGGCTCATGTTTAAGATTCTTTAGGGCAGATCTACAGTACACTTTACTCTTAACATGTTTTCTTCCTTGTCCACTAATCTCTGGGTCTCTCTGTTTACAGGGGTGGATGGTCCCAGGGAATAATCATCTCCTTTAGGGCCGGGAGCAGGAGTGAGGATGGAGAGGAAAGATGAGATTTAGTGAAGGTGTGAAGACATAATTACAGTGATTTTGTGGGGGAAAGAGCTGTTTCTGCTCAGGCTTCCTTTTAGAAGCTGGTCATGTGCTGGCTCCTATCAAGTCGGTCAGTTCTTCAGCGTGGCTTGGCCATTTCCTCCTAAGCTTTGCATTTCTTGGCATTTTGTCATCTTTACATTCATACATTAACTTCAAAGACATATATGTGGGAAAAGCATTAACAATTGTCAGTGCTCGTTTATGCACGAACACAGACTGAATGGGAATTGTTACTAATGTATTTTGGAAGAACTTTGACATCCTACTATTATATGGAATAAATCCTGTGAGACTCTCACCCAGTTTTCAAAAACCTTCTGGATTTCAGTTTATAAAGTTAGAATCTTTACCCCTTTCTTTCCTCTCTGACTCCCTTTCCGTTCCCTCTCCTGCTTCTTCCCTCCCTCCTCCCTCCTTTCCCTCCTTTCTTCTTTTTTCTTAATGATATTGACCCTCCATGAACTGGATATGTTTTTATAGTTAAAGATTCTACTAAATTTTATTAATCATGGTCTGTTAATTCAGCCAATGGTTCTATATAGTAAGAAATAATAAATCTAGTGAAAAAGTGGGTTCTGTATTAAAGCATGGTCAAGAAACTTATGATATCTAAATATTGTCTACCATAAATGTAATTTTCATCAAAAAAATTGAGTAACTGAGTACTAGTTACATTGATGCATTATAATATGCATTTAATGTTTCTATTTAAGCAAATTGGCTCTGGTTTGCAATGCCTGTGTCTCTAAATTAAAATTGGGCTTGCAACTTCCTAATTCAGAATCCCTGTTAAGTAGTTTCCTTGCCTTTAATTTTCCACAAGTGCTTAGTCCCTGGTTTCTTTTTCTAGCATGATATTAACTATTCCATAATTTTTTTAACATTAGAAGTCAATGCTAATGAAAACCATGATTGATAAAAATGAGTGACACCTATAAACCTAAAGAAAATCTTCTAGAAAAATGAAAGTACAGATTTGCTTAAAAGAAATGTCTTGACCAAAAGCCTAAAACAGCATGGCAGACTTAGACTGAGAAACGTATGCTATTGGCTGAGAATTTGTGAGAAGTTAGGAAGGAGAGATTTCTCAAAAGATTCCAAAGGCTTTTATGCCTTTTTTTCAATTAATCTTTTAATTTTCTGTTGGGTAGTGGAGAAGGAGAATATCAAAGTGGTGAAAAATAAGCAGGAGATTTTATTTTAACTCTGACTCAGAGGTATTGAGGTTTTACATTTATTTGGTGTAAAAATATGTTCTTACATCTATCCGAATATTGGCTTAAGTTAAAATGTTGGTAAACCTTGGAGATGGGAGGACGTGCTTTTTTATCCTCTTTAAATATCATGGACTTTCGGATGGCTCCTAAAGTGAATTAGGAAGTTTTTAGACATTTGGCATCAAAGTTCAGACCCAGAGAGGTTATGTGGACATGCAACTTCTGTCTCTTGGATGGTGTGTTGATATTGTATATTTTTTAATGCTTACACGTTTCCATGACTAGTATAAAAGATTTACTGTTACAGTTTGCGTGTGGCCGGGCAGTGGCATATGGAAAAGCTGTTTCCTGCTATTTAATTTAATTAGCCCAATCACGTGCCAGCCTTCGGGCATGTCACTCTGGACTTCTGAGGCTCTTTGTCTGTCAAAGAGATGGACAATATCTTGGCTTTGTTTGGTTGCTTGGGATGCTGCAGATAAAACCACTAAAATTTCAACTGTTTGTTTAACCAAATCTTTGCATTTTTACCATTTGGTTTTGATTTTGTTTTACAAAAAAAGATGACATTTTGGCCCCGGGAAAGGGTAAAAGCACGGCTGAGGATATCAAGAAGAGCTGTTGTTCTTTGTGGCTTAATAAGGGCTGAGACTGAGACTCCATCATTTCCCAATCAGGACGTCTCAGCTAGGGCCTTACTACTTTGGTAGTGGAAACTCAAGACCATTGTCATTGCATTATTTTAGCCTTAAAGTAACTGACAAACTCGTTTTAATTCAAGCTTCTTTTTTGGGGTCCTGTGTGTATACCATGATTTTCTTCATCCTGTCAAATCTTCAAAACTTCAGTAAATTCATGGTTAAAGGATAAACTATATTGTTTGTTTTTTTGATGGGACGCTTCTAGTTTTGTTTTGTTTTCATAAAAGAAGATGGTGATCAACACCTTTAGTCACTTCAAGAATTTTCTATATCCTAGATTTTAACCTTTATTCAAGGTCAAAACTATCTAATTTTTTTCTCTTTTTTTTCTTTTCTAATCAATGTTTAAAATGTGTTTAAAATGTTTAAATGACCTTTTATTGTATTTACGTTATTATTACATTCCTTATAGTTTTTAAGCTTTAAAATTAGTGAAAAAACTTTTTTTTTTTTTTGGAGAGATTTTTTGCTACAGGGCGCGTGCGCTCTCCAGACAGACAGAGAGAGACAGAGAGACAGAAAGCGAGAAATCACCCTCCAGGGGGGATGGTCACACCGCAATCCTCTCTCCTCCATTCTCCTCTCAGGATCTTGGGCACGCATGCACACGCGCCTGGCGTGAGTTTAAGCCACCGGGTCCAGGACGCGAACCGCGGTCGACTACGTGGGAGTCCAGTGACATAGCCATTACGCTAACTGCTGGTTCCCAAAATTAGTGAAAAAACTTTTGAAAAGAAAGCAAAAAATATAAAAATATATGCTGAAACTCGGGAACATAATTTGCAGTGAAGGTTTTTGCCTAAATTTTCGGCAGGATTAACAACTTCCATGTGTCCTAATGTGCTCACGTGTCCTGGTGTCCAATCTAATAAATGTACTGGAACATCCAGATTTTTTTTTTCTTGGAGAGGTTTTTTTTTTTTTTCCTATAAGGTGTGTGTGCTCGCCAGACAGACACAGAAAGCAAGAAATCACCCCCCCAGGGGGGATGGCCATGCTTCAATCCCTTCTCCTCCATTCTCCTCTCGGGATCTTGGGCCACACGTGCACACACACCCTGCGTGAGTTTAAGCCATTGGGTCCAGGACTCAAACTACAGTCGACTACATGAGAGTCCAGCGACATAGCCATTATGCTAACTGCTGGTCCCTAGAGCATCCAGATTTTTAAATCAGGTGTCCCAGATCTGAGGTTCTTAATTAACCATAGACACATGCATAGTTTAGAGCTTTGGGAGAATTTATCCATGGGCTTAACCTGACACCAAGAAAGTGGAATTAAATCATGCTGAGTATCTAGCCAGTGTGTGTTATTGTCCTAGGTGCCAAGATACAGCCTCTACCCTCTGACAGGCCTTTGCCTTTGGAGCAACCCACGGGGCCTATACAGAATAAATAATGTGTTTCCAAGGAAGTGCCCTTTGTCTAAAGCTGATACAACTAATTACTTTCAACAGATCAGGATTTTTGACTGAACTACTGCCTACTTCACTTTAATAGTATTTACTCCTAAAGTCCTTACCTTGGACTGATTTTTCCTTTTTTAATTTGAAAAAACAGTTAAATGGTTAAAGATAAGGAAATTAAAGACTGAAATGTAAATTCTCTCTAACACAGTTTTACAACACGATTGACATTCTTAATATAATTTTTTTTTTATTACCAAAGGGAATATGTTTTTCCCATAGTCCTTTCCTTTTCTTTCTCCCTCCTGCCAAAATCTTGCTTAAGCCACTGCAGCCAGATCTTGAACTGGGGTAGGCCAGGTAGGATCTGGGTCCCAGTGCACCAGTTTGACTACTGTGCTGCAGGGCCAGCCCATAGTAAAGACATTTATAGTGACTTCATTACTATGTCTGCCACATGCTTGTCTTGTCAACTGACCTAGGCTCGAGATGAATTTTGCGTTTTGTTTAATGGCATATAGGCAGGCAACAACAGTGGGCATTGTGCTTTTAATTTTCTGATGCTTTCTGTCATCACTCTTCAGTGTAGTTGCACTTAAATTTTGAACCATTACATCTGCTTTCAGACTCATTATTTTATAGTTCTTTAATATCATTTATTTTCATTTTCTTTAGCGTGTGGGGGCATGCACACATGCACTACCACACCACCACCACCGTACTTTGACTTTATAATGAAATAGTGGCCATTTAAGAAAATTCATTTTGCTGGTAACATTTTAAGAATGAATGTATTTTTAAGATTGAGAGAAAACACCTTCTCTAAAGAAAAATATATTTTGTGTTAGAAAAACAGTCATTATTAATAAAGCTCTGTTTTCTCGTATTGATTGTTTAAAAAGTTGTAAAGTATAACATAACTGAAGTTTGAAATGAAGTGACTCATGAGGTGACAGTTAATTCAGAAATTGAGATCTTCTTAATTTTTTTTTAATCAATGGGGCACCTTTCTTAAAAGTTTATTTTATTGTTTAACATTTATTAATTTATCTTTTTTAGAGAGAGAGAGATGTTTGCTATAGGGTACATGTGCTCACAAGAGGGCAGAGAAAGACAGAGAGATAGAAAGTGAGAAATCACCCCTAGTGGAATAGCCATGCTGCAGTCCCTTCGCCTCTATTCCCTTCTTAGGATTTTGGGCATGCACACACACGCACTTGGCATATTTTAAATCACTGGGTCTGGTACTTGAACTGTGGTTGACTATGTGAAAGTCCAGTGATGTAACCTTTATGCCATGTGCTGGTTCCTATTTATCTATCTTTTTATTTGTTGTGATTTTCAAGCTGCTGGGTCAGGGTCTTGAACCACTGTCAGCCATGTAGGGATCCAGTGCCTTAACTACCATACCACCTGCTGGCCCATATTTAAGGTTTCTTAAGGAAAGAACTTTCTACAGTTAACTTAAGGATAGCTCCTGGAATATAGGTATCACAGGAGATAACATTGCTTCTAGTAGAAAAATCTAAGTCTTGTGAAATTCCAGTTCTGTTTGTTATAAAAACCCTAATAACCATAATAAGGGTAACTGTGCAATATCAAGTAGATATTTAGAAATGGCAAGCTGTGCTAAAAGAGTCCTTATAGTTAAACTTACAAATTAATTTGGCTTACAGAAAATATTAATCCCAATTTTCTTTTCACTACAATCTAAAATGTTATTTCATGTGCATTTATGAGTGTTTCAGTTACGTGTGTAAATTAGCTGATAGTCCTCATCTATTCTTTTTTTTTTTAATTGTTTAATTGGGACCAGCAGATGGTGCAACGGTTATATGACTGGACTCCGATGTAGTCTACTGCAGTTTGAGTTCCAGACCCGGCATCTTAAAACTCACACCAGGTGCATATGTCTGTGCCCAAGATCCCAAGAGGAGAATGGAGGAGAAGGGATTGTGGCATGATCATTCCCACTGGGGGGTGGTTTCTCACTTTCTGTCTCTCTGTCTCCATCTCCCTGGTGAGTGCATGCACTCTATAACAATATAAAATAAAATGTGGTTGTAATCTAATAAGAGGAAGAATTCAGAGTAACTCGATAGCTGTATACTGTACATCTATCACAAGCTCGGGACTTATGCCAGAGCTTAGAAGACAGGTACAGAATGCCAAGATATGTGAAGTAGTCACATGGCCTTCCAAATTTACAGTGTCCAAAAGAAATGGACTAGTAAACAAATGATGAAAATACAGTGTCGTTTGTGCCACTGTGTCTAAAAAAAAAAAGTATAAAGCACAAAATCTTCATAAGTCTCTATCAAGATATTTCATCTTCGGGAACCAGCAGTTAGCGTAATGGCTATGCCACTGGACTCCCACGTAGTCGACCGCGGTTCACATCCCGGACCTGGTGGCTTAAAACTCACACCGGGCGTGTGTGCGTGCATGCCCAAGATCCCGAGAGGAGAATGGAGGAGAAGGGATTGCGGCGTGACCATCCCCCCCTGGGGGGTGATTTCTCGCTTTCTGTCTCTATGTCTCTCTCTGTCTGTCTGGCAAGCACACGCGCCCTATAGCAAAAACCTCTCAAAATAAATAAATAAATAAAAAGATATTTCATCTTCTAGGTTGCTTGAATTGTGATTAAACCCACATCTGGCCCAGCCTGGTGGAGCAGTCAGTAGACCAACTTTGTCTTGATATTCCTAAAAGATGCTGGGCATTCACACATGTGCATGTGGGCACAGGATCCTGATGAGCTGGAGAATGCAGCATGATGAGATGATGTCCAGGGTGATTCTCTCTCCCTCTTGCGTGCTCACACATGTTCTCTATCATGATTTAATTATAATAAACACATTCAATGTGCACAGTTTTTCTGGTGATATCAGGTACAATTTCTCTCACCAACGTATGTTCAAAAGACCAATCATTCAACTGTTGATCTAATCATCTTGATTTTAAACACTGGACATTTGAATGAACATGGTTTCTTCTACAATGTGCTACTCTCTGTTCAATTTTATGTGGTTTTCTTTTTGTTGTTGCATTTCCTCCTCAAAGTCTACTCCTTTTTATTTTTCTTTTTTGCGTTTGAATGGATTATGATTGGATCTCTCTTTGAAGATAATTTATAGAGGAGAAACTATTCTCCCCCCTCACTGTGGTTTACCACAACCTTTAGAATGGTTAACAGGAGTACACTGAAATAAAAAAATACTGGTAAACAGCAATTCTCCAGCTAAAATCTACCAGTGTTTTGCTGGAAAGCTCATAAAACTAAGTGTCGTTAAGTGTCAGTATGCATGGGGCCGTACATTCAGTCTTGTCTGACCGCATCACATCCAATTACCTGAGGATAGCACCTTACCTAACCAGACTGGCCTATGTAAACAAGAAACTCTTCTGTTTGTTCACAACTTAAAGGATTTCTAGGTGTTGTAGGCCTCAGTGTTCTCATTAGTGAATTAAAAGTATTAACTCTGACCTTTGAAAGGTTATCATGTATTCACTCAGCCTGCCATTTAAAGATATATAAACACAATAATCAGACAGACAAACCAATATGGAATAACCATTTTAGGTTTTAAAATTTTTTCTTTTTTTTTTTTTCTTTCTTTTTTTTTTTTTTTTTTGAAGAGGTTTTTGCTATAGGGCGCGTGTGCTCGCCAGACAGACAGAGAGAGACAGAGAGACAGAAAGCGAGAAATCACCCCCCAAGGGGGATGGCCATGCCGCAATCCCATCCCCTCCATTCTCCTCTCAGGATCTTGGGCACACACGCACACGCGCCCGGCGTGAGTTTAAGCCACCAGGTCAGGGACTCAAACCGTGGTTGACTACGTGGGACTCCAACAACATAGCCATTAGGCTAACTGCTGGTCCCAATTTTATCTTTTCTATGTACATGATTTTCTTCAAAATTCCAACTCATTTGGAAAAAAATAGACTTGTTGAATGTTTTTGAACAAATGTCAAGTGAATGCTGACTTACTATTTTTGAACCAGAATTGGCAAATAGATTTCCTCTTGAAGGGAGGGAGATGGGAGAAACATATTCTACGCTGACAGTTTTTGATATTCCTCAGGAGCGAAAATAACTAAGTTAGTCATAAAATGTATGCGAAAATAGTCAGTGTATGCCAGTATTTAAAGTTTAAGCACTATTAAAAATAGTAAGGAAAGACACAATTGTATTATCAGCAGGCGTGTTAGCTGAGAACCACTGTAACAATAAAAGGTAGTAAGTTTTAAGGGCTAATTGTTAAGCACCATTCCCAGCTCTTTGTGGAGATCATTTAACCATCATCTCTTACGTATAAATGATGAAACAGAGGCTTCAGAGTGGTGAAGCAGTTGCTCAAAGTCATACATCTCAAAAACAGTAGAGCTCAGATTCCAATGCCAGACAAAATCCAGAGAGGTTGAGAGACCGACTTGCAGTCTCTCAGTCAATTCATGGCAATGCAGTTAGCAGAGCGTGGCATGTGACTCATCAACTATTGGATATAAATTTAAAATATAGGGGGACCAGCAGTTAGCGTAATGGCTATGTCGCTGGACTCCCACATAGTCGACCGCGGTTCACGTCCCAGACCCGGTGGCTTAAAACTCACGCCGGATGCATGTGCATGTGTGCCCAAGATCCTGAGAGGAGAATGGAGGAGAAGGGATTGCGGCATGACCATCCCCCCGGGGGGTGATTTCTCGCTTTCTGTCTCTATGTCTCTCTCCGTCTGTCTGGCGAGTGCACACGCCCTATAGTGAAAACTCAAAAAAAAAATTTTTAAAAATTTGAAATATAGTTCTTCCAATTCCAAATCAGAAAGTCCTTTGCTAATATGCTAATTTTTCAACCAATCTTCCCCCACCCCATCCCCCAACCTCAGGCAGTTATTTCAATGAGAATGTGCTATTTCTCATAAAAAGCAAAGGAGGTGGGAAAAACAAAAACTCAAAACAGTCAGGAAGTCGTTGCAAGAATGGCTTCACAGTTGTGAACCTGTTCTTCTACTTCGTATAGAATTTAATTCTTCTGGGGCCGGCAGGTAGTGTGGTAGTTAAAGGCGTTGGATTCCCACATGGCCGACTGCAGTTCGAGTCCCAGATCTAGTGGTTTGCTTTCTTTCTTTTCCCTT
>NW_006159915.1:608941-616394 GCF_000334495.1 Tupaia belangeri chinensis
CTCTCTCTCTGGCTCTCTCTGGTCAAATTAAAAAATTGTAACAAATGGAATTAAATAAATGAATAATTCTTTTAAAAAATGTACTTCTATTTAACTCCAGTTCATAAATCTTACATCTTGTGATCATTGGTTACAAGACTGAAAAATGTCATATATGTAATCCTCACCTCTTTAATACTTAGGAAGGTTATATTATTAATTTTTAAAGTTTGGGTATATTTTTATTCTTTTTGCTTATTAGTCTATACAAAAAGCATATATTTAAATATTAACTTGGGTAAATTCTTTGCATTTCACTGAAGGCTTCTTAGCCTGCCTAGAGGCTTCTGAAGTTGTAGCTCTTTGTTAACATTTATTATATAAGAGCTGTTCCTCTCTTCTCACAGTTACAGTGCAACACTCTGTTTAAAGGGCCAGCCCCATAACGTAGTGGTTAAATGCCGTGCATTGGGAGCTGGACCCCACATGGCCAACTGCAGTTTGGATACCAGCCCCTGCATCTTGAAAAACGTTCCAGACATGTGTATGTGCATGCTCAAAATCCTGACAGGAAGGAGAAATGGAGTAAAAAGGCTGTGACAAGCCCACACACCACTCGGGGTAGTCTCTCTCTGTGTCTCTTTCTCTTTTTCTTGATTCACACACATGTCCCGTGGCAATAAAAAATAATTGGAAGGGGGGAACCAGCAGATGGTATAATGGTTACACAGCTGGACTCCCTTGTAGTTGAACATGGTTCAAGTCTCAGACCCAGTGGCTTAAAACTCACACCATGCATGTGTGTGTATGTGTTCAAAATCCTCATAGAAGAATGGAGAAGGTATTGAGGTATGGCCATCCACCCCGGGAGGTAATTTCTTGTTCTTTGTCTCTATCTCTCCAGCAAGCATACACACGTTATGGCAAAAATCTTAAAAACAAAAAACAAAAAACAAAAAAAACAAAAACCTTTTTGAAAGTTGAATTAGAAAATAATAAAGTTCTAAAAAAGTTATATATATTTTTTTAAATGGCCAAGGGACCAGCAGATGGCATAGCGGTTACATCACTGGACTCCCATGTAGTCAACCATAGTTCAAGTCCCAGACCTGGTGATTTAAAACTCATGTCAGGGTTGAATATAATTGTAATTTAGGTTCTAAAATACTGTATCTTAAGGATTGTAACAACTGAGTCAATACATAAATATAAAATTAAAATGTCACTGATTTGTAACCTTATGGATTGTGGCAAAGCCTAAGTTGAGCATTATGTATAGAACCAAAAACTTGTATTTGGTTTTAAGAAATAGCATTTTCTGGACCAGTAGGTGGTGTGGTGGTTAAGGCTTTCGATCCTAACATGGCTGACTCTGTAGCTCAAGTCCTGGATCTGCAGACTTGAAAACCATCCTGGATACATGTGCATACGTGCTCGTGCTCAAAATCCCGAGAGGAGAATGGAGGAGAAGGGATTACAGCATAGCCATCCTCCACTGGGGGATGATTTATCACTTTCTGTCTTTCTGTCTCTGTCTGTCTCTCCAGTGAGCACACATGCCCTATAGCAAAAATCTCTCTTAAAAAAGAAAAAAAAAGGCTGAAAATTTTTTGATGTATAAAAATCCTGATAAAATAATTTAAGCTAATATAAATCTTCATTTATCTATTTACTCATAACACATCCATAGTACACAGGACATTGCTTTAAATGTTGGACATGATTCTGTCAGGCTGTCATACATTGAAAATCCAGTCAAATAAGAATAAATCACATAGGGACCAGCAGTGGGTGTAATGGCTATGTCACTGGACTCCCATGTAGTCAACCACGGTTTGAGTCCTGGACCCAGTGACTTAAACTCATGCTGTGTGTGTGTCTGTGTGCCCAAGATCCCAAGAGGAGAATGGAGGAGAAGGGATTGAGGCATGGCCATACCCCCTGGGGGAGGGTGATTTCTCGCTTTCTGCCTCTCTGTCTTTCTGGTGAGCCCATCCACAATATAGCATAAACCTCTCAAAACAAAACAAAAGAAAACCAAACAAAAAGAATAAATCACGTATTAGAGGTCTTTAAAAAGTTCTTTGAAAAATGCATGTTGTGGAAAAACTCTACATTGATTTCAAGGGTTCTTTTGCACCAAAATAAACCCATACTTTAATTCTACTCTCCCCATGAACTTGGTGAAAATGCCTCACAAGGGAGTAACTATTAAGTAATGAAGTCAGATACTGCAGTACATAGAATAGTACTCTGATTGGTCATGTTTTTATAAGTGTCAAAAGTTGAATTTTATAGGGACCAGCAGTTGACGTAATGGCTATGTCACTGGACTCCCATGTAGCCAACTGCGGTTTGAGTCCCAGGCCCAGTGGCTTAACCTCACGCCAGGCACATGTGCATGCGTGCCCAAGATCCCTACCGGAGAATGGAGGAGAAGGGATTTCAGCGTGGCCATGTCCCCCTGGGAATTATTTCTCACTTTCTGTCTCTCTATCTCTCTCTGTCTTTCAGGTGAGCACACACACCCTTTTGCAAAAACCTCTCCGAAAAAAAAAAAAAAGTTGAATTTTGTAAATGTTCTTTGATTTAACAAAAATATAAATAGTTAATAAACCTATAAGTTTTCCATTTCTATTAGAATGTTTAATGTAGCTTTATAAATGTTATTTTTACCTATACTTAAATTTCTTAAGTCAACACATTTTCCAGCACAAGCAATAAGCTGAGTATGAGCTAGTAAGTAGTCCAGCCGATTCAAGAAGAGACCATTTCTTCTCTTTCAATTAAAATTTTTTTGAGAGAGATTTTTGCTATAGGGCGCATATGCTCCCAGAGAGACAAAAAGCGAGAAATCACTTCCCAGGGTGAATGGCCATCCCACAGTTCCTTATCTGCAAATCCTCCCGTGATTTTGGTCATGCACACTCATTCACCTGGCCTGAATTTTAAGCTGCCAGGTCTGGCACTCAGACTGTGGTCTACTACGTGAGAGTCCAGTGATGTAACCATTATGCCCTTTGCTGGTCCT
Organism: Tupaia belangeri chinensis; assembly: GCF_000334495.1. Classification (NCBI taxonomy): domain Eukaryota; kingdom Metazoa; phylum Chordata; class Mammalia; order Scandentia; family Tupaiidae; genus Tupaia; species Tupaia belangeri. The sequence continues at coordinate 611,952 of NW_006159915.1, forward strand.
GATACTATATCAATAAACCTTCTACTCAACTTCCTGGTCATGCTGGTTCCCGTTATAAGTGTTTGCTCACAAACCCAGAAACTAGTTTAAGATTCTTAAAATAACAAATATTTCAAGGGATAAGACTGAATTTATAACAATATTTCAAAATTATAATTGATACTATCAGAGAACTCCCTTTGATTTGAAAATCTTTGTAGATTGAGGTAAATAACACCCAAGCTCTTCAAAATTACTTTAGTGAATGTTTTATTCTTTCATTTTTTTCCAACTATAGGCATTTTAGTAGAAATAATATTTTAGATAGGCAAAGTGGTCAGGCATCCATAATAGCCACTGTGGAGTAGATATAATTGGTGTATCAATAACTGCTCCCAGGAAGTGACCTCACATACTTGAAGGGTAATTGATGGCCTAGTATAGCCTGACTCACAATCAATAGTAATTCAAAAGGGAAAGCTGTGTATTTATTCAGAGTTTCATGGCTAGTTAGATGGCGTCTTTTATTATGTTCAATCACAAGGGAGACATTTTCTTCCATTGCATATTGAATTGTGATCTCTTGTATTAAAGAGTGTTTTCATCTTTATCCAATAAATTTTCCCCATTATCTATCATAAAGACTGGCTAGAAGCTCTTTTTACTTTGTAGTTTTTTCTGGATGTGATATGTGAATGAGTGAGATAGCTCTCAGATTTCCCTTTACGAGCTAACTGAAAACATGCAGCCTCCACGAACAGTCTGCATACCTTGAAAGTTGAATATGTAAGACAATATAAATGAGGCCTCTTCAAATAGTTCATAGAAAATGTGTACTATAAAAAAAAGAAAAAAATGCATGGCTTAAGAATTTTTTTTTCACACTGGAGTCAATAGGTGACATAGTAGGTATGGTGCTGAATTCCCACATGGGTGACCGTGGTTTGCGTCCCAGACCCGGCAACCTGAAACTCACAATGGGTGCTTGTACATGCTTATCCAAAATCCCAAGAGGAGAATGGCGGAGAAGGGATTGCGGTGTGGACATCCTTCCTGGGGTGGGGGTGGGGGTGATTTCTCACTATTTTTTTTCTCTGTATCTCTAAAAAGAAAAATTTTTTCTTGCACCAAAATAAACTCATACTTTATTCCATTTTCCATAAACTTTTTGAAGTATGTATACAAACACACACACACATACACATGCACATGCGCACACTTATATGAGCAATAAGCTCATGCATGTATGCACTCATACACGTACGTATATACTAGTTAGAGTGCTATTTTTGCATTCATAATTTTGATATTTCTTCATTTATGATTCTCTTTGTTGCTGACAAGGAGAATGAAAAATATGACCTCAAAACCAGCACCACCAAGTATCAAATTCTCAGAGAGCAAGGATTGGTGGAGGGAAAATGCTCTTGTATAAGGCCGCGAGTCTGTTCAGTCTGATTTCAGTTTGACCAGTGACACAGGAATGCGTTTATAAGCTTCTAAATAATAAATGCCCCATCTGCAACCTAATGCCCCATCTGCAACCTTCTGAATAAGGAATGTCACATTTCTAGTGTGTTTACATACACATTGTATGGATAATGTGCAAATGTACAAAAGATGATTTGTTTCAGTCTAATTCTAGTCACATCTTTAAATTGAATGTTTTTAAAATATTCTCACCTGTGCCCTCGTGTAGAAAAACTCTACATTGATTTCAAGGGTTCTTTTGCACCAAAATAAACCCATACTTTAATTCTACTCTCCCCATGAACTTGGTGAAAATGCCTCACAAGGGAGTAACTATTAAGTAATGAAGTCAGATACTGCAGTACATAGAATAGTACTCTGATTGGTCATGTTTTTATAAGTGTCAAAAGTTGAATTTTATAGGGACCAGCAGTTGACGTAATGGCTATGTCACTGGACTCCCATGTAGCCAACTGCGGTTTGAGTCCCAGGCCCAGTGGCTTAACCTCACGCCAGGCACATGTGCATGCGTGCCCAAGATCCCTACCGGAGAATGGAGGAGAAGGGATTTCAGCGTGGCCATGTCCCCCTGGGAATTATTTCTCACTTTCTGTCTCTCTATCTCTCTCTGTCTTTCAGGTGAGCACACACACACCCTTTTGCAAAAACCTCTCCGAAAAAAAAAAAAAAGTTGAATTTTGTAAATGTTCTTTGATTTAACAAAAATATAAATAGTTAATAAACCTATAAGTTTTCCATTTCTATTAGAATGTTTAATGTAGCTTTATAAATGTTATTTTTACCTATACTTAAATTTCTTAAGTCAACACATTTTCCAGCACAAGCAATAAGCTGAGTATGAGCTAGTAAGTAGTCCAGCCGATTCAAGAAGAGACCATTTCTTCTCTTTCAATTAAAATTTTTTTGAGAGAGATTTTTGCTATAGGGCGCATATGCTCCCAGAGAGACAAAAAGCGAGAAATCACTTCCCAGGGTGAATGGCCATCCCACAGTTCCTTATCTGCAAATCCTCCCGTGATTTTGGTCATGCACACTCATTCACCTGGCCTGAATTTTAAGCTGCCAGGTCTGGCACTCAGACTGTGGTCTACTACGTGAGAGTCCAGTGATGTAACCATTATGCCCTTTGCTGGTCCTGATACTATATCAATAAACCTTCTACTCAACTTCCTGGTCATGCTGGTTCCCGTTATAAGTGTTTGCTCACAAACCCAGAAACTAGTTTAAGATTCTTAAAATAACAAATATTTCAAGGGATAAGACTGAATTTATAACAATATTTCAAAATTATAATTGATACTATCAGAGAACTCCCTTTGATTTGAAAATCTTTGTAGATTGAGGTAAATAACACCCAAGCTCTTCAAAATTACTTTAGTGAATGTTTTATTCTTTCATTTTTTTCCAACTATAGGCATTTTAGTAGAAATAATATTTTAGATAGGCAAAGTGGTCAGGCATCCATAATAGCCACTGTGGCGTAGATATAATTGGTGTATCAATAACTGCTCCCAGGAAGTGACCTCACATACTTGAAGGGTAATTGATGGCCTAGTATAGCCTGACTCACAATCAATAGTAATTCAAAAGGGAAAGCTGTGTATTTATTCAGAGTTTCATGGCTAGTTAGATGGCGTCTTTTATTATGTTCAATCACAAGGGAGACATTTTCTTCCATTGCATATTGAATTGTGATCTCTTGTATTAAAGAGTGTTTTCATCTTTATCCAATAAATTTTCCCCATTATCTATCATAAAGACTGGCTAGAAGCTCTTTTTACTTTGTAGTTTTTTCTGGATGTGATATGTGAATGAGTGAGATAGCTCTCAGATTTCCCTTTACGAGCTAACTGAAAACATGCAGCCTCCACGAACAGTCTGCATACCTTGAAAGTTGAATATGTAAGACAATATAAATGAGGCCTCTTCAAATAGTTCATAGAAAATGTGTACTATAAAAAAAAGAAAAAAATGCATGGCTTAAGAATTTTTTTTTCACACTGGAGTCAATAGGTGACATAGTAGGTATGGTGCTGAATTCCCACATGGGTGACCGTGGTTTGCGTCCCAGACCCGGCAACCTGAAACTCACAATGGGTGCTTGTACATGCTTATCCAAAATCCCAAGAGGAGAATGGCGGAGAAGGGATTGCGGTGTGGACATCCTTCCTGGGGTGGGGGTGGGGGTGATTTCTCACTATTTTTTTTCTCTGTATCTCTAAAAAGAAAAATTTTTTCTTGCACCAAAATAAACTCATACTTTATTCCATTTTCCATAAACTTTTTGAAGTATGTATACAAACACACACACACATACACATGCACATGCGCACACTTATATGAGCAATAAGCTCATGCATGTATGCACTCATACACGTACGTATATACTAGTTAGAGTGCTATTTTTGCATTCATAATTTTGATATTTCTTCATTTATGATTCTCTTTGTTGCTGACAAGGAGAATGAAAAATATGACCTCAAAACCAGCACCACCAAGTATCAAATTCTCAGAGAGCAAGGATTGGTGGAGGGAAAATGCTCTTGTATAAGGCCGCGAATCTGTTCAGTCTGATTTCAGTTTGACCAGTGACACAGGAATGCGTTTATAAGCTTCTAAATAATAAATGCCCCATCTGCAACCTTCTGAATAATGAATGTCACATTTCTAGTGTGTTTACATACACATTGTATGGATAATGTGCAAATGTACAAAAGATGATTTGTTTCAGTCTAATTCTAGTCACATCTTTAAATTGAATGTTTTTAAAATATTCTCACCTGTGCCCTCGTGTATGGCTGTTGAAGCAGACTCATGAAAGGTTTCTTGTTTATTATCTTAGTATTTTTCCTGTCCTTATTTTGATACTGAATTCTAGGTTTGCCTATGGTTACCAGACCTTTTTTTTTTTTTTTTTTTTTTTTCGCTTCTTTCGAAAGCTTTTTTTTGCAATACATAGTTACCTACCCCTAA
>NW_006159915.1:616626-632167 GCF_000334495.1 Tupaia belangeri chinensis
TTCCAGACCTTTTTTTTTTTTTTTTTTTTTTCTGTTCGCTTCTTTCGAAAGCTTTTTCTTGCAATACATAGTTACCTACCCCTAATATCCTTTCAAATAGGAAGTAATTGACTGGACAACCAGATCCTACTGCTTCTACTGAAAAACTAGAAGAAGCATGCATTCAGGGGAAATGTCTTTTAGTTTATCTTTAAATTGGAGCAGGGCAGAGGTCACTAGCTGAAAGGAAGTCAAAATGACAAGGACCCTAGTGGCTGCAAAGAAAGGTTAAGGCAAGTAAATATCTTTCTTGAGACACTTGGACTGTTGTTCGCTACCTGGCACAAACCGTTTTCCACTGAAATAAAGTAAAACATTACTGACTTAGGAAAAGACAAAGTAGTTTAATTTAATTGGAGTTTCAATTATAGTCTAGGTCAAAGGTGTTTGTGTTGATTTTAATTTGGTTGCTTCTAAACCTAAGTTCTTTCACATAAAACTATTAAGTAGGAGCAGCTACATTAAATACACTTCACAAAAGACTTACATGAAAAAATAACTTTCATATACCACGATACATAAAAATTGCTAGAGGATGGTCTAATCTCAAGGAAGAATTCATTTGGAATTTTCATTTCTAAAAATGGGAACAAGTTCTAAGTAAATACATTTTTCTCTCTTGCTATAGAATAAATAAGGAGTTTGATTTAAGAAATGAGAAACAGAGATTTTAGGTACTATATTTTCAAAATTCAGAAATGGCTTATTCAGTGGGATGAAACTGAAAAAGGACATCACAGGGGTCCGTGGTGATTGCTGCCGAGGACCTAAGTGGTCTGAGTGCAGTGACTCGAAATGTAACAAGGAGGAAAAGAATTATAACTGCAGGTTCTCATCAGGGTATTTTAGACATCTATGCCAAGTTCTTTCAACCAAGACAGTTCTGTTAATCAGACAATGCCTGATCATCTTGGAGATTTTCACGCTAAGGCGATAGCTTTTGTGGGAACATAGTTTTACAGCAGTGATGTGTTTAGCCAGTTTTGTGCAACCATGCTTAGCATGATGGATTTATGGCTGGCCCGTGTTATGCTTTCACCCATTAGAATCATGGACAGCCTAGTTTCCCTTTGATTTAAACAGGATATTGTTGGTTTGGTTGGTGGTATATTTCTTCTCTGGCTATGGTTGGGTTACAATAATCATTTTTTACATACTTGTCAACTATAACTATCTAGGGAAAGGGAATGATCCCAAAACCCAAATTGTCCAAATTTTATTAAGAACGGGAACTATGTTCTTGCATATATTGGTTGCATACAGAAAGACATAAATTTCATCATTGTTTGATGGAGATTTTTATTCATGCTTCATATTCTTGGGAGCTAGAAGTGAACTGAAGTGCATTGCAGATTTGGGTTCGACAGCGAAGAAGCAGCCTTGATGCACAGGCTGCAGTTTGCATTTCTGAAACTCAAGTATTTCTGTTAACATCCCACAGCTGTTCATAGACTCTATGATAGGAGTATTAGGACATTTTGCTCTTGTTTTAGCCAGAAACCCGTGATTCTCATATGCAAATTGACGCTGAAAAGTGTCTGTGAACATAACTTTTTAGCCAATCCTTCTCTTGTAGGACAATTATTCCCTGCAGACATTTCTTTAATGTTTGGAGGAGTCATTTTTTCCATATAGTTGTTCCTAACTTAGAGTTCTTCTTGTGTTTTTACTGCCATTCTGAAAATGAGGGACAGGCCCATTTCTATGTTTTTATGAAGGTCAAATAGCTAAAGTACCAGTTAAATTAAAAAAAAAAAAGTGGCTAAGCTATATTGCTATATATTGTACATTGATATCTTCCTAAAAAAAAAAAAAAGGAAAGTTGTAGTCATGTAGGGAGAAACTACTCTCTAAAGTTGAATAGATATAGGATAAACTAATCAATTTTGCAAACAAGGAGGACATGTAACTAGCATGTTTTGGTATTGCACTTTTTTTTCTATTGAAAGGTGTATCAGGTTTGATAATACAGTTGTTTCATGTCCTTTAAGGAATTTGTCTCACCTCACCTCCCCCCCAAAAAGTCTTATTTCAGTGTGATTTTTTTTTTTTTGGCAATGCAATTGTTTTTATTAATTTTTCTTTGTAGAGAGAAGCATGCTTTTTGATGGCCCCTGTAAACACATCAGTGAAGTATATACCATTTTGAGACTTCCTATGTGTGTGTGTATTATTGTTTTGTAGTGTTAGATGACCATATCATCAACTGTATTACATAATAATTATTGAAGGCAAGTTAGGCCAAAATAGTGGTAAAATTTTATAGCAAAAATACTTACAGCAGCCACTTTGAAAAGATGATTTTATTAAATCAAGTCGTTGCGCTTGGTCATTTTACTACTACAGCCAAACGAGGCTATTCAATTGTAACACTTCCTATCTCTGATTTTAGTTGATTGTCTCATTCTGCTCATACATTTCAAGTTTAAATGCAAGCATAGAATGTTTATCAAAGAAATCCAAAGAGCACTTGGATTGTTTTTTTCTGTGATCACAGAAAGAATCCTCTGTTACACAAGAGTCATTCCCTTTGTATCTTCAGTACAAATTCTATAAAGAAGTAACAGCTTTAAAATAAGACAGACGCTTAGTGGTCATCGAAATAAAACTGAAATACAATTATAAAATTTGTAAATTATGTACTGCAAAGAACAGCAAACTTGAACTATTCACTCACGAATAATTTGAAAAAGACAGGGCCCATGCTTTTCACAGCTTTAGTCTGTAACTCATACTCACCTACAAAAGAAAAATTAATGGTTTACCCCCAAGAAAAGGCGATTACATACCATTTTGTGTAGGAACATTAAGAATAGAAATTAGGGAACCAGCAGTTAGCGTAATGGCTCCCACGTAGTCGACCGCGGTTCACGTCCCGGATCCGGTGGCTTAAACTCACGCCGGGCACGTGTGCGTGCGTGCCCAAGATCCCGAGAGGAGAATGGAGGAGAAGGGATTGCGGCGTGACCATCCCCCCTGGGGGGTGATTTCTCGCTTTCTGTCTCTATGTCTCTCTCTGTCTGTCTAGCGAACGCACGCGCCCTATAGTGAAAATCTCTCCAAAAAAAAAAAAAAAAAAAGAATAGAAATTAATGCAAGTTGCTATATTGAGAGCAAATATGGTAAATTGCTACATTGTGAACTCATAGTACGTGATTTTGGTTTTACTCTAAGGAATGATAGACATTTTTTTAAAATCAGTAACCTTATCATATACTTATTTAATGCATTTACTTCTGAATGACTCCTGTGAGATTCTCCATCTTAAAGAATTCTGAGAAAAATTTTATTTGGTTTTCACTACTTATCTGTACATAGAAAATCTTTTCTTCACTGCAGAGGGAGATGAACTTACATAATAATTGATGGAGGAAAAGTGAGATAGTACAGTCACGAGATAAGAGACATGGGGAACACTGAGAGCTGTTTATGCACTCGAACTTATATTCTGCAGGAGAGCGTTACCTTTAACTTACTCATTTAAAATTTTCCCTGCAATTTTAGTTTATTTTTGTGTTTTAATTGACAAGAAGGTGCATATACACACTGGAAAGAGACAGAGGGAAAACAAGAAAGCACCCTCCCCGGGGCGTGGTCACATGACCAACCCTTCTCCATATCTCTTTCCTTTCAGGAATTTGGTCATGCATGCACACATGCCTGGCATGTTTTTCATGTTGTCGGTTCTGGGGTTCCAACCGTGCTGTTAGCCATGTGGGGTCCAGCTGCCTTAACCACCAGGCCATGGGCCTGCCCCATGTTAAGTATTTAATGTTTCTCAATTGCAGAAACAGAAGATGATCAAGATGTTGGATATGTTTTGCAAAAATTTTTCTGAGCAGTTTGTGAGCCATTTATATAGATCTTTCCAATCTTATATTTATTTTAGTACCAAGTTGTTGAAGGACTTTAGTGAGAATTCTAAAACTAAATGATACGTCGATTTTTCTATAGGCTATTAGTGTCTTATTACTATGATATGAAAAGGGTTGCTCATCATTTCTGGCTTGGTAGAATTTGACTTATAAGGAAAAGGGAAAAAAACATAGACCATCTCTAACATGCAGGCTGACCTCCATCTGCTCTTTAACATAAATAAATTCCTTTTGGTTATTTTCACTTTTGATTTTTATTATTATTTTTACTTTTACGTATTCTCCATGTGTTTTCCATGGCAGTCCTTTAACTTGGATAGTGTTCTGAGTATATTAGCATCAATGTGCAATTTTTCCACACTAGATGGAATTCAAGTTAACACAGGTGGCAGTAGTCAAAAATCAAACCATGAAGATTGCCAAAGGATGGTGGTCCAGGTTGATGCCAATTAGGTGACATGACCCAGACCTACCAGATAAGCCACCCAAGAATGCCACCCAAAGAGGACAGTTTGTACACCACAACATAAAGACAGGGCAAGCCCTGCAGTGGGCACAGGCCTTGTATTTGAATCCTGGCTTTGACACTTCACTTGGCCTGAGACTGCTGTAGCTCTGACTCTCAGGTCTGGGAGAGTAACACCCATGTCTCAGGATAAATGGTGAGTGAGCTTTAGAAAAGGCAGTGTACATCAAGGCAATTCACAGAGCTGCTCGGTGTGGCAACTGCAGATTGGAAAGGAATGAATTAGCACTTTCCTTAGAGTACTTGCAAAGAGAAAATCTGGATGACTTATGAGAGAATTTTCCAAACTATGTGTTTTGAAATATACTAGAGAGCTATTCTCTGGTCTGTGAATTTAGAAAATGCTACATTCTATGTAAGCCTTATGGAGACACCCAGTACTCAAGTAAATTAGTGACTCAGAAATCCTGCATCAAAGCAGCCTATTTATATTAACTTGATATGAAAAAGAAATAACCATGATATTTAAAAAATGGTATTGTTCTATGGAACAAACATGTTGAAACACTAACCTAAGACATTGGTAATAAACGTCTAACTCCCCCCATCTTTCTCTTTTTTAAAGTTTATTTATTTATTCCTTCCATGAGCAAGAGAGTGAGAGAGACAGCACCTCCAATAGGATCTTGACCCCACGATCCATCTTTGGCTTCGGCTAGCCCTGGATCAAGGGTCCACACGTGCACAGCAAACACAAGGAGGCCTCCAGACAGCAGGATGAAGCCTTCCCACGTGGGTCAGCCTTGCAGAGCATGGCGTTCTGCTGCTGCGCCATCTGACCACATCCCATCTTAGTCTTTAGTAACAGAACTGGAGAGACGTATAACCTATGAGAAGCCATCTCTCCTAGCATTTTTTGTGACTTGTAGGAAATGAAAAATTGGGGTCTAAATCCATTTATCTTAGAACAAATTTGATATTCCTTGTTAATCTCTCCTTAAAGAGACTCCGTAGGTCACAACAAATGAATGGAGATCTGGTTGGTATTAAATACTTTCTCAACATGGCATGGCTAAGTTTGGTAGTTGGCTGATCTCGTATATAAATAGGGCTCTTAAAATATCCAGTGCTGACAATATGATATCTCTCCTCAGCAACTTATAAAAGTCCTTATTTATACTTTTTCTTAAAAAAGAAAATTTTAGTACTGGTAAATAATAATTTTTTTCCTGTCATTCTTGAGTGAAAAAATTCTACATTATAGTCAGATGTTTGCAGTGAGAAAAAGTAGTCATATTTAGTAGCTGCTGATAAATACATTTGCCATGTGATACTATGTATATCATCTTGTATATTAAGCAATATTTTGGGCGATTTTTCTATGGTGATAAAATTTACATTACATAAAACTTATTTTTTAAAAAATAGCTGAAATGAAAACTGTATTAACCTAGACATGATTAAAGCACTAGAACCCATGGGAAACAATAAATTAAGATACATTTAGGAACCAGTAGGTGGCATGGTGGTTAAGGGCTCTGGATTTCCACATTGCTGATTGAGGTTTGAGTACCAGACCTGGTGGCTGGCTTTCTCCCTTTCTCTCTCGGTCTCTCTGGTCAAATTTAAAATAATAATAATAATAATAATAATAATAATAATAGAGTTAATAAATAAATAATTCTTTTGTAACCAGCAGTTGGCATAATGGCTATGTCGCTGGACTCCCATCTAGTCAACCATGGTTTGAGTCTCAGACCTGGCGACTTAAACTCATGCCAAGCGTGTGTGTGTGCATGACCAAGATCCCTAGAGGAGAATGGAGGAGAACGGATTACAGCGTGGCCATCCCCCCGGGGGTGATTTCTTACTTTTTGTCTTTCTATCTCTCTCTGTCCTTCTGGCAAGTGCATGCACCCTATAGCAAAAACCTCTCCAATAATAACTAACTAAATAAATAATTCTTTTTAAAAAAGATAAATTTGTATCTGACACTTACTTGTTCAAAAGAAACAAAACATTAAACAAAAATATCTATTTCTATTTTTCTTTCTAGTCTATTACAACCTTTTCCTAATAGTTATTAAAATTCCAAGCTATGATTATTAAAACTAAAGATATTATTTGATTATCACATACAGGGAATGCTCTTGTGGGAGAACATATTACAATGAGATTTTCAATTGTGTAAACACAGTATCTTTTTTGTGTTAAGAAAGTTGGTATGTTTTTATAGGATAGATGTGGCGTGTTCATTTTAACTCTATATTCAATATCAGGAGAAAAGTGACGTATGTCACTTTTCAGGAAAAAAATAAAAGCATTCCTCATTAGAGGGAGAAGAGAGAAGGTGAGGATAGATGCTTCTAGTCTAGCAGCTGCACAAATTGAGCAATTGTCCAGTAGGGGTTGCTCACAGAGCAGGAAGGCTAACCGTTCTGGCCACACTTTCCACGGCTTCAAGGAGACGGAGACTTCAAGGCCACTCAAGTGTCTCTAGTCGAAATAACCTCTTCACCTATTCCAAAGTGACTCAGCTTTCAAGATCTATTCCAATAAAACAGTGTATGTCAGATTAAAGAATCACTAAATAAGTTCTTTGCATCTTGTCATCTGCCTTAAAATGAGATTTTACACACCATGCTTACTATGTGGCTGTGCATTAATGAGGGGGTGCTCATAACTGCTTTTCCAAACAGAATCAAAGTGCAGTTAAATTGTTTTTAAACACATTTAGAGACTGAAACCCAGGGTAGTAAACTAGTAGCCAACTAAAGCAAAACAGGCTGGAATGTTGGTAACCGATGGCACGCACAGCATCCAAGCAAAACATCTCGAAGTGCTAGTACCGTAATAAATTATAGTCTTCACGTTCGTATTTTGCAAGTGAAAACAGCACTGTGTCAAGTTTGTGAAATAAAGACCAAACGACGGCATTTTTAATTTGCCCACACCTGTGATGACCAAGTAGCCTTGCTGCATCATTGCAATCAATTGGGTGGTTGAGGTTGAAAAAGGAAAAGACAAACACACAAATTCCAAGGCCAGAATGCAACCAACCGTACACGAGAGAAAATGGTTGTGGGAGGCAGAGGGGTTAACTGTCACGTAGGTTATAAAGAATGTGCTGCTTTTTCTTCCTTTCCTTGCCCCTCTCTCCTCACAGGAAGATACATACCACATTCAGCTAACACCCAAGGGGCTATCTCCTTTTCTTCAGGGTTAATTTTCTCTCTTTAACATAATGAGATAAATGGCTCAATGGCGTTGGTGTCCTGGGAGTGTTCAGAGGGCAAGAAATGGTCAAGAACTGGTTTATCTCCAAACTTCATTAGCCTATTAGATAACCGATGCAGGGCACCCCAATTATCTTAAAGAATGAAAAACTTCTAAGGGATGAGAGTCAATCCTTCCAATAACGGAACTTGGCCTCTTGCTTCAGAACGGAGATTCACAAATCCCTTTCGTGGATCGGTTCTCTCCTGGGCGAAGAGGATGGGCTGATTTATTTCTCGGGGGTGACCTGGAGAATATCTGCCCTGATGGACTCCCTTGATCTTGACATCAGTCACTTTGGAGTCGAGATAATGAAAACTGCATTAAAGAGGCCCCTCCAGTTTATGCAAATGGAGCTTTAACTTCAAAGGAGCAATATTCTTCGGGGAGTTTCTTTGCTATTTGGAAGTATTAATAAAAGAAAATGTGTTTGATATTTCCTCTCTTCTTGTCCTGATTTTCTCTAAGTCAAATGGACATAGGGGTGACTTTTTAATTTGATTTTATGAAAGCCCCTAAGTATTCTTGAACCTTTCTCTAAGGAAGTCAAATTGTGTTTAGTTCAAAGGTTGCTGCATGAAATTAGCAAGGGCCTAAGTGATGCTTAAACATATTCCAAACAAATGAAGTTGTACACATCTCAGGACTGGATTTCTTGAACTGATATAGCTGGAGGAAATGTAGTCTTACAACAGAACAGGTGTCCCGTGGAGTGATAGAGGGAAAATGATGGCATGAGTAGGAATCACATCTGTGGGTGTACTTTGGGCTTCCACTTATGTTAGAAAAAAATCATGTTATTTCTTTTTTTTTTTTCCCTTTTGGAGAGGTTTATGCTATAGAGTGGATGCGCTCACCAGAAAGACAGAGAGAGACAGAGAGACAGAAAGCGAAAAATCACCCCCCAGGGGGGATGGCCACACCACAATCCCTTCTCCTCCATTCTCCTCTCGGGATCTTGGGCATGCATGCACATGCACCCGGCGTTAGTTTAAACCACCGGGTCCGGGATTCGAACTGCAGTCGACTATATGGGAGTCCAGCGACATAGCCATTACACTAAATGTTGGTCCCAGAATCATGTTATTTCTGTAAATGAATTCACTAGAGCATGAACATGAGACATGCATAGGGAGGAAATATGAAAGTCACATGGGAGTTTCATCCCTGTCTTTTCTGCTTTGCTATTTATTTATACTTTAAAATTTTATTTATTTATTCCATGAGACAGAAACAGGGAGAAAACAGAGAAAGACAACACCTTCAACAGGTCTCACACTGAGATCCACCCCAACCCCTCAGCCAACTAGGATCACAGGCACATGATGGATATGTAGTTACCCCAGAAACCAAACCCTGGTCTTCCATGTGGCCTGCAACATCGCAGAGCATTGTGTATGGCTGCTTCACTATGGCAGAGCCAAAGCTATGCTGCCAATTTAACCAATATTATCAACACATAGAGCATGGCATTTGGCAAGGACCATGTTTGCATGACACAATCCCTGTTTGCTTAGTGTTTTAGTAGATTTGAAAGAGTAGACAGAATCTATTAATGTAGCATACTGACACATACAATCAGTGATCAGAATGAGATTTAGTGAGAAATCGTGAGAGAATGAACAGTTTACTTGATCATCTCTCTGGTGTTTTCAAACTGTTGCCAAGGTTAGAGATACAGGATTTATTTTGACCTTGATGTCAGGTTTGTGTTCTTAATATTCTAAGTTTAGAATGAATGGGTGGTTTATGACTGTCCAGCAGGAACTTATCCTTACCTGAACTTTCTTGAACAACAGGGGGCAGGGAAGAGGGAGAGAAAGAAAGAGCACTACTTTAAAGATTATTCATTTTTTCTTGAGAAAAATCTGTACCTGAAGAATGTTGACCCAATTTTTTTGTTTTCGCTCACATTTTTATTTATTTTCCTGCTAGCATTTTAAATATAAAGGACTCAGTTGATAAATTGTTTTCTGAAAAAATTTTACATATTACTACTTTAAAGAATGCATTTCAATTGTTACTTTATTTTTGAAAATTAAGTTCCACAGTATGTTGTGTCATAAAAGTATACTACATTTAGAAAACATAGTTTAAATGTGATGGGACACTATACTACATTTAGAAAACATAGTTTAAATGTTTTGGGATATTTTTGGTTTTAATATCATTTTTGTCTTTTCCTTATTATTTTCTGTTCAATAACAACTATTTCATGGGTACATTTAACAGAATTCCAAAATGATGCTTTCTTTAAGCCAAACAGATGTTTACTTCAAATTTCACTAAAAGATTGGCTGTGGGAACCAGCAGTTAGCGTAATGGCTATGTCGCTGGACTCCCACGTAGTCGACTGCGGCTCGCGTCCCGGACCCGGTGGCTTAAAACTCACGCTGGGCGCATGTGCGTGTGTGCCCAAGATCCCAAGAGGAGAATGAAGGAGAAGGGATTGCGGCGTGACCATCTCCCTTGGGGGGTGATTTATCGCTTTCTGTCTGTCTCTCTGTCTGTCTGGTGAGTGCACACGCCCTATCGCAAAAACCTCTCCAAAAAAAAGAAAAAGAAAAAAAGGATCGGCTGTGAAATTATAGTTAAATTATCATAGACATCATTATAGGCCAGCCCACGGCAAGGTGATTAGGACAATTGGACCCCATGTGACCAAATGTATGGTTTCAGTCCCAGACCCAGTGGTTTGAAAAACACAATGGGCAAGTGTGTATGTGTGTGTGTATGTGTCCCCAAAATCCTGAGATGAGACTAGAAGAGAAAGGATTGCAGCATAGCTATTCCCTCTGGGAGTGCTTTCTCATTTCTCTCTCTCTCTCTCTCTGTCTTCTAGTGAATGTGTGCACCCTATGGCAAATAAAGAAAAAAACAATCCCCAAATACAAAGCTATGTTATAGTTACATAACTATGTAACTACTGGGTCGTCCGAAAAGTCATGACATATTTTTTTGCAGAGAAAAACATAGAAAAGTATGTCATGACTTTCCTGATGATCTAATGTCATATACTTGTATGTATTACATATTTACATAAAATTATATAGTTATATACATGTTATATAATCATATAGTATAATAGAACGTTATACAATTATATAATGGCTAAAATTATTAGCCTGAAGTCATTCTTACTATTTCCCAAATGAGTAAATTTTGTGACTGTAATTACAGATGATATTCACAATATTGAAAAAATATTTGGCACAGACAGAACAGATAGTAGTGATAGCAATCATTATATGTTCATTCAACATGATTCACCTTGGACAAGACATACGATTACAAAGATATCTGTTGGAGTTACCATGCTTCCCACAAATAAGCAAAAACTACTTCTTGAGGAGAGATGAATGAAAATAAGCAGGAGACTTCCTTTGCTTGTGAAGACACAAATGTACAAGATGTTTTTTTTTTGGGCCGGGAGAGGTTTTCACTATAGGGCGCGTGCGCTCGCCAGACAGACAGAGAGAGACATAGAGACAGAAAGCGAGAAATCCCCACCCAGGGGGGGATGGTCACGCCACAATCCCTTCTCCTCCATTCTCCTCCTGGGATCTTGGGCACGCACGCACATGCACCCAGCGTGAGTTTTAAGCCACCGGGTCCGGGACGCGAACTGCTGTCGACTACGTGGGAGTCCAGCGACATAGCCATTACGCTAACTGCTGGTTCCCAACAAATGTACAAGATCTTAAGAGCTGGACTAAAAGGTATGAGGACTGCATTTGAGTTTCCAAATATACTTAGCTGGAAAGAGTCTCCTTGTATGAATGGTCTCTCAGCTCCCCTTGAGCAGCCAGGAAAGGCAGGAGCGGCCTCTGTAGGATTGTGCCCAGGCAAAGGCTCATCATGGCCTCCATGTGGCAGATGGGATCCTAGCATGCCTTCGCATTTTAAAAAGGGCTCTGTGTTTTCTTCCTTGTATTTTTTTTTTTAATCGGAAGAAATGCATAATCATTGCACAAAATTTGACAAAACAGGTAACTGGATAAAGCAGGCAAAAAATCACCTGGAGGGACCAGCAGTTAGCATAATGGCTATGTCGCTGGACTCCCATGTAGCCAACCGTGGTTCCAGTCCCAGACCTGGTGGCTTAAACTCACGCCGGGCGCGTGTGCATGCGTGCCCAAGATCCCGAGAAGAGACTGGAGGAGAAGGGATTGTGGCGTGGCCATCCCCTTGGGGGGTGATTTCTTACTTTCTGTCTCTCTGTCTCTCTCTGTCTTTCTGGCGAGCACACACACCCTATAGCAAAAACCTCTCAAAAAAAAAAAAAAAAAAAAAAGAAAAGAAAAGAAAAAAAAAATCACCTAGAATCCTAACATTCAGAGACAAGTACTGCTGACCTTTTTGCATGTATTTCTCTGTCTCTGCTGAAAATTACTGGGCTGCTTTGCAAAGATAGTAAATATTTCTTTCTTTGGGTAATTCTGAAGGTTTTAGGTAAAAATATTGTCCTGCCCTAATACCTTCTTTTTTTGGAGAGGTTTTTGCTATAGGGCGCATGCGCTCGCCAGACAGAGAGAGACAGAGAGACAGAAAGGGAGAAATCACCTCTTAGAGGGGATGGCCGTAACACAATCCCTTTTCCTCCATTCTCTTCTCAGGATTTTGGGCACACACGCACACGTGCTCAGCATAAGTTTCAAGTCGTAAGTCCAGGACTTGAACTATAGTCGACCATGTAGGAGTCCAGCACCTCAACTACCATACCACCTGCTGATCCCTAAAGCAATTAATCTTTGAGACACTGATATCCCTAAGGTGTGCAAATGGGTACAGTCTGTCCCTTGAATCTCACAGGTTTGCTCAGTCTTCATGGGACCTGCGAGAAAATTACATTCAGGGAATTTGCATGAGCCCAGAGTTAAGAGTTCAGACATTCCTTTCTGTGGTCCAAGATAGAAATAAACAGATTTTCTATTATTTTCATTGCTGTAAACATTTTCATTTTAGAGTTGGTGTCACAATGTGAGTGTGGCCAGTGTTAAAACGTTGTCTTAAAAGAACAGTTTTTTTTTGTAGTTGTAGAAGTGTCTAGCATACCCTAAACACCTCGTGAACTGATGATAGCATGAGAAATTCTTGTAGTAGACCCACTAGGAGAAGGTGCATGAACAAAAATTATGTGACTATTAAGGCATGGGAAGAAGAAGGAAACTTACCTGTTATTATAAATGCTATTAGTATATATAATTATAAATTCTGGGAATAGCTCATTAACTACATCAAAACTTTCTGATCAGAATATAATAGAAAAGCAATGAATTGATTAGGAAGCTCGGTATTATTTGTCTCCCCCTCTACAAAATGCCTAAATAAACTTTATGTTCAAGTTGAAAGGACCATTCTAAAATTCCTCATTCTTAATGCTCTAAAACACTCTGGTTCAGAAAATTAAATTACACCATTTTTATCTGTTCGAGATCAACTCTGTTTCCTCCTTTGCTTTGTGTTTACTTTCCTGCAGTAGCTGACATCAAAATGTTTTCTGGAATGCTGGGACTAAATAAGTTATGCTTAACTCAATATCTAATACAAACAGCCCCGGGGAGCTTCAGCGACACAATCATAAAAGCTATAGTTTCTTTTAATAGCTTGCCACACTTTGCTGATATAGTATTTCTCTAATCACCAATCTTTATGTGCCTTCCTGACCTTGGAGCGCTCAGCCCAAATGGCTTTGTGGTATCAAAGGCCTATGTCATTGGAAGAGTGAATGGCTTTCATTTTTTCCCTTGAAACTTCCGGTTCCTGGCATCTGCAAAGAATTACTCTGAGTGGTGTTTTGCTGCCTTGCGGCCACTGCCCTGTCCAATGGAAGTGACTTTTCCCAGAAAGGTCACAGCGATCAGTAATAGGTGGATATTGCATTCAGGGAGGAGGCAATTCTGATTTCTCTATTTTTGTCTGTTACATTAATTATTCTTGCATCATATTCATTGTTAAAAATCCAAGTCAAATTTTGTTTGCAAACTATTTCAGAAAAAAAAATACGCTCTGTCATGTAGGAAGATTGTAAGGTTAGCAACGAGCTTCACAGAGGCATTTGTTGGGGGCAGTAAACTTCCTATTTCCACCTGATGGAGGAGACTAATTTTTAACAGTGCATATGAACGTATCCTCAGGTCCTCATCCTCATCTACAGCACCTCGAAAACTGCAGAGCAGAGATTCTGGAATCTCACATCTACAGTAACTGCCTGTAATTATGTCAACTAGCTGGACGCTGAGACCCAGTGACTTATCAATGAAATGTTAAAACATTTCACTTCCCAACATAATTGTTTAATGTTTTTGAACAGATAATGGTGCAGGACTATATGCATACATTTCCAGATTCACGGCTTACACAGGAAGTCTGGGTAACAGATAATACTTCCAAACCTTCCAGTTATTCAGCGACTGGCTTTTAAATAATTTCTTACCTTATCTGTGCCTTAGAAACTTAAAAGCCAGCATGGTGGAGACAAGAGTGTGTGTGGTGTGCAGTGTGCGATGTGTGTGTGTGTGTGTGTGTGTGTGTGTGTATCTGTAAATAATGTAGAAAATAAACAAAACCTGTGAAGCATTTTAATGTTTTCAATGATCAATTTCTAAAGTGATTAAAATTGTACATTAAAAAAGTCAATGTAGGGACCAGCACTTGGCATAATGGCTATGTCTCTGGACTCCTATGTAATCAACCACGGTTTGAGTCCCAGACCCAGTGGCTTAAACTCACTCCAGGCATGTGTGCATGAGTGACCAAGATCCTGAGAGGAGAAGAGATTGTGGTGTGGCCATACTCCCTGGGGGTGATTTCTTGCTTTCTGTGTCTCTGTCTCTCTCTGATGAGTGCATGTGCCCTGTAGCAAAAAACCTCTAAAAAAAAAATCAATGTAGAAGAATGTGATTAAACAATTTAGAAGAATGTGTATGTCATGCAGTTTTATCTGTCTACTATTTATTTACTTATACAAAAATCCGAGCCTGCTTTTATCACTGTAATGAACACCTACCTACTCACTTACTCCTGGAGATGTCTACTGCTTATGATTTGATTTAAACTTCTTAATTTTTTTCCTAAATTGTTCTTAGAATTCTATTTTCTATATCAAAATATTACCAATTGATTCCAATTTATGCTAACTTATTTTGTATTTTATATATATTTTAATACCGTGAGGATTAAAACTATTAATAGACATTTCCTGTAGTTCCATAAAATCTTTTAGTTTTTAGTGCATTGTCTTGACAATCTTAATTATTTATATTTTATGTATAAAATATATAGGGTTCTTACAAAACTTAATTCATATTAGATACGCAATCTTTTAAACTAACTTTTCTATTTATATTTTAGCATTTTTCCATGTTATTGAATATTTTTCAAAATTATGTTTTGTGAAACAGTCAGAATCCCTTAAAGGAATGCCTATTTAAGAAAATGAGTCTTACAGATGATGTTTATACAAGAGGGCTTCAAAGTTCATGGAAAATGCATATTATCAAAAAAATATGCATGGATTTCAAATTTTTTGCAGCAAAATAAACCTGCATTTTCATTCCATTTTTTCATAAATGTTTTGACGTTCCCCCTCTTAGAATAACAGGCAAGCTTGTCCTGGCATGGGAAGCCACATAAATTAAAAAAAAAAAAATCTCCTTTTTGGAGAGGTGACAGTTCTGAAAGTTTTGAGGTCTTGGAGCAATTAGGGGATCTGGATGTTTCCTTTATTTGTATAATCATGTGCGTGTGTGTGTGTGTGTGAGAGAGAGAGAGACTAAGAGAGACACACAAGGTATTTTTTTCTCTCTCTTTTTTTTTTTTTGGAGAGGTTTTTGCTATAGGGCGTGTGAGCTCGCCAGAAAGACCGAGACAGAGAGCCCGGAAG